>NC_056725.1:795330341-795367841 GCF_019279795.1 Protopterus annectens
TGGAGCCAGTTGTTCACAAGAATTTTCATTAACTTATCTTTTTGTGTAAATGTGCTGAAAATTTGGTAGGGGGGATAGGGGCTATGAGAATGCTGTAGATGGTACAGATATTTGTATGTGTACAGATACAAATCCTGTTATGCCAGTATTTGTGTGTACCCACAATATTTACAACTATCCATGATGCTACAACTTTGTTCTATAACTTTTTCCATTGTCAGGAATGGTGCTGAGAGGTTAGTGGGTGGCTTAGTGGCTGTCAGAATGAGGCAGAATGTATAGATGTTTACATGTACATTACTGAAAACCCTGTTATGCTGGTATTGTGTGTACCAGTGATGTTTATAACTATCCCTGATGGTACAACTTTGGTCTGTCACAATTTTTTTGCTTTGTCCTTATTTGTGTTTAGAGGTTGGCACTGTGGTTAGGGACTGTGAGACTGCTGCACGGTACTCAAATGTTTGCCTTGCGTTTTATTGTTAGGCTCAAATCGTGCAATGTAAAAGCACGTTGTTACTGTTATGCCTTTGTCTTGTTTTTTTACCACTTCATCTGGAATTCTGCTGAGACATTGCAGGTTAGGGGCTGTGATCATTCTACAGAATGCACTGATGTAGTAATGCATGCTAATGCACAATTACATGTTTGCCTGGTATTTTCGGTCTGTTCCTCATCAAAACTGTAGGTTCAAACAATGCATGCTATTGCAAAGTGTTCTACCATTTTTAATTCATAAGTACAATGTTTAAAATGCGTAATGTTGAGAGAGTGGTTAGCGGCTGTGAGAATGTTGCAGAAGGCATATATGTTTGGATGTATACTAATGCAAACCCTGTTATACTACTATTGTGTATAACCACAATGCTCAACTCACTGATGTAATGACTTTCACTTTTTTCGTTGTCCATAGTTATTGTGTTGAAAGGTTGAGAGTGTGGTTAGGACCCGTGAGAATGCTGCAGTGTTCCAATGTTTGCCTGGAATCTTTTTAATGTGGGGTCAAATACTTTATAATCACATTATTAATGATAATCCTTTGTTTTTTATTTTCACTTCATCCAGAATTATTGTGCCGAGACTTTAGGGAGTTAGAATTCTGCAGAATGTACTGATATCTTATTGTATGCTAATGCAAATGAAAACCTGTTCTGCTGTCTAGGTTTATACTACTGTTTTAACTATTCCTGATGTTATGCCTTGTTCTGCAGTTATTTTTGGCTCTTTGAATTATTCTAAGAGGTTTGGTTGATGGGGCCTGTACATTGCTTAAAATGCCTAATGTTGGGAGGGTGGTTAGCAGCTGTGAGAATGTTTCAGATAGTATAGATGTTTTAATCTATACTAATGCAAACCCTGTTGTACTACTATTGTGTAACTGCAATGTTCAACTCACTGATGCAATGACTAATTATTTTCATTGTCCGTTGTTATTGTGTTGAAAGGTTGGGAGTGTGGTTAGAGCCTGTGAGAATGTTGCAGTGTTCCAATATTTGCCTAGAATTTAATGTGGGGTCACGTACTCTATAAGCACATTGTTAATGCTACTCCTTTTTTTGCATTTCACTTCATCCAGAATTATTGTGCCGAGACTTTGGGGGGAAGTGAGAATTCTGCAGAATGTACTGATATCTTAATACATGCTAATGCAAACACTGTTCTGCTATCTAAGTTAATAGTAATCTTTTAAACTATCCCTGATGTTACGCCTTGTTCTGCAATTATTTTTGACTGTTTGAATTATGCTGAGAGGTTAGGAAGTTGATGCAGCCTGAGAGAATGTTTTCACAATGTCCAGATCTTTTTGGTCTGTTATTGCTCACAAAATGATTGCACAGCACAATGCTGAGGGCTGAAGCTACTAGCAAAAATGGACTTCATGTTTCATATCCTCCACTTAATGCATGGTACATTCCCTGGTTTTATGCTTTTGCCCACAAGTCCTGGGATAAGTGGGGGTTGTGAGAATGTCTCCCAATATTTGGCACTTCTACATCCTTCACAAATGAGGTTTTCTAGAAAATCCATGATTTCACTCCTTTGTTCAACCAATGACTTTGGTTCAGGTGTGCCAAGAGATTGAGAGGTTGTGGGCAGGTGTATGAAAATGTACATGTCATGCAGTGCCTGTTATTCATTGATACTGCATTCCTAAATTTTGGCTGGTTTGCAGTAAATGTAGGAATAGTTTTTGGAAATCTATTTTCCTCCATAACCTTTTTTTTTGCCTTATAGTTTGATGTGTTCCCCTTCAAACATTTGGCTCCCTAGTCATTTTTTCTTTCGGACTTTAGTAGCCTGTTCCAGAGAGCTTGTAATATCAATATTTTACATAATTTGGGGTTCTTCTCATGTTTGGAATGATGAAAGGAGAAGAATTGTGTAGAAAAAGCTGAGGTTCACCTCCAGTATTAGGTATTTAACATAAAATGTAACTTGGGCCTTTCTCATTAATTTCTTTGCCTACTAGTCAGGCATTCTTCAGTCTTTCTGCCTGCAGTGCAATAGTGACTGATGTCAATGCAAGTCATCATGTACTTTGTAATGCACTTCCAATTGTGCCTATTGCCTATGTTATAGCTTTTGCCTATTGGTTACTGTTGCTCAGCAGTTCTTCGGCCTATGGTACAATACTGTGTACTGTTTAGCTTGTGTTTATGAACAGCATTCAGTGTTAGGTTGCTCATTCTTTTGTGCCCGTAGCCATACAAACATGACTTTGGAACCTAATCCATTTTTCTGGTTTATATGGCTGCACTGCAGTTCTTTTGCCTATTGGTCCTTGTTTCTCTTCAGTTCTTCCTACAGTGCAAGATGGAATCAACTTGATCACTCGTTGAGTGTGTATTGCACCATGGATTTTGTAGCTCTTAATCTGGCAGCTTCAGTTGTTTTTGTTTAACTGGAATGCATTTTGCAGTGGTCTTTCCAAGATGTAGTGCTACCTAGTTATAGATCACATGTTTGGGGTTATTTCCTTTTATAGCTTTCTGTAGAAGTGGTAGTGCAATACAGTAGAGGATGCTTGCAGAGTAAAGCACAATAGTGACTTTGTATCATATAAGCAGAGAAGAAAAGTGGCAGTGTGTTAAGGGAAAGGTTGCAGGTTTGTAGATTGTACCTACAGTTACGATACTTGTTTACACTGGTTGGTTAATGTCAAGTTTATATTTCATGTGGCAATGGCCCAGTCAAAGTTGAAGGTTTACTGCAGTGAGTCCATTTAAGCAAATCTGATGGGTAACATTCCACTGTTGTCATGGGTTTCTATGTAAACTGGAAAATACCATCCTTAGAATGTGTTTGGAGTGATCAGATTTGTCATTATTCAGTCCAGATAGGTCAAAGAAAGTCACATAACATGTAACTGAAGTGTAGTGTTTTTACTAACAATGTGACAAAAGGAACCAATGTCTGCATGTGTAGTAATTCTGCTTTACTTCCATTCCCAGATAGAGATGAAGTGTACATATTTGTCAGGAGGAACAAAAAGAAAGCTTCAGCAGCAGCGGGATGAGGATGTGAAAAGACAGGGTTCCATTATGAAAATTTTCTGTGGGTTGTCAGAGAGGTGAGATTCAGGAAAAAGTCTCACTTCAGGACAACACAATCATTCTGCATTATAGCCTGCCCACTGTGATGCCATCATTCTTGAGATTGAAAGTGAGCACCCTGTTGTGGCTACACCACAGGCTACCTCCTGTGAACCTACAGCCATTACCATGGGAGAAAGTATGTCAGCAAATGCAGATTCAACTTTAGAGGTGTTGTCTGGATCACCAGAGTTTGATACAGAAGGAGCCCATACTCATGTAGTGACAGATGTGGTCTATGACTTGCAGGGAGTGTCAGGTATATCTTTTGAGGATCTAGGAACTTGGCCAGATTTGATAAGGGATGAGTTTAGGGCAGTTGTCATTCAGCATGGACCTGTGCAAGTTGTGTTGCCATAGCTCCCAGTCAATGAACAGAAAAGAAGATTTACATTGGAGAACTATTTCCATGTGCTGCCAAATGGGGAGAGAGCAAAACACACTTGGTTGACATATTCAGTCTCAAAAGATGCACTGTTTTGTTTTGGATGCAAATTGTTTGGACATTCTAACCATCTTGTCAGATCAGGTGGTTACAGAGCATGGAGAGAGATGTCCAAAGCTTTACATAGCCATGACTGAGCACCAGAACATTTAGTTCGCATGCTGAATTGGAAGAAACTGGACAATAGAGTAATGAGTAGGCAAACAATGGATATAAGAAACAAGCAGTGGTTGAAAAGGAGATAACTCACTGGAGTGGTGTGTCAGAATGCATTATTGCTATTGTCCAGTGCTTGGCAGAATGGAACATGGCATTCCATGGTATGAGTGATTCCCTGTACACCTATGGCACTGGCAATTTCTTAGGCCAAGTGCAACTTTTGTCGCAGTTTGATTCCATCATGGCTGAACATTTGCATCGTATTAGGAATAAAGAAATAATGGATCACTGTCTTGGGAAGGACATACAGAATGAAATTATCCAGTTGTTTGCAAATGCTATTTTAAGGACCATTGCAGGGAAGGTGAAGAACGCCAAGTACTTTTCCATGATTCTTGATTGCACCCCAGACATCAGTAATCAAGAGCAAATGACTGTAGTAGTTAGGTATGTGGACATTTCAAAGACTGCAGCCAAAGCTGAGGAACAATTTCTGAGATTTGTGCCTGTGAATGATACAACCGGGGCAGGACTTACAGAAGCACTTCAGACTTTGCAAAATCATCAACTGGACATTAATGACTGTCGAGGACAATGACAGCAATATGAAGGGGAAATGAACTGGAGTGCAGGCCTGGATAAAGCAGATTAATTCAAGGGCTTTTTATTTGCCATGTGCCTGCTATAATTTAAATCTTATAGTTAGTGATGGAGCACATTCATTACTAAAGGCAGTGTCATTCTTTGGATGTCTGTAGAACATTTAGGTACTCTGTTCAGCATCAACGAGCCGATGGCAGATCTTGAAACGGCACATAAACTTCACTGTGAAGCCACTGTTGGAGACTTGCTGGGAATGCAGGATAGACTCTGCCAAGGCAGTAAGGTTTCACTTGAAGGGAGTCATTGAAGCATTAAAGGAGATAGATGAAGCTGTATATGCAAGTGATGCAGCAACATATCAACAAGTAAGGGGACTGTGCTTGGAACTTATGTCATACCAATTCATTGTATGTTTAGTAGTTTGGTATGATGCACTGACAGAGGCAAATTGTGCAAGCAAAGTTCTTCAGAGCCCATCATTTGACATTTCAACATGTGTCAAAGTGCATCAACTATGGACCTGCTGAAAAATTACAGAGAGACAGGATTTCAACATGCCATGGGTGAAGCCTCCAAGATAGCAGAAAAACTGGACGTTGGCAACACATGTCAAGAAAAGAGGCAGAGGAAAGTAAAGTGCTTCTTTGACTATGAAGGAGAAGATTAGACTGTACAGGATCCAATGGTAAGCTATGTGTAGAGTTCTTCTATGTGCTGCTGGACACAACAATCCAATCATTTACTGACTGGTTTGAGCAGCTTTCAGAGTTTAAGGCCTTTGGAATTTTATCAAATATTAAAGCCTTGAGTAAAGCTGCAGAAGACACATTGATCCAACAGTGCAAGGCTCTGAAAGAACAACTGACTGACAGGATAAGTGGCCACTGTGACATTGATGACTGACCTTGGACACGAATTGAAAATCCTTTCTCAAATGATTGATAATGAATCATCACCACTGAATGTGTTACAATTTCCTTATTTACAACCACTTGCAAGACATATAGAAATACTTAAGTTTCATTGAGCATTTATTTGACTGCACATGTTACAGTGGCTACTGCAGAATGCAGCTTTTCTAAACCAAAAGTCATAAAGACATACCTTTGTTTGTCAATGAGTCAGGAGAGACTTTCTGGGGGGTGTGGCTAGCATGGTCATGGTGTAGCAACAGATTTCACAAGTTCCACTAAGGAAAATATATCTTCACTGGAAATTTGTCTCATATCAAGGAATAGTGGATTCATTTTTACAGAATTTGATAGTATTCAACATACACTTCAAGAATATCTACTTATAAATTGAAATGGGATATAATTTCCAGTCAAAACTTTCATCTGAATAAGTGCGTTACTTCTGGGAGATTTTCAGCATGGTCTACACTAAGGTAAATAACCAGGACTCCCGTCTAAAAAACAAAAAAAGAACTGCAGACTTTAATAACCAATATTCAAGACCTCACAACTAAGATTGATAAAATTATCTGTAAAACTGACAACTTTAAAGAAAAAGCCACTAAGCAGATGGATATGCTTCATGAGGATTTAAAATAGCAACAAATCCAAATAACAAGTATTGAGGAAGCTTTAACAGACTTTGATGGAAGACTACTAGAAAATGAAAACAACATAGAATTTTTACTTAAACAAAATATCACATTACAACATAAACTGGATGATCTAGAGAATAGATCATGCCGGAATAATATAAGGATTTTTGGACTTCGGGAAAATATAGAGGGAAACAACATGTCAAGTTTTCTTAATATGTGGTTGCCAAAATTTCTACATTTATCAGAGGCTTTATCTTTTGGTACAGAGAGAGCACATTGATCTCTCACATCAGGAAACAGCACCAAAAGGAAACAACCTAGATCTTTCATAGTAAAATTCTTATCATCTTCAGATAAAGACTTAATTCTTAAAACAGCCTGGTCAAAATCACCTTTAAAATACAATGACTCTGTCATTCGCTTTGATAATGACTGTTCAACAATGGTTATTGCCAAGAGAAAGGTCTTTCTACCTTTAATTAAAGAACTGAAAAAGGTGCAGATTAAGACTGACCTCTTTTTTCCAGCAAGTTTAAAGATTTTTCTCCCTGATGGCCCTTCAATATTTGAGGATCTTGACTCTGCTTTGACCTATGTTAAAAACCATAAATTACTGGAAAAAATAGAAGAGATGGAATGGGCTAATCCCTCTCTTAAAAGAATGGCTTCTAAATCTACATGGAAATATACTGAAAAACAAAAGAGACTAAAAAACAAATGAGAATTATGGACTATTTACACAACAAACTATTAATGTGGACTATACTTTTGTTTTGATGTGATATAAACACAAGGTAAGACATACACATCTTTTTTATATGTTGCATAAATATAATGTTTCATTCATAACTTAACAAGATATAATATAACTTATTAAATTTATTTTTAGTATAATTATAATTAACAATTTAAGTTGTCATTCTATGTAAGTAAACATGCCATATATCAAACATCACCATAGTATTTGCTTCATAGTATATGATACCACTTAGCTGTTTATTACACTATGCACTATCACACAGTTACAATCTACGCAGTTATAAAGATTTAATATTTTACTATATAAGACAAAATGAAGGGATACATTGGGAAAATATAAAGTAAAGAAAAAGTTCCTTTTTTACATAATATTTTCATAGATATCATATTATTCATGTCTCCCTAAAAATCAAAGTAATATTAACGCATAATACATCCAAAGCCTTCTTCTCTCTTCTAACTGCACTTCATTTAAGGCATAGAGAATAACATATTCATATAACAGCCTTCTTCTCTCTTCTAATCATACAGTACTGGTCAACATTGATCATAAATGTGTTACACTCCCACAGTAAGAACAAAATACACAATGTAAATAATAAATATATACATGATATATATTTGTTCAGAGTAGGTCAATTTTAGGGGATGCAGTGTAGCATTTATGTGTTTAACTGTTGATATACACATTGTTTTGAGAAGCTAGGAGTTGTTATATGTATTTGTATTACAAGACTCATTATTTAAATACTAATCTAAACTCAAGGGAATCTATATAGTTAAAAATGAACATAGTGCTTTTAAAAGACAAATGGAGCAGTAGGAAGAGTTATAACAATAATTTCATGCTGTGTTTGGAAATCCTTTTGTTAATGACAGTTTTGCAATTTCAAGTATGGGAAATGTATATGTGTAGGATTACATGTATTAAAATGTTTTTTTTAACTGAAAATCGGCTGTTTCCTGCCAAAAAAATAAGGGAGACAACTTTGAACACTTTGCTTACCTCATGCAGTGTCCACACAAGCTAATTATCCTTTTAAAATACTCTCTGTGTGCTGTGGAGCCATTTGTCCTCTCTTTGAACTCCCTCGATGATGTGAAGCAGCCAGATGATGTCATAACTGCGTGACGAACATTTCCAGGAAGTGCTGAACTGAATTTTGACTGTAACATGGTTTAACAGTATTTTTTGTTTTAAAACACAGTTATTTACTTAAAACAATCAATTATATTGTCGATAAGAAGGTTATGTACTATAATAACATAATATCCTCATCTCTTGCAATCTGAAGAAAGGAAAATAGAACAGAAGAAGGAGGAAAATGTAAAAGAAAAAAGAGGTGAGAGAGGGGATGGTTTTGAGAAAACAGTGAGAGTATTAAAATGTAAATATCTATGTGTTTGATTCATAGACCTTATCTAAATACTGATCGTAACATTATATATATATATATATATATATATATATATATATATATATATATATATATATATATATGTATATATATATATATATATATATATATATATATATATTTCTTTTTTCTCTTTCTTTTTCTTTCTCCCCTCTTCTTTGCAGTATCTTTGCACACTATGGTAATGGTTACCTCACTTAAAGTTAGTGTCTTCACAAAACTTTTCAGTCTTTATGTTTAACTGTCATAAGTAAGGTCATGCATTTCATTTCAGAATGTTTGCTTGCATAGCTAAGAACTGAATAACATAAATAGCATACTGAAAAGAATTTTGCAATAGATAACTTATGTCATTTGTAAAAGCTTTTGAATATACTTGTGTTTATATTGGTTTATATCATTTGTGATTGATATATTGTATATTTATATGATATACTGTTTATAATCACATTCATATCTTCTAAACAGTCATTCTAAATATAACAGTTTATAAGGGAATTTAACTATATGTTATCCCTGTTTAATTTTATTTTTCTGTCTTTTCTCTCTCTCTTCTCTCTCTTATTTACGTATATAAGTTAAAATAAAGGAAGATATATAACGAGAGTTACAAGCATGTTATTACAAAATATAATACCATATCCACAAATCATGATTTGAATAATAACATCGTGTCCTGGATAACATACTATATCTAACAACCTAATAGAAAATCTTTTTTATACAGACAATTTCTTTTATCTATGCTAATAGTAAGGCAGTGGGTTAAACTACATAGTTTTTCAATAATCTGTTAGATATTTGTCTTATTTTGGAATTTCAAAATCATATACTGAATCTATTAGGTTACATATGTTTTATATTAGATATAACTTCTATATACATATAATCTTTCCAGATAAAACTATACTAGGATAATTAATGGTATCGTAAGAATTTGGTTATGCTAATGTTTCTAATTTAAAGTTTATAAAATATACTATTAGTGGAGTTTTGTATTCTGTTGCAACAGTTTAGGGGTTGATCTCAGTGACAGATGTAATTGGGATTAGGAGTTTATAACTCCAGGTGGGGAGTGTTGGGGTGCTTGTTTTTATCTAGTATATGTAATAATTCTTTTAAAAAAGAGTTTTTTGACATCCAGTGTAGCTTATTTACAAAAAATATAGAGAATAAAACTCAAGGAATACATTTTTTCCTAAAGACATGATATTTAATAATTTTACTAAAAACAAATTCATTTTTTGGGAGAAATTCTCATATTGTATGTATGATAATGATATGTTATAGGTTCATAGGTTCATAGGTTCATACTAGGCTATCTGCCCTGGGGCATTTATAAGCCTAGCCCGATTGTGTTTGGCTTACGCCACCCCTTGATTTGAGTATACTGTGCCCTTTTTAAAGTTTAGTTTACTGTGCCTCTGTCTGATAGTGACACAGAAGTAATCTCCGGGACAAACCTACGATCCCCCATCCACTCATCAAGATTCTTCTTGAAGAGAGTCAGTGAGGTGCTCTGCCTAACATGAATTGGAATTCTATTCCAGAGCGAAGGGAGCCTCTGGGTTATGAATCTGTCCCTCCAGCATGTAATATTTATTTCTGTGCTGAGGTTCAAGTCCCTCGAGCGCGTGGCTCTAAGGGATTTAGATTTACTGAGGTGGAGCATGTCCATTAATTCTGGATTGGACATAGCTTTATATGTCAGGCATAGATCACCTCGAAGTAGGCGGTATGCAACTGAGTAGAGCTAGAGTTTTTTAACCGAGCAGCATATGGCATCTGTTTGAGTCCCTTGATCCTCCTGGTGAGGTACTTTTGGGGTCTTTCTAATTGCTGCAGGTGTCGGGTAAGGTACATCCCAAAGGGGGCATTGTATTCTATGATGGGCCTGATGAGGGATGAATAAAGGGGCACAATTACCTCTCTTGATCTAGATGTGAATCCTTTCATGATGAAGTGGGCTATGTAGAAGGTCTTTCTAACCACTTTGGCAATGTGGTTGTCAAAGGAGAGATTGCTATCAACTTGGGTCCCCAGATCCCTAATTACTTTCTCAGTACTTAATGGGTTACCACCTATGTGGTAATTTGTGGGCACATTGTTTTTGCCAAAGGGTATGACTATACACTTTTTGGCATTTAGCTTTAGACCATGGCTCTGGCACCAGTTATCCGTCTCTGCGAAACCTTTTTGAAGGAAGTTTGTGTCAGCTGGAGAGTCGATTATGGCACCCAGTTTGCAGTCATCTGCTAACTTGGTGAGCCATAGTCCTCCCACGTTGGCCTGTACCTCAGTAAAGTAAATACTGAACAAGAGATGTCCCAGGACATAACCTTGTGGGACGCCACTTGTGACTGGTTTCGAGTCTGACATGGCTCCAGCAACTCTGACTCTGTGGGTTCTGTCTTTGAGCCAGTTTGCGACCCATCTTGTGACATAGGGGTTTATATTTAGGCTGGATAGCTTATCTATGATGCCCAAGTGGGGTATTGTGTCAAATGCCTTTGCGAGGTCCAGATAGGCTGTGTGGACTACCTTCCCTTCATCTATGGCCTTGGTGACTGTTTCGATGAAGTCGACCAGGTTCAAAAGGCAGGATCTGCCCTTGATGAAGCCAAATTGGGTAGGATCTAGTGTCTGCAGGTCCCCAATGTCTTTGTTTATGAGTTCCATGATGATCCTCTCCATAGTCTTGCAGACTAGGCCAGTCAGGCTTATGGGGCGATAGTTTCCAGGGTTCGCAGAGGCGCCACCTTTGTGGAGTGGGACCACTGTTGCTGTATGCCATTCTTTGGGCACATATCCTGTAGTGAGGCTGAGATTGTACAGCAGTTTTACTTGAGGGATTAGTTCTTCTTGGAGTTCATGTAGGATGCAACCAGGGACGCCATCTGGTCCCATGGAAGCAGTGTTTTTTGCTTTGGAGAGGGCGGCCTTCACCTGAGCATTAGAGATGTTTGGGAGGCTTCACTCTGCCGGGATAGATACTTGCTCTTTTGGGGGGGATGGGGTGGAGAAGTTTGCACTGAACCTGTCTGCCAGGATATTGGCGATGTCTGTGGGTTCAGTGTATTTTTTGTCATTTAGAATCAACTCAGAACAAGTCTGGGAGTTGCATCCCAGGTTCCTAACATAACTGAAAAAAGCCTTATGATTGTCTTTAGTGTCCTGTGCAATTTTTCTCTCGAAGCTGGCCTTGGAGGATTTTATGAGGGATCGTAATTTTTTGCTAGTAGTGATCAGAGATGCCTTCCCTTTTAGGGATTTTGCTCTATCATGTAGTAGCTTCCTCATTCTGTTGTACAGTTTATTTATGGATGAGGTTCACCAGACTGGACGCCTGCCTTTGGATGATTGGGTCTTGATTTTGTTTGGGATAGCATGATCCATGCATTCCTGGAGATGTCCGTAGAATGCGTTTATATAGGATTCTGCAGTTTGGGCCGTAGTTTCCACTGGCCCTGGGGCCTTCAAGGATTCCACTTTGGTTTTGAGAAGTGTGAAGTTCGCTTTTGAGAAGTTTTTCACTGTGGTTTTCTGGGCTGGGGGTGGGGTCGGGGTGTGGATGTCCATTGAAATTAATTTATGGTCTGATCTTACCAATGAGGGATATACTTCTGGTATGGAGCATAGAGTCCCCATGTTGGTAATGATCAGGTCTAGTATGTTTTCCCCTCTTGTGGGAGTGGTGACTAGTTGTTCCATAGCATTTGAGTTTATAAATTCCAGGAACCTTTGGGCTAAGGTGCTGGGGCTTGAGTAATGCTCCCAGTCTATGTTTGGGTAGTTGAAGTTGCCCAATATAATGGTGTTCGGAGAGATCTTCATGTTCTCCAATGTTTTCAGGAAAGCCGAGTGGGATTCCCGACTTTGAGAGGGTGGTCTGTAGGATGCTATAAATTGAAAAGCAGTCTTGCCCACTGTCAGTTGCACATGGATGGTCTCCGATACTTTGTGCAATGCCACTAACCTGGAGGTGTGGATATCCTTGATAAATATGTAAACTTCCCCTCCTTTTGTGGTTCGGTCCGGGTTTTGGGGCCAAAAAGCATGATATGAGGTATAACCTGGTAGTGCTGGGGTGCTCTCTGGAGCCTTGAACCAGTTTTCTGTCACTGCACAGATATTGATGTTCTCCATACTGAGGAGAGCTTCGAGTGCATGCATCTTGAGGTTAAGACTTCTGGCGTTTAGCAGCATTACCCTTAGTTTCTTGTTCCTTGTGCTGTCTATGGAGGTGGGTTTGACTTTTGAGCCTTGCCTAAAAAAGGCACTATGGGGGTGGCAAGAGCCTTTGCCAATATCCGAAAGCCCATGGGTGACAGGTGCAAGCCGTCCCTAGTGAAGCAATGTGGCTTGTCGAGCATGTCATCCCAGGCTGACAGACACTGGATCCCCTTTGAATGACACCAAAAGTTTAGCCAATTGTTAAAATCGATCATTTTGTCTTTATACTGTGGCATCATTCTAGGTGAGGGTAAGATGCTGCTCAAGGTCAGGGTCTTACTGGCCTGGGCTACATGATTAGAGAGCTCCTCTATGTCTCTTTTCATGTAGTTGAGGGAGGTACATCTCAGGTCATTCACGCCAGCATGTACAATGACTAAGTCATATTTGTATTTGCTTTGGAGTGACCTGAGTGCTTGCGTTATGTGGCAGATCCTAGCGCCCGACAGGCAGCTCACTGTGACCTTCTCTTTATTCAGTCTGGTGAGCGGGACATCAGTGTGTCTGACAATAGAGTCACCTATTACAAGAGTATCAGGTGTGTTATTCAGCCTTAAGGGCTGTGACTGCTTGGCACACTGACTTTGTGTGCTATGTGTTGTATGTGTTTTGTTTTGGAGTAGCGTTTGCTTGGATGTCTGCTTTGGAGGTCTCTGTTGCTTAGGTAGATTTTTATTTAGAGCCTCTGAGTATGTTTTTGTGTTTTTATGTGCTTGGTTCGCTGTTGTGGTGGGACTATGTGATACTGGAATTGTGTTGTGTGAGGTTACCTTCTCCTCCTGACTGGTTACATCAGTTTTGAGATGAGAGAGCTCAGCCTCCAGTTTGGCAATATGGTTGCATCTCTCACATATATTTGAACCTGTTTGGAGGAGGAGAGGACTGTCCGTGTACATGAGACAGTTGTAACATTGCCTCAAAATTCCCAGATTCACCAGCTGGACTGGAGAGGAAACCATTGACTGACCTTTGGACATGCTAGAGTAATATAGGGAACTGAATTGAAATGGGCCAATAGGGGACAAGGTAATCGTAGAGAGTATAAGAGAGTATAAGAGTATAAGTATAAGAGTACTAACACATCCTTCATGTACAATTGCATAATATGACTATGTTGAAAGGTATGTCACTTAACATAAATGGTTTGAACAATCCTTATAAAAGAAGTAATCTATTTAAATATTTAGATTTTCATAAACTTAATATAGTATTCTTACAAGAAACCCATTTTTAACAAAATACACCATTAAATTCTTAGATAAAAATAAATACACAAATATAGTAATCTCCGAGTGCACCAAAAAAAGAGGTGTAGCAATATTGTGGAACAAAACATTACCATTACCCAGAATAATCAAAACATACCAGGGCAATAAAGCTGTTTTGTTGTAATTGAAATAGGTAAGAAACAATATACATTAATTAACAACTATTGGTTACCTGGTATTGGTAATACTACTATTAGACACACATTAAATCAAATAGTTTCATTATCTGAGGGACATGTCATTATGGCAGGTGATTACAATTGTATTCTAGACCCTAATGATACAACTACGTCAGGAAAAAGAAAAATTACAGCACAAGCAAAACAACTTATAAATTTCTTAAACTCTTACCTACTCAAAGATATTCATCATTTTGTGGATCATAACTCATTACAATACCACTTCTATTCTAATAGATATCAAACTTATTCTAGAATTGATAGAATATTTCTTTCTACACAGATAATGAATAACCTGACCAATAGCAAAATTATATCATGTCCAATCTCTGACCATAATACTATTATATTTGAAATTAATATTAATACCCATAGTGTCCAAATTAAAAGAATACCATCATATCTCACACACTTAAAGATTTTCAGTTATTCATAACAGAAGAGACACAAAACTTCATAAATATAAATTCAACATCAGACACACAAGACATATTTATTTGGGATGCTTTAAAAGCATATTTATATGGACAAATTAACAAATGGTTTCATAGTAAGATGAAAGTATGGGATAAAGCACTTGGGCTTCAACCCAGTTATTTTACATTAAGAAGGTTCGTGGTCCACACTCTTGTGGGAGGAGAGGCTGGACTCTGCCCTTCTGAGCTGGGAATTTCTGGTTAGAGGCTTATAGTGCCTGCATATTTGAACTGTTTCTTATTAAATTGGTACACCTTGTTTGCTGTAGCATAGACTAGATCCAGGCCTGCTGAATCTAGCTTTGTTTGTATAACTTGAGCACTAATCCAGGCATTCTTTAAAGTATTCAATTGTATTTATTACTGCTTGGTATTAATTTGATTAAAGTGTAGCTATCATTCTAAGTCTTTTGGATTAAGCACTTGGGCTCAGACCAGTTGTTTTACATTAGGAAGGTTTGTGGCCTGCACTGTGGTGGCAGGACAGGTAGCTTACATCATTCTAAGTTGGGAACTGCTGACTGAGAGCTCAGTGTCTGTTATTCTAAAAGTGTATTAGTTCTGGTTTAAGCACTTGGGCTTCAGGCCATTTATTTTACATTAAGAAGGTTTGTGGTCTGCACTCTTGTGAGAGGAGAGGCTGAACTCTGCCCTTCTGAGCTGGGAATTTCTGGTTAAAGGCTTATAGTGCCTGCATATTTGAACTGTTTCTTACTGGAATTGATACACCTTGTTTGCTGTAGCATAGACTAGATCCAGGCCTGCTGAATCTAGCTTTGTTTGCATGCTTGTTTGCTTGTTATTTCCCTGAAATGCTAATTCCACCTAAAACGTGGATTTTCAGCGCTTCTGTGGATCCCTAGTGACATCTGCATTGTTTATTGTACTTATTTCCTTGTTTCACTTGAAAGAAAGTTACTGTTTGTCATTTTTGCATTTAAGTTACCTTTAACACATTGCATTTAAGTTACCTGGCCCTTGCTCACTAAAGCAATTCTATAAGTCACAGCACTAAAAAATTAAAAGCACTACACCCTCACAAACTCCCCTTGAGTACCTTGTTTCCCATTGGCCCTTTTTTTTCAGTTATAAAGGAATTCCCAATACTATTCTAGCATGTCTAAAGGTCAGTTGTCAATCTCCTCTCTGGTCCAGCTGGTGAATCTGGGAATCTTGAGGCAATGTTACAACTGCCTCATGTACACAGACAACCTTCTCCTCCTCCCAACAAATTCCAACACATGTGAGAGATGCAACCATATAGCCAAACTGGAGGCTAAACTCTCTCAACTCAGTACTGGCGAAACCTGTCAGGAGGAGAAGGAAACCACACTCACTACAATTCCAGTCTCACATAGACCTACCACGACAGCAAACCAAACACATAAACACACAAAAACATACTCGGACTCTCTAAATAAAAATCTGCCTAAGCAGCAGAGACCTCCAAAGCAGACACCCAAGCAACCGCTACCCCAAAACAAAACACATGCAACACATAGCTCACAAAGCCAGTGTGCCAAACAGTCACAGCCCTTAAGGCTAAACAACACACCTGATACACTTCTAATAGGTGACTCTATCATCAGGCACACTGACGTCCTGCTCACCAGGCTGAACAAGGAGAAGGTCACAGTGAGCTGCCTGTCGGGCGCTAGGATCCACCACATAACACAAGCACTCAGGTCACTCCAAGGCAAGTACAAATATGACTCAGTCATTGTCCATGCTGGTGTGAATGACCTGAGATGTACCTCCCTGGACTACATAAAAAGAGACATAGAGGAGCTCTCTGAGCATGTGGCCCAGGCCGGCATGACCCTGACCTTGAGTAGCATCTTACCCTCACCAAGAATGATGCCACAATATGAAGACAAGGTGATCAATTTCAATAATTGGCTTAAGTATTGGTGTCATTCAAAGGGGATCCAATGCCTGTCAGCCTGGGATGACATGCTTGACAGGCCATGATGCTTCACTAGGGACGGCTTTTACCTGTCACCCCTGGGCTTTCGGATATTGGCAAAGGCTCTTGCTACCCCCATAGTGCCTTTTTTAGGCAAGGCTGAAAAGACATACCCACTTCCATAGGTATCACAAGGGATAAAAAACTAAGAGTAATGCTACTGAATGCCAGAAGTCTAAACCTCAAGATGCATGCACTTGAAACTCTCCTTAGCATGGAGAACATCGATATCTGTGCAGTAACAGAAACATGGTTCAAGGCTCCTGAGAACACCCCAGCACTTCCAGGTTATACCTCATACCATGCTTTTCGGCCCCAAAACTTGGACCGAACCAGAAAAGGAGGGGGAGTATCAATATTCGTCAAAGATACCCACACCTCCAGGTTGGTGGCACAGCATGAAGCATCAGGGACTATCCATGTGCAACTAACAGTGGGTAAAACTGCCTTCCAGTTTATAGCCTGCTACAGACCACCCTTCCAAACCCAGGAACCCCACTCGGCTTTCCTGAGAACACTGGAAAATATGAAGGTCTCTCCAAACACCATTATATTGGGCGACTTCAACTACCCAAACATAGACTGGAAGCATTACTCTAGCTCCAACACCCTAGCTCAAAGGTTCCTAGAATTTATAAACTCAAATGCTATGGAACAACTTGTTACCACTCCCACAAGAGGGGAAAACATACTGGACCTGATCATCACCAACATGGGGACTCGATGCTCCAGACCAGAAGTGTATCCCTCACTGGTAAGATCAGACCATAAACTAATCTCACTGGATATTCACATCCCGACCCCACCCCATGCCCAGAAAACCACAGTGAAAAACTTCTCTAAAGCAAATTTCACACTCCTCAAAACTGAGGTGTAATCCTTCAAAGCCCCCGGGCCTGTGGAAAATACGGCCCAGACCGCAGAATCCTTTATAAACGCATTCTATGAACACCTTCAGGAATGCATGGATCATGCAATCCCAAATAAAACCAAGACCCAATCCTCCAAAGGCAGACGTCCTGTCTGGTGGACCCCAGCCATAAACAAACTATACAATAGAAGGAGAAAGCTACTACATGATAGAGCAAAATCCCAAAAAGGGAAGGCATCTCTGATCAGTGTTAGCAAAAAACTACGGGCACTCATAAAATCGTCTAAGGCCAGCTTCGAGAGAAAAATTGCACAGGACACTAAGGATAATCACAAGGCTTTCTTTAGTTATGTTAGGAACCTGGGTGGGAATTCCCAGATATGCTCAGAATTAGTCCAAAATGACAAAAAATACACCAAACCCACAGACATTGCCAACATCCTAGCTGACAGGTTCAGCGCAAACTTCTCTCCCCCCCTCCCCACCAAAAGGGCAAATATCTATCCCAGCAGAGTGCTGCCCCCCTGACATCTCAGATGCTCAGGTAAGAGCCGCCCTCTCCAAAGCATAAAACACAGCATCAATGGGACCAGATGGTGTCCCGGGCTGCGTCCTACATGAACTCCAAGAAGAGCTAAACCCAAACATAAAACTACTGTCCAATCTCAGCCTTACCACAGGATATGTACCCAAAGAGTGGTGTACAGCAACAGTGGTCCCTCTCCATAAAGGTGGTGCCTCAACGGATCCTGGAAACTATCACCCCATAAGCCTGACTAGCTTGGTCTGCAAAGCTATGGAAAGGATCATCATGGACCTCATAAAAAAAGATATTGGGGACCTACAGACACTGGATCCTACCCAGTTCAGCTTTGTTAAGGGCAGATCCTGCCTCTTAAACCTGGTCAATTTCTTTGAAACAGTCACCAAGGCCATTGACGAGGGGAAGGTGGTTCACACAGCCTACCTGGACCTCGCAAAAGCCTTCGATACAATACCCCACTCGGGCATTATAGGTAAGCTCACCAGCTTAAATATAAACCCCTATGTCACTAGATGGATTGCAAACTGGCTCAAGGACAGAACCCACATGGTTAGAATTGCTGGAGCCATGTAAGACTCCAAACCAGTTACAAGTGGCATCCCACAAGGCTCAGTCCTGGGACCTCTCCTGTTTAGTATATATTTCTCGGAGGTACAGGCCAACACGGAAGGACTGTGGCTGACCAAGTTCGCAGATGACTGCAAACTAGGCGCTATAATCGACTCTCCAGCCGACACAAGCATCCTCCAAAAGGGCCTCATAGATACAGACAACTGGTGCCAGAGCCATGGCCTCAAGCTAAACGCCAAAAAGTGTATAGTCATCCCCTTTGGCAAAAACAAAGTGCCCACAAATTACCACATAGGTGGTAATCCATTAAGTACAGAAGAAGTAATTAGGGACCTGGGGACCCAAGTTGATAGTAATCTCTCATTTGACAACCACATGGCCAAAGTGGTTAGAAAAACATTTTATATAGCCCACCTAATCATGAAGGGATTCACATCTAGATCAGGGGAGGTCATCATGCCTCTTTACTCATCCCTCATCAGGCCCATAATTGAGTACAATGCCCCTTTTGGGATGTACCTTACCAGACACCTGCAGCAACTGGAAAGACCCCACGAGTACCTCACCAAGAGGATCAAAGGTCTCAAACAGATGCCATATGCTGCCCGGTCAAAGAAACTCCAGCTCTACTCAGTGGTATACCGCCTGCTCAGAGGCGATCTGTGCCTGACGTATAAAGCCATGTCCAACCCGGAATTAATGGACATGCTGCATCTCAGAAAATCCAAATCCCATCGAGCTACACGCTCGAGAGACTTGAACCTCAGCACTGAAATAAATAGGACATGCTGGAGGGACAGATTCATAACCCAGAGGCTCCCTTCACTATGGAATAAAATCCCAGTCCAGGTTAGGCAGAGTCCCTCACTGATTCTCTTCAAGAGGAGTCTTGATTAGTGGATGGGAGATCGTAGGTTTACCCCGGGTATCACTTCTGTGTCACTGTTAGACAGAGGTACAGTATACTAACCTCGAAAAAGGGCATAGCAAAATTCATTTAAAATGGGTGGCAAAAGCCAAACACACTCTGGCTAGGCTTATAAATGCCCTAGGGCAGATAGCCTAGTATGAACCTATGAACCTATGAATAATACAAGATAAATTGGACTCTTTATACACAAAAAATAAAGACAATCTGTCTTCTAAAAATATAAGAGATGAGATTTATTAACTAATTGAAGATTATAGATCTATCCTACAACATAAAACAAAGATAACAATAGAAAAATATATTTCTTGCTTTTTCCATAAATCCTAAACATCTATCAAACCTTAAGAATAAGACCAAAAGATTAAATAAATATAACTATATTAAAGAAATACATTCATCAAGAAAGAAAAAAGAAGTATATAGTATGCAAGATATATTAGAAGAGTTTAGATGTCACTTTCATGAAATCAACCAATCCACACAACAAATTCAAACACAAGATAACACATGAGATTATATTAATAAGAATACAAATAATAAACTAAATAAACAACAAATGGATGTCATTGATAAACAAATTACTTTATCAAATATACAAAGTCAAGTAAGTAAGCTTAAACTTAATAAAGCACCAGGAAATGATGGAATTGTTCCTGAAATATATAAGATAATGCCCAAAATGGCTTTTTCCTTGCTACATAAAGTATATAATACGGCTCAAAATGATAATATTACACCCCCATCCTGGAAATATACATTTATATCCCGTATTTTAAAATCAAACAAAGTTCCAAATACTGTTCCTCATACAGACCAATATCTTTACTGAATATCAATTATAAGATGTTTGTGAATATATTCTCAGAAAGATTAAACTAATTCTTACCCCACTTAATTGATGAAGGCCAGACAGGATTTATAACTAACAGAAGTACATTTGATAATATAAAATGAACCCTAGCTATTACTGACTTCTCACAAAGGAAGAAAAGAAACTTATCTTTAATTGGTCTTGATATTTAATGCTGCCTTTGATTCTATTAACTGGAATTATCTATTTATTCTTTTGGAGTGCTTACACTTTTCACATAATTTTATTAATCTTCTTGTCAGAAAAATATGTATTAATGTATGTGTTTAGTGCTTATTAGAAGTTAAAAGGGTTAACACATTTCATTCTATTTTATGTACAGCTTAGTTTTGTATGAAACTACAAGATGCTTTCTGAAACTGCAAGATGCTCTCTGACCTAATATTTGCTAGCACAGCAAAATTCATGTTTATGCCTTTTGGAAATTTACTGAGAAGCAGGTGATTATCTGCTAGGTCAGGAAATAATGAATAGAACAATACTGTTTTCTATAATGTTATTGAATTTGAACAATCATCTCTGTTCATGTTATGAGAACATGCACAGCTGCAGAAAACAATAGATACAGTTGAACAAAGACTGCTTGAAGAAATGAACTATAATCTGTGCTTGCTTTGTGCTCGAATTAGCCATAGTACCTTGAATGGTAACATCATATAGTGAGAAGTTGTATCTAACCGGTGGTCTGCAAGGCCAAGTTGTTTTTCTTAGGGAGTTTTTTATAAACTTGAAAATGTCAGTAGAAAATCATGGACAAACAGCTGCTATGAAATAATACTGTAAGAACTTGTGATTTATTACGTCAGCTTAGTAGGTAATGCCTTGTAAGAAATGTATAAGAATGGCTTCACTTCCTGATTCTAGTTAGACAAACTCTGTATTAGCACGTTTTTCTCTCCTTGCTGCAAGAATTAAAGTGCCTTAACCTGAACCTGCCATGTGTTGATCTTTTTGAAGTTGTTTTTCCTTTGACAGATTGATCCTTTGGACCGGAAACTCTCACTTCGCCTCAGGTCAGATGGGCCAGGTGGCATGAAACCATACAGGGAAGAAATCACATCGGTTCTTCTGTTCTGAAAGACCTCCGACTGAATTGTCATTCAAAAGAGGCCAGTCACTGTTCTGATCTGTGACTGGAGGATGAGTTAACGTTTTTTCCTTGTACCAGATGATCACGTCATGGAGGCTTAGGTAAGGTGAGATTTACCTTTTTCTATTTTAGATCAGGGACTCTATGTGCATTGTCTGTCAGGAGATTTGTCTCGTACAAGTCAGGGACAGGAAGATTGCAATCTTGTCATAGATCAGGGAAACAGAATAAGTAGGCAGTTATTCTAGATAAACTGTGAAAAAGAGAAATCGTGGTACCATGTAAAATAAGAAGGGTTATGTAACATTTTTACAGTTAGAATAATATGGGAAATAGGTGCACAAAAAGATCCCAAGATCTGCCACTAACTGAAGATGCAAAATACATGCAATTACAGCATGCCGACAATGTTAGGTACTATACAAAATGGGTTAATAAATATGAATTTGATGGCAAATTAGAAAAATCCTCACTTATTAAACTTGTCAAACAGCTTAAAACTGACGCAAAAGGTCGGGTAAAAAAGCAACGTCAATTAGGCATTTCTCAGGCACACAGGTAGATTGAGGAAGCAAACCGTAGAGAACAAAAGAGTAATAATTCAAAAGCAATGTTTTTAGATAAAGAGGACAATAATTTGGTAATAGCATCAGCCCCCCGCCCCCCTCCACTTCCCTTACCAGAATATGAAGTGAGTGGACAAGCTAGTCCACCTCCGCTATACCTGGGTGTCCCTGCGAGGCCAAGACCATTTATCAGAGATCCCGTTGAGACTAGGTCTTGAACACAACTTAAGAGGGGATATTGAGTTATAGCAAATGAACAAAAATTCACGAGCTATGAGTGAAGAAGAGATATGTCCACTCATAGAAGTACCAAATCCTCAGGCAGGAAAGGAAGGGCAGGACCCAACTCTCCTGGTATATAGACCGTAGACACCGGAAGACATCCAGAAAACTACAGAAGGAATTCCCCATCCAAAAGTTAATTTTAGAAAATTCTTAGAAGAGTTACAGGGCATGAGGTTAAGTTATCATTTGAATGGAGAAGAAATAGAAAAAGTAGTTAGACAAATTATAGGTCCAGACTGGCACATGATCAGTGGCAACTGGAATCCCCGTTACGCAGAACACAAGCCACTCCCACATAGCAATGCAGAGCTGGATAACAGAGTAAAAGGTCTTGCAGACCGAATCTCTGAGAAATGGAAGCCTAGGGAAGACTGGACTTGCATTAATCAATGCATCCAACAAGAAGGTGAAACTGTTGACAGATATTATGCTAGATTATTAGAGTGTTTTAATAACCATTGTGGAATGCAGGTACCTGAAGAACAAACACATGATTCCCCATATGAGCAGCAGCTAAAGAATGCATTTTTAAAAGGCAGTATTTTGCCTATAAGCAGCTTTATTACAAAACACATGGTAGACCATTGAACAAGTAGATTACAGTCACTAGTTGAATACGCTAGACATGCCGAAAGGCATTTTAACAGTAAAAAGAAAAAGAAAGCCCAAGTATTTTCTGTAGAAGATGGAGTAGAAGTCTATGTAGTACAGTCCGGAAAAAAGGGCAAGAAAAATGCCCAGGGAAACAAACAATCTGATAAGCGATCAGAAGAGTTTGAAGAGAGAAAGAAAAGGGGTGAATGTTTCAAGTGCAGAAAAAAGGGGCATTTAGCAAGGGATTTCAAGCAAAACAAGAAGGTAACCATGGAAGATAAGGAGGGTGAGGACTGACTATATGATAGTCAAGAATCACTAGAAGGGAATAACTAAGAAAAGACAAATGCAAGTATGATAAAGGGAGTAGAGTATGTGACAGAAGAAATAGAGGAAGTGCAAGAAATCGCAGATAGTGAGGAAAGTGAAATTTTAGACTTAGCATTATTGAGCCTAGAGCTCTACTTAGTAGATACGAAACCAGAAGTTACACTTCTGGTAGAGGGGAGGGAAGTTAAATTTCTGTGTGATTCAGGGGCATCACGGACCCTGATACATCCTTCCAAACTACCAGAAAATTCAGAGTCACTCGATTACATATTAGTGCAAGCAGCTAATGGACAGCTGTATCGGGATCCACTCTCCCGTAACATAGCAATAACTGACCCCATTTCAGGGATGACCCAAAAAAGCAAAATTGTTGTTTCTGCAAACTGCCCGGTAAACCTTTTGGGACGAGACCTTATGCAGATATTTGACATAGCAGTAGTTCCAGCTATGCAGGGTATGGAAGCACAGCGACAAATGGATACTTTTATAGTGCGACCGGAGGGCGAAACATTTTATTGGTACAGCCAGGACTTGGTTACGACTGGTCTAGTGGCAGTAACCAAAGTGCTGATGAACGTAGCCATCAGTAAGTTCCCCTCCCTTGACACTGATAAACAACATTTGTTGCACTGTACTCTGTATTACTGTAGCACACCAGGACTTCATAAGGAATATGAGAAAGAACTGTTTAGAAATCATGTAAACAGATTAGTATTATGTAATCTGTACTGGGACACAGAAGGGAACAGTGTAGTTAGCTGTTCATTGCCCCAGGAATTATTTGCACTTTATAAATCTAATCGATTACCACATGTTAGTTTGACTAAAGACAAGAATGTGAAATGGGCAGACCTAGGAGAAAAAGTCACATGGTGGTAAAAACAGACAGAGTTAGAATTGTCAGAACAGGGAGTACAGAAGCAGAGGTTAAATTGGATAACAACAGACACACCCAGCTGTACATTTGCAGTCTAGCAAGGACAGCTGATTAGCACTCTTACTAGAAGAGGAAGAAAATGCCTTATGGAGCATACCAGAAACTCTCTGGTCAACAGGGAAATCAGATGTAGGACTCATTTGTACAGCAGGGCCAGTTACTATCACACCAAAATCAGCATTTAGACCACAGAAGAGACAGTATCCCTTAAGGAAAGATGCAGAAGTAGGAATCAAACCTATAATAGCAGCTTTACTTAAGGAAGGAGTACTGGTAGAATCTCCCGATTCACCACGTAACACACCCTTATTTCCTGTCAGGAAAGCAAACGGAGAACGGCGTATGGTCCAAGATTTACAAGCTGTAAATGACAAAGTAATACCTAGAGCACCTACTGTGCCAGATCCGCATACCCTATTGAATGATTTAAAGCCCCAACAGAAGTATTTTTCTGTGGTAGATATTAGCAATGTGCTATTTTCGATACCGAAACACCCTGACAGCCAACATTGGTTTGCATTCACATTTCAGGGGAAAAGGTATACATACACATGACTACCACAGGGATATTGTGAAAGTCCAACAATATTTTCACAAGAGATGGCAAGCAACTTGGCGGGATTTACCCCACCAAGAGACAGTCAGATTTTATCTGTAGACGATATCCTGCTGGCAGCCCCCACCCAGCAAGAATGCAGAGAAGATACCATAGCATTATTACATTTTTTAGCCACTCAAGGACATAAAGTAAACAAGAACAAGTTGCAACTTTGGAAAAAGCAAGTTAAATGCCTGGGATATGTAATATCCAAAGAAGGCAGAACATTAGATGAAGGTAGGAAAATAGCAATTTTACAAGCACCCAAACCGACTACCAAGAAGGTAATGATGTCCTTCCTGGGTACGACTAATTTCTGTCGGAGTTGGATTCCAAACTATGCCTTGGAGTCTGCTCCACTGACCAACTTAATATACAAGAAGCCTATGGCAGCACAAGATTTATGACAATGGACACCAGAAGCAGAATCAGCTTTCTGCAAACTAAAACAATTGATAGCATCCTCATTAGTTTTAGGATTACCAAACTATCATAAATGCTTTTTCCAAACTGTAGATTGTAAGCAAGGTTATATGACATCAGTGTTAACACAGCAACATGGGGACAAGCAACGCCCCATAGCTTATTATTCATCACAGCTGGACCCAGTGGCACGATCCCTGCTCCACTGTGTACAAGCAGTAGTTGCAGCTGCAATGGCAGTACAGGCTTCAGCCTCAGTAGTGTTGTTCCACCCTCTCACATTGAGAGTGCCCCATGCAGTCGCGATTATTTTACTGCAAGAAAAAGTAGCATATCTTTCTCCTGCTAGACATCTTTCCTATATGACTATACTGTTGAGCCAACCTCATATGACAATTGAACGATGTACGACTTTGAATCCATCTACTTTGCTCCCAGCCCCTGCGGACGGCATACCACACAGCTGCCTGTAGGAGATTGAGCAAAAGACACTGCCTAGAAAAGATCTAACAGATGTTCCCTTGGATGATGCTGAGGTGACATATTACGTGCATGGCTCATACAGAAGGGGTCCTACAGGGCAGAACCTAGTAGGGTATGCAGTAGTTTCTGATACTGAGATTTTAGAAGCAAAGTCTTTACCACACAACTTATTCGCACAAGCATCAGAGTTAATTGCCTTGACAAGGGCATGTACCTTGGCAAAGGGTAAATGTGCAAACATTTTTACTGATAGCCAGTATGCTTTTTCTACTGTAAATGTTTTTGCGCAACAGTGGAAGAATAGAGGAATGATAACATCTACTGGCAAACCAATTAATCATGCTCAGTTTATTTTAGATTTGTTAGAGTCTATTCAGTTACCTCAGAAAGTAGCTATTTGTAAATGCGTAGCTCATACCAAGCAACAGGATAGGATTTCAAAAGGTAATGTGAGAGCTGATACAGCTGCAAAGCAGGCAGCTTCAGCTTCAGAAATATTTCTTTTGAGTAAGGAATTATAACCTTCTGGGATTTTAGATTTAGAAATGTTAAAAACAATGCGGATACTTACTACAAATGTAGAAAAACAGAAATGGATAAAACGAGGAGCAATTCTTGAGAAAGGGCTGTACATCTCCAAAGAAGGAAAACTGATTTTGCTGTCTAATTTGTTTAGATATGCAGCTTTGTTGAGCCATGGGCAGTGCCATGTCTCAACAGGGGGGATGGTACAGTTAGTGAACCGAGTGTTCACAGCATATGGATTTATAAACTACACTAACAATTTTTGTGCGGCATGTCATGTTTGTAATAAACACCATGCACATGGGGCGTTGAAGCCTAAGCAAGGGAGTTTCCCTGCACCACCGTATCCGTTCCATACTGTCTATATGGACTTCATAGAACTGAACAAATGCGAAAACAAGAAGTATTGTCTTGTCATTATAGATATGTTTTCCAAATGGATGGAAGCTTTTCCGACCAAAAATCCAGATGCAGCTACTGTTGCAAAATTCCTTGTTAAGGAAATTATTCCTAGATTTGGCATACTGGAAAAGATCTACAGTGACAATGGCACACACTTTGTAAATCAAACTATACAACAGCTGAGCCGATATTTCGGAATTTCCTTGAAAAACCATTGTGCATATCATCCACAGTCTGCAGGACTAGTAGAGAGGCATAATGGGGTTTTGAAAAATAAACTTAGGAAGTTAATTAGTGAAACACAAAAAAATTGGGTGTACTGCCTGCCTCTGGCACTGTTGAGCATGAGAACTGTTCCAAATGCAAAGGGGTTAACTCCTTTTGAAAAATTATTTGGGAGGGCATATTATATACCTCAGTGGAAACCTCTCATGCCTGCAGACCAGGAGGCCGACAGTTCACTCACAGAATATATGAGATGACTTCTAAGTAATAAACAACTTTTGCAGTTAAATTCTGTTTCAGATAAAGAACAAACCAGACCATTGGAAGCAGCAGTAGTCCCAGGAACGTGGGTCTGGGTGAAAGTCATCAAAAAGAAGACTTGGACGTCACCGAAGTGGGAAAGGCCATACCAAGTGCTACTGTCAACACCCACTGCAGTCAAGATTGCAGAGCGAGCATCCTGGATTCACCTGACACACTGTAAATTGGTTAAAAACTTTGGACTGGACAAAAAACTTGTTACTGTTACACAACAAGAACAAAATGACCAGATATGGAAAAAAATAGAAATACAGAACAACCTCAGAAGTATTGCATGATCATTCTGTTAACTATACTGATAACAATATTTTTTTTTTGCTGTGGCCTTTCCTTTTTCCAGCCACATCAGCTGAACTGAACAAACGTGATGTGTTACTCATAGACTGGCATCCAAACTTTAACACTTACCAAGCGATCAAATATGTGTATGCTGAGACTTTTAATGTTTCAAATTGCTGGGTTTGTACAGCTATACCAACAGCATACGGGGGATTATTTATGACCGCTGTCCCCCTAGGGGTCAATGAGACCTGGAAAAATTTGATTTTCGATATTATGACTGTAAAATCACAAGACAAAATAGCACTGTAACTGCCTGTTACACCAAAGGGAATTGTATGTTTTTACAAAAATGATACTGTTCAGGTGGGTTGGAGCAATTGTAATGTGACTGTTCTTTACAAATGTTATACCAAAGCTAATAATACAGGTTCTATTTGTGATACAAACTATGACTCATTTCTTGAATCAATGCACAAAACAGTTAATGAAGTACAACATAATCCTGTTCTTTTAAAGCAACTATCTATCATTGATAGAAAAATGTTTCATGCAGGGCAAGTATATATTAATACTAAAGTGGAGGACTGCTATTTTGTGTGTGGGAAAAAGGCATATAAATGGTTACCTGAGAATTGGTCCGACAGTTGTTTTTTTGGGTTACGTGGGTACGGCCATACGACACACTGCAGTTTTGCCTCAGGGAAGAATTCGAAATGTCAGAGAGGTCACCAAAAAACCTGGAAATCCAATCAAGAAACCTGAGAATCTAGTGGGACGAATTGAAGCAGGCTGGAGAAACTATAACTCTGTAAAAAAACAAAGATAAACTGACACACATGGACTTGAGTGACACTATTATATCGTGGGCAGGTATAGCTCCTGCATATGGCGCAGTAAAATCGATTTGGGAGCTGAGAAAACTGTCTAAATGTCTCGAAGTAATGAGCAATGCAACTTTTTCTGCTCTCGAATTAGTAACTGATGAACTGAACGCTATGAGAACTGTGGTGCTTCAAAACCGCATGGCTCTCGACTTTACCCTAGCGGCGAAAGGCGGTACTTGCGCTTTAACAAAAGAGGAGTGCTGTTCGTATATTCCTGACAACCAGCATGAAATAAACGACCACCTTGAAGTAATTCAGCAAGTGTCAGCCATGAACAAACCAGGCCCAAATCCACTGACGGATTTTTTCCAGAATTTGTTTGGGGGGTGGGGTACCATCCTAATGAACATCCTGATTGCCATTTGTGTGGGATTACTCCTATTAGGAGTGTGTGTTTGTTGTGGTATTCCCTGCATGAAAAGATTAATTAAAGATTTTATAGACATGTCAGTTTCTGAAATTTTGTATCAAAGTACTGAATTTGAAGAACCGTTGAAAAATGAAACACTTTCATAAGTCTAAACTAAATGACTCTCTTAACTGCAAATTCTGAACGGAAGAGGTTAGGAGAAGAAGCAAACTGTTTATGCTTTTGAAAATAGAATAAAAAGTATTAACAGGGAGGAAATTTCAGAAAAATATGTATTAATGTATGTGTTTAGTGCTTATTAGAAGCTAAAAGGGTTAACACATGGCATTCTATTTTATGTACAGCTTAGTTTTGTATGAAACTACAAGATGCTTTCTGAAACTGCAAGATGCTCTCTGACCTAGTATTTGCTAGCACAGCAAAATTCATGTTTATGCCTTTTGGAAATTTACTGAGAAGCAGGTGATTATCTGCTAGGTCAGAAAATAATGACTAGAACAATATTGTTTTCTATAATGTTATTGAATTTGAACAATCAACTCTGTTTGTGTTATGAGAACATGCACAGCTGCAGAAAAAGATAGATACAGTTGAACAAAGACTGCTTGAAGAAATTAACTATAATCTGTGCTTGCTTTGTGCTCGAATTAGCCATAGTACCTTGAATGGTAACATCATATAGTGAGAAGTTGTATCTAACCGGTGGTCTCCAAGGCCACGTTGTTTTTCTTAGGAAGTTTTTTATAAACTTGAAAATGTCAGCAGAAAATCATGGACAAATAACTGCTATGAAATAATACTGTAAGAACTTGTGATTTATTACGTCAGCTTAGTAGGCAATGCCTTGTAAGAAATGTATAAGAATGGCTTCGCTTCCTGATTCTAGTTAGACAAACTCTGTATTAGCACATTTTTGTCTCCTTGCTGCAAGAATTAAAGTGCCTTAACCTGAACCTGCTGTGTGTTGATCTTTTTGAAGTTGTTTTTCCTTTGACACTTCTAAAACATTTATATGAAGAAACATATGCATATATCAAAATAGGGTCATATATTGTCAATAAAATACCTATCACAAAAGGGACCAAACATTGATCATGGAACCCTGGGCAAAGGAAATAAGAAACAATAAAAATACAGAAGACTTGGACATGGATAAAGATACTATAGCCAAAATTCAACTGTTTGCAGATGATATTCTTATCACCACAAAAGGAAATGACTCCTCACTGATGTCTTTAGATGAATCAATTAAAACTTTTCAAATGATGTCCGGCCTATCATTTAATGACAATAAAACAAAACTTTTACACATATATTCTAATAATAAAAAAAAATAAATAAAAGGATGATGGGAAATAATGCATATCATGCTGCTAATACAGATCAAATTACTTATCTTAGAATTATTCTTGCCAAAGATATAAAAACAATAATACAATTAAACTATAACAAATGTTTACAAAATATTCAAGAACTATTTTCAAAATGGAACACAATAATATTTACTACCGAAGAAAGACTAGCCATTATAAAAATGATAATTCTACCTAAAATCTTATACATAATACAATCCTTTCAAATTTTACCCTCAAAAAGATTTATAAATAAACACTTTAATATTAAGATTCTTTTGGTCACAAAAAAAAAACAAGAATTACAATCAATCAACATGCTAACAGTTGGAAGAATGGTGGAATAGCATTTCCAGATCTAAATCTTTATTCAATTTCCACTATAATCAGATCAATTTCAAAGCTCTTAGATATAACCTATTTAGCTAAATGGAAATCTTTATGGGAAGTATCAGCCATGGAACTTATAACGACACCATCAACGTATCAATCAGAGCTCATAAATGCACCTTTTATATGGATCTTAAAAGAATATTTTATCACTAATACTAATCCTAATCACACCGCCAGTTACATACATACCATTATAATTAACTTTAGAAATTTTATATATAAACATATTAAATATAAAGATTACTTTTTTTGTTATTTCCTATAGCACACACGCAAGAGACTTTTGTTACCTCAGCTATTAATACAATTATTTTACTTAAAAACAATAAACTCAAATACTGGTTTCAGCTAACCTCTGAATACAAGACTAGTTCAGTCAATCATATTATACAGGAATATAAACTAGATAATTCCCAGTGGTTAGATATACAAACACTCATTCTATATCTTGATAATAAAATGAAATTTGCTTCACCAACTAGCAAACATGACACCAAGGTATTATTGCAATTTCTTCAATCAACATTATTACACCAGCATACATATTCAGGCAGTCTCTCCTTTATTTATAGACTTTTGAGAGAAGAAACATTTTCTTGCAAGCTTAACTACTGGAACTATGATAGTTTAATTACTAATAATCCCCCAAGTGAGCAAGATAAGGTTAATATATTACAATCAGCTGGGAAACATCCTTTTCTCTGAAATGGAAGTTAGACACATGGAGATTCATGAATAGATCCTTTATACACCACAAATAATGAATAAAAGCAATAAAAAACAGAATGTCTGTAATAGATGCAACTCTAGTGTAGACATTAACTGGGCACATATGTTCTTTGACTGTCCAACCTTAAACATCTTTTGGAGTAACATAATAATTTTCTACAAGCACTTTTTTCTGATAATTTCATATTGAATAAGTCTTTAATCATATTTAATACACCTGTTCCGCAATGTGTAAGGAAATCTAAATACTCATTTCTATGGACTATTTTGGCAGTGGCTAGGAAGATCATAACGAAAAATTGGATCTCAAAATATCCTCCTACATTCTCTGAGTTTACTTTTTTATTAAAAGAAGTCAGCCATTTACAGATAAGAACCATAACCTCTAGAACATCTAGAAAGACATATGAACATCATTTATGGGTTAACCTACAAAATATGTTGGGAAAAATGATCATATTGCATAAAGGTAATTGACTTTCCTTGTCATTCATGAGAATAAGCTACAAAATAAAGAATACAGTGTTTGTAAATGTATACATACTGGATGTCTATGTACATACTTTAGTTTGGTTTTGTTAATCTTATATTCATATTTAAATGTTATAAATACATGTTATCAATATGTAAACCTATAATGCAAAATGTCTCATATATGTCTATGTGATTATTTTCATTATAATCAAAATCAATAAAATTGTTTAAAAAAAAAGAGAGACTTTCTGGCTTTGTTGTGCTTTCACTTGAGCATGCCGTGGGACAAAGTGTATCACATGGTAGCCTCATTGAAGACTTTGTACGGAATAAATTTCATAAGATCCCAGTAAATCTCTATGTATGTGCTCATATTTCCTTTTCAGTAATCTTTTATAATGCCATAAGGCAGGAAATTTCAGGTAGCACCTTAGTGTGGCTTGTATTGTATGCTGTATATTCACTGATTTTTATTTTATTTATTTATTTTTTTGCTTACTCCAGCAGGTAGGACCAAGTAGCACAATGAGGATGAAACTAGCAGGAGATTAGGAAAAGGCAGCTAGGAGCGGCAGGACTCGGCGTGAGGCCAGGACAGTTGGGAGCAGCAGGACTCGTAGTGAGGCTAGGACAGTTGAGAACAAGACTCGTCATGAGGTTAGGACAGAAGCACAGGAAGAACAGGCAAGTGGCAGCAATCAGAAAAGCTGAAGAGGTAATTGCACATTGAAGATGAATGACACTCTGGTCTTGGCCTTACCTGTTTCTCTCTGGGTTTGAGTCTGCCTGTGTCAGACTCAGTAATCCCCATTGCTCTCTTGGGCATGGGTTTGAGTCTGCCTCAGTCTCAGTAATCCCCATGGCATTCTCTTGGGTTTCTTTGGATTTGAGTCTGCCTCAGGATCTGTAATCCCCATGCTTTCCCTTGTATGTCTTGTGTGTCTGTAGTCTTTTCTATCTAGCTGTGTTGTGTACCTCTGCAGTGTGACTGTTCTGCATGTCAGTAATTGTCTTTAGTGATGTCAGTTTATCTAATGCTGCTTGTTTCAGTCTTCCCATATTGTTGTCATTGTCTTGTGTTTGGGAGTGATGTCTCAGTTCTGTTTTGCGGTAGTGCTGACTTAGTCTTCAGTCTTGCAGTAGATTTGTCCTGGTCTTGTCTCTATACTGTAGGGGTGGGTGCTTCTGTCCTGTGTCTGTTAATGTTCAGCCTTGCTGTAGTGCTGTCTTTATCATATGTGGGCGTCCTGTGTGCAAGAATATGTGTAACTGTCTGTCTTGTCTCTTTTCAGTCTTGCTATAATGCTGTCTATCATGTGTGCATGTCTGTCCTGTATGTCTCTGTCTTGGTGTGCTTATGTCCTATGTGAGGGAGTCTGTGTGGGTGTTTCTGTTCAGCCTTGCTGTATTGCTGTATTGCTGTATTGCTGTCTTTCTCTTGTCTGTGTAAGAGTCTGTGTAGCTGTCTGTCTTGTCACTGTTCAGTCTTGCTATAATGCTGTGTACCATGTGTGGGTGTCTGTCCTGTGTGCAAGAGTCTCTGTCTTGGTATGCTTCTGTCCTATATGAGGGAGTCTGTGTGGGTGTCTCTGTTCAGCCTTGCTATATTGCTGTCTTTCTCTTGTTTGTGCTGTGTGTCTGAGTTAGTGTGGGTGTCTTTGTGGGGGATTTAGTGTGGGTATCTTTGTGGGGGAGTCAGTGTGGGTGTCTTTGTGTACCCCTGTGGGACTGGCTACCTTGATGCAGTACAGAGGCTTGTCATAATGCAACAACATTGCTACTAAATGCCAGTCATAGCTCTCAATCTCATGGCACAAAAAAATCTCAACAAAGCCACAGATAATGGTGCCACAGCCCAAAGAGCGTGGCAAATTTTAAATATTGGCCTTATAAACTGAAAAAGTTGCTAGAATAAAAAATGTTACCACCCATGTTCTGAAGGATATGAAGTTAAAGTCAAATGTCTGACTTTTACAAATGTCTGACTTTTAATTAATTCAGTCAATGATTTGCTACATAAAATCCAGAAAAGACAAATTGAGGAACAGACAAAGATAGTTACATATAGACATTCTTTGAAAATCTGGGCAGTTGAGGAGTATGAAGTCAGTATCTGCACCTCTAAGTAGCTACCTTGGTATGGCACAGAGGTTTATCATAATGTAACATTGGTACTAAATGCCAGTCAGTGTGTGCATGAACCTGTGAGTGACTATCTTGCTGAGGTAAAGGAGCTTGTCATAATGCAACATTGGTACTAAATACCCATCAGTGTGTGTGTGCACCTGTGAGTGGCTACCTTGCTGTGGTACAGGAGTTTGTCATAATGTAACATAGGCCCTAAATGCCAGTCAGTGTGTGCACTTGTGAGTGGCTATCTTGCTGTGGTACAGGGGTTTGTCATAATGTAACATTGGTACTAAATGACGGTCAGTGTGTATAACTGTGAGTAGCTGCCTTGCTGTGGTACAGGGTTTTTTCATAATGTAAGACTGGTACTAAATGCCAGTCTGTGTGTGCATCCACCTCTGTGAGTGGTTACCTTGCTGTGGTACAGGGGCTTGTCATAATGTAACATTGGTACTAAATGCCAGTTAGTGTGTGCATGCACCTGTGAGTGGTTACCTTGCTGTGGTACGGGAGTTTGTCAAAATGTAACATTGGTACTAAATGCCCATCAGTGAATGCATGCACCTGTGAGTAGCTACCTTGCTGTGGCATAGGGGTTTGTCGTAAAGTAACATTGGTACTAAATGCCAGTGTGTACCTTGACACATCAATTCTTAATCATCTGAAGGTAGTGACACTAGTGGTTGTTAAATGGTGCTGGATGAGCTTGATAGGGAAGGGGGGTGCAATGGCAATGGTCACACTTGATATTTTCCTGAGTAGGGCCCCCAACTTGAAATTTGCTGGGGGCCTCCAAAATGTTAGCACCGGCAATGGAAAGGATAATGTATTAAGGCAGATGAATAACAATGAACCTCACTGCTGCTGGTAGGAAGGGAGTGGCACTTCTGGAAATGTCAGTCATACCATTTGAAAAGGGACTGCAGACATCAGGACTCCTATGTGTGCTTAGGTTTCGAACAAAAGACAATAAAAGAAGAGGTTTGACAAAAAGTAATAGGTTGACAGTTATACCACAACTAGCCATGACCCTACAGGTGTCTTAATTCTGCTGTCTGATGACTTGTCATCCATCTTACTCCAAAGGAAAGAAAAAGTACAGTCACAGTGATACCATAAAAGAAATAGACAAAATCTAATGTCATCAACTTCTGGTATTCCAGAAGCATCCATTTACATTATCTACAAAAGCATTGCATCTCTCTCCTTGGAAATGTGAAGAGATTTACTCAGGATATCATCCATCATCTCAACACTCTCCAGACTCTGGAATAGACTACCCATACTTGTCAAGCAGAGCACCTCTTTGGCCCTCTTCAAAAGGAACCTTGATGATTGGATGGGAGATAAGAAATTCACCCCAGGGATCACGTCAGTCGTTCTGCTAGACAGGGGTCCAGAGAAGTAAATACGTGGGAAGAAATAGCCAGGGAATTGTTATGGCTGGGCTTGTATAGGCTGTAGGGCCGATAGCCTAGTATCAACCTATGAACCTATGAACACACACACACACACACACACATGTGTATATATATATATATATATATATATATATATATATATATATATATATATATATATATATATATATATATATATATATATATATATATATATATATATATACAATATATATATATATGGGTCTATCTTAGTACATCGACATTTCAAAATACCAAACGAATTAACCGACACCAAAACATCGAAAGTCATTTAACCGACGCCAGAAGATCGACAGTTCACAAACACGACATCGCATACACCCGACACATCATACCAACAAACAAAACACATCCCTATCCAACACCCACACACACAACACAAGCACACCAAAATCCTTACAAACAAACACTAACCCATACTTACACAACTATCTACAACCCTGACCCAAACCCTTACCCTAAGGTCCGTCACTATCGCACACTCACCCAACCCGGCCTAACCCTAACTCACTTATCCCACCCCTACCCCTACAAAACACCAACATCGCACACTTACCTTACTCGCACACTCACCTAACCCGCGCCCTAACCCTAACTCACTTATCCCACCCCTACCCCTACAAAACACCAACATCGACACTTACCTTACTCGACACTCACCTAACCCGCCCTAACCCTAACTCACTTATCCCACCCCTACCCCTACTAAACACCAGCATCGCACACTTACCTTACTCGCACCCTATCGTCCGTCACTACCGCATACTTACATATCCTTTCCCCAGCGCAGCTTCTCAGCGTCGGTGTCTTCCTCCGTCGGTCTTCTGCCTTGTCGATCTTCTGGCGTCGGTAACATGACTTTCGATATTATGGTGTCGGTGAATCCGTTTTCGGTATTGTGAATTGTCGATGTACTAAGATAGACCCATATATATATATATGTATATATGTATATATATATAATATATATATATATATATATATATATATATATATATATATATATATATATATATATATATAAATATATATATATATATATATATATATATATATATATATATATATATATATATATAGAGAGAGAGAGAGAGAGAGACAGAGAGAGAGAGAGACCATGTTATCTGTAAAATTCACATGCAGACATACATGTCAACCGTTAAAGAAGGTAAAATACACAAGAGTTTTGAATACACACACGCACACACACACACACACACACACACACACACACACACACACACACACACACACACACACACACACACACACACACACACACATTCATATATGGAATTGGTTCTTTCGACTGAATCGCATTTCACTAAATCACAGTGGACTGAACATAACTGACAGTCTCATTTGACTAAAATAACATTTGACTTGAATCATGATTGACTGAAAATTATAAGGTCTACAGAGTGCCATTGTTGTTGAGTTTTATGTTTGAATGGAATAAGTGACTGACTTTTTTTTTATTTTCTCCACGGTTATGTGACTGCACAATTACTATATTTATAATACCTCCCAAGTCATCGCTTTCGGTCTTCTGACAAAAATCTGCTCGACATCTATAAGCCTTACAAAAACTGCATTCAAACGCTATACTCACACTGTTTAGGTAAAGGCTGGAATGGGATCCCTGCAGCAATCAGGGCAATACGTAACATTTATTCATTTAAGATGCAGGTAAAAGAAGGCCTCTCTGACTCCTAGCTTTGCACTTGCTGCTCTTCTGGTTAAAATGTTACCTGCTTCTCCTCTGATATCTATATGCATCCTGTCTTTCCTTTTTCTTTGTTTCATTTCTCTTACTTGTGATTTTGTTTCTACTCAATATTTCTCATGTCCCCCATATGTACCCCCAATTATTATTTTTTTTAAAAATACCTTTCTCACTCTTCTCTCTCTCCTTTTCCTCTTCCTTATACACCATTTGCATTTTTCCACTCTGACATTTGCTTTATGAGTGAGTAATGAACTGTTTCACTTGTATCATGTCAACACGTTTTAAAGCTACATGATATTGTTTTATCTTGTTTTGATGATGGTATATGTGTATTACTGAACATGTCATATGTGCATTAATATTTGTATTTATGTATTTACAGCATATTGTAATATGATGCCAGTTTTTATCTATGCATATGTATTTTCTGTTCTTTTATTTGTGGAGCTTTTCTCATGGGCCTCGGCTGAAAACAGATAAAATTGCAGGGACTCTAAA
>NC_056725.1:795372841-795650341 GCF_019279795.1 Protopterus annectens
AAACTGGGAGCATTCATAGAAACCCCAAATTAAGTCAACATCCGACAAGAGGGTTTTATACAAATAAATCATTGGTGCCAAAGTCATGATTTTAAACTCAGTGCAAAAAATGTATTATCATCCCTTTTGGTAAGGGCGATGTTCCTGCTAACTACCACATCAATAGCAACACCTTAAGTACACACTCAGTGGTGAGAGACCTGGGCACACAGGTTGACAGCAACCTTACCTTTGACCACCATGTCTCCACAGTGGTCAGAAGAAGATTCGATATTTCTTATCTGATAAGTAAGGGCATTACCTCTAAAAAAAAAAGGAAGTCAGAATCTGTGCTCTCAGAGTGCATTATAGGACAAATTTAGTTTTCCAGAGGAATCAGGGTGTCTGTGGGTAGACAAGGAGACAAAATAGGAACGAGTACTTATTTTGCTGCAGGGAGCTTTGGGATGTGCAGTAATTCATGGCAAGATGAAAAATAAATGTTTTGTCATCATTTGTCTGTAGTGGCCCTTTAAAGATTTAATATGTGGTGATTCTCCATTCAACAGTTTTGCTTTTATTATTTAGAATTTTAATGGATTTATTTTAGCAACATCTGTATTTATGTTCTAAATTATGTTTAATATTTACTTAGTTTGATACTCTCTACAGTGCCTGATGCATTGAATATAAAATGTTTTGTTAAAAACTGTATTCATTGCAAAAAAACTTGCTTGCCATTTTAAATATTTTTATTTCAGTATTTTGACTCGTAAACAACTAGAATATTCCAAACATTTAAACAAAAAATTGTTCTTTTTGTTATATTTCAGACATTTTTATATGTCACAGTTTTCAACAAGTTTGTATCAAGGGACATAAACTCAGAAATTATTTCACTCCATCTTCTGTCACTGATTACAAAAGCTATTTGACTAGTTTCACTGTGGTAGACATCTCTTTATTTTCCTGTTCTACCATCTCACATGAGATTCTATGAAGCGTGGCTTCATCACGTCCACTTCACAGCATTTCTTTAGGGACTGACTACTGGATAAAGAACTTTCTGTGTGGACCAAAACAAGAAGAAAAAAAATAGTGTTAGAAATTTAAATACTGCCCTTTTCAAGGCACATCCTGTGACAGTTCTATTCCCAACATGCCCTCTGTGAATTGACCTTTTTTCATTTTCAAAGTGGATTCTTCAACTTCAAAGACAGTATGGCAGATGGCACATATCTTTTGAATTCCTGTTGGTGCTTTTAAGAAGACATAATCTTCATGGATACCAGTCTGGAAGAACCTGTTTTACATTTCTTCTCATATATGCACTTTCTCGATTTCTAACTCTGCATCACTGTGCTCTTAGCTGGTGGATCTACATATTGTTACTACCTTGTGTTTAATTCTAAAGTGCTCCTTACTTCCCTTTTCCAGGAATACAGCAGACTATCACTAAAGTTTGCATCTCTGTTACCAGACAGAACAATCATTTGTCCTTAGCTTTTGATGTTTTTTTTCATATCGCAGGTCATTCCACAATGCATTTATTGCAAATTCTGCACCATAACTATATTTTAATAATAAACATGGATAAATATCAAGCAGAAAATGTGTTCAGTGCTGACACTGACAGTTAATCAGATGGTAAATATTAAGAAAATCATCTTATATTTAATTGTTTTCCTTAAAACTGAGCAAAATGCAGCTTGCCTAAGATTTACATGTAGTAAATTCCAGAATAAATACATACCATGAACTAATGTACCATTTTTGTTTTAATTATTAAATTAATGAGTCATTTAATCAGAGACTGCAGGAAGCTGCCTAATATTTTATGTGAGTTAAAATATAGGGTTGGGAGGGTGGCCTAATGGTTAAGGTGTTTACCTTACAAACACAAGGTGCAGTGTTTGAGTCTCACAAGGGATAATTGGCTAAGCTTAAAATGGCTCGTAAGGACAGTTAGCGTAGTACTAATCTATGAACCTATGACAAAACCACTGACAAAGACCATTTGAATTATATGAGATTGCACTAGTAATCTCTATTTCTAAACATAGACAGTTTCTGTTGCAGTGTTAAGAATGAATACATGAATGAATATGTGTGGGGTTGTCAGCCTTGAAATGGTTAGTAAGGATGATGAATGATTTCAATTTAGCAGTCATATCTATAACTGATAATAGTGCACTGTTCTATAAAACAGGATAATTAACATGTTACACATATTTCAACTTAAAAGATGTGTTGTTTAATGGAGTTGTGAGCAGTTTGCATGCAAAGGAAGGAGTATGGGTAAACAAAAGGAAAAGCAAATTTCAGCACAGAAAAATAAATATGAAAAATAGAAATATAGAGCACATCTTTTAAGCAGCAGAAATTGTTTCCCCAGATACCTTTACAACTGTTCCTTAGCAGAATAAACTATGTAAGTACTAATAGAGACAGACCTTTCAGAATAAACCAAGTCCCTAGTGTAAAGATTAAGTTTATGCATTTGTTGACCAGGATAGTCCAACTGAGCATGTGCCCCTTTTCAGTGGAGGCCCAGGGAGAAAAACTCCACAGTACAAATTATGCAAGTACAAGTACAAAAGGTTCACAGTACAAATTATACAAGTACAAGTACAAAAGGTTCACAGTACAAATTATACAAGTACAAGTACAAAAGGTTCACAGTACAAATTATACAAGTACAAGTACAAAAGGTTCACAGTACAAATTATGCAAGTACAAGTACAAAAGGTTCACAGTACAAATTATACAAGTACAAGTACAAAAGGTTCACAGTACAAATTATACAAGTACAAGTACAAAAGGTTCACAGTACAAATTATACAAGTACAAGTACAAAAGGTTCACAGTACAAATTATACAAGTACAAGTACAAAAGGTTCACAGTACAAATTATACAAGTACAAGTACAAAAGGTTCACAGTACAAATTATACAAGTACAAGTACAAAAGGTTCACAGTACAAATTATACAAGTACAAGTACAAAAGGTTCACAGTACAAATTATGCAAGTACAAGTACAAAAGGTTCACAGTACAAATTATGCAAGTACAAGTACAAAAGGTTCACAGTACAAATTATGCAAGTACAAGTACAAAAGGTTCACAGTACAAATTATGCAAGTACAAGTACAAAAGGTTCACAGTACAAATTATGCAAGTACAAGTATAAAAAGTTCACAGTACAAATTATGCCAATAATAAAATTCATAGTACAAATTATACAAGTAAAAATAAAAATAACTGTTTTAAAGTAAATTGAAAAGAAAACAACACAAAAAGGTCAAGCAGATGACCATTTGCAGTACCTGTTAGAGATCTTGGAAAATTACACAGTTCTGATAAAAGTAAGTGTTGGGGAAGGAGGAGGGAGCAAGCTGGCAAAGGTGTGCAGAAGAATTTGTTATTGTTGAAAAATACAGGAAGATTTAATAGATAGTAGAATAATGAAGTAGGAGAGAAAGGTGATGGAGGGAGAATAAGAAAGGAGGAAAAAAGCAGAGGGAAGATTTCAGGTGGGATGATTGCAGTGACTTCCTCAGGTACTGAATAAGTGATTTCTGAGAGATGTCTTGAATTCATGAGTATGGGTAATATTTCTGACGGCCATAGGAAGTTTATTCCATGACAGAGCAGGAAGGTAGCTGTGAGTTTTTGTCCACATGATTTTTTTTAGGTTTATGAATTTGTTAGAGATATTGGTCTGAGCTTCAGAGGGAGCATGGTGGGTTATACAGACGTTATGCTAGTACAGGAGGAGGGCTTGTTAAGGATACTGTGGATGAAAAGACATTGAGTAGATAAGTGTTATTTATGAAACTTTAACCAGCTGAGTGATTGGAGAGCAAGACAGTGGTGTGATTTAGGAGGCAGATTGGCTGCAAATCTGGCTACTTTGTTTTATGTGGTTTTGAGTTTGGATAGTAGAGGAGACTGTAAGTTAGCAAGGATTTGAGAGCTGTAGAAGAGGTTAGGGAAAATATAATCTTGGGTAAGTGGAATTCTGGAGTTGGGAGTAAGGAACCTTTTGTTTCTATAAAGTAGACCGAGTTTTTGATGGGTTTTCTTAATATAGTGGTGAACATGCAGGTTGAATTTCAGTTGGTCATTGATGATCACTCCAAGGAGCTTTGTGTGGTTTCAGGTGAGACAGAGGTGTTGTTTAGGGAAGAGATGGTGAAAGAAGATTTAAGGTGGTAGAGAGATTTGGATAGGAATAGGAGGAGTTTTGCCTTTTTAGGGTTTAGTATTGGTTGTTAGCAAGCCAACTTTCAGTGAGGTTAAAAGAGGTTTGAGTTAGGGTGAGTAGGTCAGAAGAGTTGTTAGCAATGGTGATAATAGTGGCGTTATCCGCATACTGTATGAGAGAAGAATGAGGACAGGATGTGTGGAACTGGTTTGTAAAAATGTTAAAAAAAGGGGGGCCTAGAATTGAGCCTTGTGGGATACCCATTTTATGGGGAGAAAGGGAGATAGGGCAGATAGCCATTTGACACATTGTCGTCTGTTAGTGAAGTAGCTGGTAAACCAGGAGATAGTCACAGGGGAGAGTTTTAGTTGAGAAAGGTTAGAGAGGTGGATGGAGTGGAAGATGGTATCAAAGGCTTCGGGGAAAACTAAGAAGAGGCAGGACACTAGTTTATTATTGTCTCTGGCAAAGGAGATGGAGTTAGTAAAGGAAATAAGTGCAGTAGTGGTGCTGTGGTGGGGGTGGAAACTGAATAAATATAAAACATGAGAAGAAATTGTATGTAACTCATTTCCTGACTCCATTTTGATGGGAGTGTAATACAATTTTACAGCATGCACCAAGTCTATATACACATGAGGCACAATTCTTTGAAGGCTGGGTTACTGGCAACAATGTTGTTGATGGTATGCATATCAGACTGCATTCTCAATTATTTCAGTGGCCATTTACATCAGTTCATTGAATTTGATTTCTAAAATATCATACCTCTGCAGGAGTAAAGCAGTGCTCAGTTTACATGGTAGATATGTATGTTAAAATGATGATTAACTCAAACTTATTGGTTTACATTTGAGGAGCAAGCAGAATGTAACTAGCAATAGAAGTTGGGTGGAGTTTCATTTATTAATGCAGTAATGGTACTGCAATGAAGCAAATTCCCTTCCTCAAAATTACTCTGAGTGGTGTGGAAAGCCCCAAAGTATGAGAGGCAAGCTTTTCATCAAAGGGGAAGAAAAGAGCTATTATTTAAATCCTGCATAAGTATTTTAAGTTCACTTACAGTGCCTCATGCACTTACAGCACCCCATGCTCTGCAACAAGCTCCCCATCCATGTGAAGGAGAGTCAGACCCTAACCTTATTTAAAAGTAACCTTAACCAACAGATGGGAAATCAGAGGCTCACACCGGGTCTGGCCCTCATGTCTCTGATAGACAGCAGCAGATAGTAACAAGGCTTAAAAAGGCCCTGCTGGTCATTAGCCTGGCATACACCCATGAACCTCTCAACCAGTGATGTAGCCTTGTAGATGATTATAATATTCTGGTGTGTACAGAGAGCATAAGGGTAATGCATATCCACAAAAATATATATATTTTTTAATTATTCAGTTTTCGGTGAAATATATGTGCTGATTTCTTTTTTTCTGTTTCACTGACTCTTTTTATATTCCATCAGATAACTAGTGTTAGTAGATTTCATATGACCAGAGATCAACCTATAAGTAATGATGACCAGAACACATTGACACATTAATATTTAACATGGTATGCATTTTTCCAAGCAGAGGATTAATTTTTAATTATACACAAGATTCAAAAACTTGGAAATGCAACAAATAGCTACCCCCCCCCCCCCCCCCACACACACACACACACAGTGGAGCATTGCCTATGACCCAGATGACTGAGGTATATTTACTCATCCCATTCTGGGATGACCTTGCTGGGAGGTTATGTCAGCTCTCCTATCACGGGCATCGAGGTGAGTTTTCAGGCAAAACACTATATGATGTTTGTGGAAGCCAGCAGTTCTTGTCCAGAGTTATGCATCTACAGAATGCACATGTTAAATTAGGGATGGCAGTAGAATGGGCATAAAAAGCACCATTCACAACTACCAGGATGGTGACATAATGGGACTGCCTGATATGGTGCGTACACTTTGGATTTCTGTGGATGGAGCACTGAGGCAAAGGGCAAGTCAAATAGGTATTGACAAGCATGGGCAGATGCTCAAGGGTAGAGAAATGAAACACATCTGAAACATTTGCTAAGGGATCCAAAAATTAAATAAATAAAAAAAGTGTACATAAGATAAGGGACAAAATTATAATCCTGCATTATAAATGCAAGGTCAATATCATGAAAAAGTTACGACACAATACTCATTATTTGGAACTAGAACTAGTATACACCAACTTCTATGGGAACAGAGAAGGACAGATCCCAATAATCTGCCCTGGATGACCCACCAGGAACCTGGGTAAGGGTTGCAAGACACATGGATGTTCCTCATTATGTTATCTCACTCCGGAATGGGGTAGAAGTACAGATGGTGGAAACAAAAACTGGCAACAATGGGAGAGAGAGAGAGAGAGTAAACGGCAGAGTCCTATCATAGTATAATGGCCCTACAAACAAAAAAGTATGAATACTTTGACAATCCTGAAAACAGAAATCTTTGTGAAACCACACAAGCCTATAAGGAAGAAAAGGAAACCTGATGGTAAGGAACATAATTCAGAGAAAAGGTAGGTAATTTGATGGTCAAAATCCAACAGGTCATGACTGTGGCAGCACTGTGGCAGTCTTATGACTTGGAGCTCAGTAATGTGCATGTGCCATGCACACAACAGTGCACTTTTACACACAAAACAGTGTGCCAGTATGAGCAAGGATGAGAGCCCAGATAATAGAGTCCCATATAAAAATAATAAGAGTGTGTACAGACTAACTTATGTTTCAAACTCTAGTTTAAAACAAGTAGTCATTTAGACTTTTCTGTTCCAATACTTTCTTAATATATAATAATATTCTGTAAAGTCTAGTTAGAGAATTGTTAAAATTAGTTAGAAATTGTTAAAAATAATAAATAACACACACACACACACACACGCACACACACACACACACACACACACACACATATATGTGTGTGTGTGTGTGTGTGTGTGTGTGTGTGTGTGTGTGTGTGTGTGTGTGTGTGTGTGTGTGCGTGCGTGTGTGTGTGTGATCCCAAATACTAATGAAATAGTTATTTTCATATTCTGCTGGTTAATTTTCTTTAATGAAATGCCAGCAAAGGGAAAGAAGGGTAAATTGCATACTCTTAAAACATCATTTGGCAGGAACATTAAATAATTCAATCAACAACATGAATGCCCATTATCAGTGGAGCAGGGTGTCAGCCCTTGGCCCAGTCTGCAGGTGGCCCAGGCTCAGTGGAGCTGACAAAGGAATGAATATCTGAGCAACTGAGCGCTACAGTGTCCTTTATGAGGAGGATACAGAGGTAATCCAGAGGGCCCAAGTTAATTCTCGCAGTAGAACAAGAACACTCATCCATCTATGTATTTAACTGATTAAACTATAAAATAAACTACTTGAAACTTCAAAAAGACATCTTTATTGCTCCCACAGGGAGGGTATGAGAAGAAAGTGTCTCCTAGATCTGCTAGCTAAAGTGATTTTATCTGGACTAATCCTTCTTACTCTTGTTTCTCTATGGGAAAGCTGGGATAGGATTTTTTACTACCTTTCTTATCCAATAGTAGCTGCAGACAAGTGATGTGAAAAACAACTATATACATATGCATGCTGGACTTCATTGCAGAAAGTGTTGTAGCATCACATGTAAGCTAGTATGATTCCTTAGATTCCTTAGTATTATGAGCTAGTCTTACAGCTATGTGTCCCTCTCTTGCTATTCACAGAAGCTTAATAACATGAGAAAAAATTAGTCATAATGGAGACTGACAAATAATTCTGGAGTCTAGTGTTAAACTGATAGCCGAAAAATCTTTATCAGAGATGTAACTAAAAATGTCCATGTATAAATGATGCAACCTCATTTCACCGTGCTTTGATTATAGTATGTAGAAAGGATGTAGATTTGATAGATTGTTATAATAAAACTGGAGTAGTTACTTGTACTGAAACATGACTTTTCAAATCAGAGAAAAGCAAATGATGTGTTTCAAAATATAGTCTTTTTGTCTGAATTTGATTTTTTTCCACAAAGAACTTTATTCAAAACTTAATTAATAACAACAAACTGTGAAAAAAAATAAGAAAACTATGACTTAAAGAAAATAGAAATATATCTGTTGCACATTATCAGCTTCACAATCTGTTTCCCAACATGCACTATGTTAGTGTTTAACAACCACTGGTGAACTTAAAATCAGTATTTACAATACAATACAATGCTTATTATCAGTGTGTAAGTGTATAACAGTTCCCAGCCTATCTCAGTCAACCACACAGCTAGGATATTGGCTGGGTGGCTGTCATTAAAATAAATGCACATCAGGAAAAAAGTCCTGCACTGTTCTGTTCAGAGAGGGTACTGGTAATTTTCATAACCTGGTATCTGTTAAACAGTTAATTTGCAATGCAATGGACAATATAGGGGATTACATTATTTGTCTATTTTTTTTCACTAACACCAACATAGATGATAACTTCAAAAGCATTGACAGGGATGAGATAAGCAGTGTCAACTGACCATACCCTGTGGAGCTTCTTTTCTTTTAAAGACGCTAACCAGGTTCTGGAAACAGGACTTGTCCTTCACAAAACCAAACTGACTGGGGTCTAGACCAGTTGTATTGTCTATAACTGCATAAATAAGTTCAGCTATAATAGGTTCATAGGTTCATAGGTGTGTACTAGGCTACTGGCCCTGGAGCCTTTACAAGCCTAGCCAATAGGATTACCCTGGCATTGTACCACCCAACTTTAGTTCCCAGTGCCTCTGTCGAGTAAAGCCACTGGAGTGATCCCAGGGGTTAATTTTCTATTTCCATCCACTCATCAAGATTTCTCTTGAAGAGGGCCAGTGAGGTGCTCTGCTTGACATGTATTGGAAGTCTATTCCATAGCATGGGCAGTCTCTGGGTTATGAACCTGTCCCTTCAGCATGTTCTGTTGTATGTGGTAATGAGGTTGAGGTCTCTGGAGCATGTGGTGTAGAGGGATTGGGATTTCTTCAGATGTAGCATTTCTAACAGAGCTGGGTCAGACATGGATTTGTAAGTTGAGCAGAGATTGTCTCTAAGTAGGTGATATGAGACAGAATAGTTGGAGTTCTTTTAGTCTGTCCATATAGGACAAATGTTTAAGGCCTAGGATCCTCTTTGTGAGGTACTTTTGTGGCCTCTCCAGTTGTTGCAGGTGTTTAGTGAGGTACACGCCAAATGTGGCATTGTACTCAATGATTGGCCTAATGAGGGAAGAGTAGAGGGAGACAATGACTTCTTTCTTCCTGGATGCAAAATCCTGAGTAATGAGATATGCCACATAGAAGGACTTTCTGACCACAGTAGCAATGTGGTGGCCAAAGGAGATGTTGCTGTCAACCTGTGTTCCCAGATCTCTTATAACGTCTTCTGTGTTCACTGGACTACCAATGATGTGGTAATTCATAGGAACTCGGTTTTTCCCAAAGGGGATGACAACACATATTTTGGCATTGAGCTTAAGGCCATGGTTCTGACACCAGTCGTTGGACTCAGTGAGGCCTTTTCTGTAGGATGTCAACATCACTTGGGGAGTTAATAATAGCTCCCAACTTGCAATTGTCTGTGAACTTTGTCAGCCAGAGTCCCTTCATGTTGGCCTGGACTTCAGAGAAGTAGATTCCAAACAGGAGAGGACCCTGGACCAAACCTGTGGGACTCCACTCATGACTGGTCGGCAATCTGAATTGGAGTCAGCTACTTTTACACTGTGGGTTCTACCTGTGAGCCAGTTTGTAACCCACCTAGTGAAATAGGGGTTGATGCCTAGCTTAGTGAGTTTTTCTATGTTTCCTGAGTGGGGAATGGTATCAAAGGCCTTGGCCAGATCAAGGTAGGCTATATGAACCACCTTGCCTTCATCCACAGCTCTGGTGACTCACAAAAAGAAGTTGGCCAAGTTGAGCAGGCATGATCTACCCTTCACAAAACCAAACTGTGTGCGATCCAGAGTTTGGAGATTCCCTATATCCTTGTCTATTAGGTCCATGATGATGTGTTCCATAGCTTTGCATATCAGACTTATCATGCTAATGGGGTGATAGTTCCCAGGGTCTGTAGTCGCTCCTTCTTTGTGGAGAGGGATGACTTTAGCAGTGTGCCATTTGGTAGGGACAAAGCTTGAGGTGAGGCTGTGATTCAACAGTGCACACAGGTGTGGTGCCAGTTTACTCTGTAGTTCATGTAGAACACAGCCAGGGATATTGTCAGGTTCCATAGAAGCTGTATTCTTGGCCTTGGACAGTGCTGTTTTAACCTGTGCAGTAGTAATACTAGGTGCCTGGCAATCTACTGGTATTATGACTGGTCCCTTGGGGGGAGTGAGGGGTAAAGTTGGCACTGAATCTGTTGGCCAGTATATTGGCAATATCTGTTGACTCAGTATAAGAGGTACCACTGTGGGGTTGATATTATATGCACGAAAACTGAATCGCGTGAACACGTATTGAGCTACACAAAAAGAGCGAATAATCAAAATATCAAAGGTATGAACCAAGACCGCCATAGGGAATTATTCCCTTTGCTTCAATGGAGTGTGATCTCGGAGATGGTATATTTAAGTAGGGGGGTGGGGGGTGCAGGGGGGCTTCTCCCTGCATGCAACAGTTAGTGACAGTATTTGTTTCTTGGTTTTGTTGTGTTTGGGATTCGATGTTTTGGGCTTTCACCCTTTACGTGTCGCTCAATACGTGTTCACGTGATTCAGTATTCATGCATATAATATGAACCCCCATTGTGCAGTAGCTCAGAGCAAATCTGGGTATTGCAGTGGAGATTCTTTACATAACTATAGAAGGCCTTGTGGTTGTCTTTACTATCTGCTGCAATTCTGTTTTCATAGCTAGCTTTAGAGGATTTGATGAGGGATCTCAACTTTTTGTTGAGGCTGATAAGGGAGTTTTTCCAGTCTTGAGACTTCACCTTATTCCGCATCAGTGTCCTCCTTCTGTTGTAGAGTTTGTTTATGGAGGGGGACCACCAGATTGGCTTCCTTTTTTTTGGAGGAAAGCATCTTGTTTCTATTGGGTATGGCGAGATCCATGCATTTGTGTACGTGTTCATACAGTGCATTAGTGTATGATTCGGTGAACATGCAACTGATCTCCATTTGCATGGGTGTAGTGAAGTTAGCCACCTCTGTTTTTAGGAGCCCAAAGTTAGCTTTGTAGAAGTTGTTCATGGTAGTTACCTTTGTGGGGGAGGGGTTGGATTTCCAAGGTGATTAGTTTGTGATCGGATCTAACCAGGGAGATTTTGACTATTGGTGTAGAGCTACAGTTGCCCTTGTTAGTAATGACCAAGTCAATGATGTTGCTACCTCTAGTGGGGGTAAGAACAAGCTGGTCCAGGGCATTGGAATTAATGAATTCCAGGAAACGTTAGGCAAGTGTATTGGTACATGAGTAGTTTTCCTAGTTAATGGAGGGGTAGTTGAAGTCGCCCAGTATGAGAGTGTTAGGTTGGACCTTAATATTCTCCAGGGTGCTTAGGAACATGGAGTGTGAGTCTTGGGACATGTTTGGGGACCTATAGCCGGCTACGACCTGAATTGCTGTCTTACCCAATGTTAGCTGCACCTGAAGTATCTCAGATGCATTATATTAGGCTATCAGTCTGAAGGTGTGAGTATCCTTTATGAATATGGAATCACCACCGCCTTTGGAGCTTCTATCCAAGTTCTGGGGCCAAAAGGTGTGGAATGAGTTATAGCCTGGTAGTGCAGGGGGGCTTTCTGCTACCTTGAACCAGGTCTCTGTTACGGTACAAATGTTGATGTTCTCCATTTTAAGGAGTTCTTTGAGTGAGTATATTTTGAGATTTAGACTTTTAGCATTGAGCAGCTTGACTTTCAGATTGCATTTCTTTGTAGCTGTTATGTGGTAATTTGGTCTTTGGAACACTGCCTAAAAAAGGTGCTATAGGGGTGCAAGAGCTTTGGCCAGTATCCGGAAGCCCAGGGGTGACAGATGCAGGCCATCTCTGGCAAAGCATCGAAGTCTGTCAATCATGTCATCCCAGGCAGACAGATCCCCTTAGAATGACACCAGAAACTTAGCCAATTGTTGAAATCAATCATTTTCTGCTTGTACTGTGGTATCATTCTGGGTGATGGTAGGATGCTGCTCAGGGCTAGGGTCTTAAACACCTGGGATACATAATCCAAGAGCACAGTATCTTTGCATAAAAGTTTGATGAGGCTGCTGGGCCAATAATTAATGCTGAGAAATAGAGATGGTGCCCTTTTCTAAGTGAGTCATGGTGGCTTTTCTTCTGGCATAAATCAGAAACATGAACTTCATATGGTTGACACCATATGGTCTAGTTTCTGAAAACTCAAACAAAATGAAACATAACAACAAAAATCTACATTTTTGCAGGGGGACAAGCCCTCCACATCTCCCTGCAAATTATATATACCAACTCTGAGATCACACTACATTGACAAAAATGGTAAATTCCTTGCTTCCCACTGCACTGCGATCTTCATACAAATGCTTTGGGTTTTTGGAAAGTGGACCATATGGCCCCAACCATATGAAGTTTGAGTTTCCGAAAACTCGATCATCTGACATAAACTCACAGCAGCACAGTACTGGTGTTCTAAAGTGAATGCCAAATACTGCATTTGTGGTCATACCTAAATCACTGAATGCCAAATACGGCATTTGTGATAGTATCTAAATCACTGAATGCCAAATACAGCATTTGTGACAATACCTAAATCACTGAATGCCAAATATGACATTTGTGATCAGGCTTAAATCACTGAATGACAAATATGGAATTTATGATCATACCTAAATCACTGAATGCCAAATATAGCATTTGTGATCATACCTAAATTACCAAATGCCAAATATGGCATTTGTGATCATACTTAAAATCACTGAATACAAGATACAGCATTTGTGATCATACCTAAATCACTGAATGCCAAGTACTGCATTTGTAATCATACCTAAATCCCCAAATGCCAAATACAACATTTATGATCACACCTAAATCACCGAATGCCAAATACTGCATTTGTGATCACACCTAAATCACTGAATGCTAAATACTGCATTTGTGATCATACCTAAATCACTGAAGTGCTTCATGTGTAGTATTTTAATTGTTGTAAGACACTTGTTATATTTCTAGCAAGTGGTTTGCTACAGTTTCAGAGCAGAAGAGCTTTTCTTTTTTAGTCCTCAATTTAGACATTAGGGGGACCAGATCAAGGGAAATGAACGGGATGCCAGATAACCTAGCTACAGCTCTGGGAAGGTTGTCTAACATTAGCACTAAATTTGTCTTTTACTGTACTGGCTAGATCCTTGGGACTTGAATGTGTAATATTACTATGGATGCTCAGTGCATTGTTTGACATATTTTGTGATATAACCAAAGAAATATTTGTAGCTTTCTTTAGTAAGTGGAGTGACATTAAACTTGTAACCTGCTTTACATGTTTTGATAGTGCTCCAAAGACGTTCCTTGATGGCATGTTCCAGTGTGGTCCAGAGATTGGAGAATCAGGATTTTTGCAAATTGTCATTATTTTTCCCTCTTTTATTATACAGTTTACTGATAGTGGAGTCGACTGTAGAGGGCTATTTTTGACTTTTACATTTAAGGAAAATAGATACTGACTTTTCCACGCTGCTGTTTAGGTGCTGTTAATGGTCAGATATGAAAGTGGCAGCTCTCAGTAGAGTCTACTTGGGGGGGGGGGTGGATTTTTGGGAAATGTTTGTAGGTTTCTATAAGCTGAAGTAGGTTTGCTATTGAGAATACCCTTAACATGATCTTATTTGGTGGCGGGGTTGTACCTCTAGGCATGACAGACAAGATGATGTATTTGTGGTCAGATTTGTGGTTAGATTTAATCAGAAATGCAACGATTGGTGTGGGGTATAGGTGGGAATGAGTTGCTAAGGACCAAGTCATAGATATTAGTGCCTCTAGTTGGAATTTTTACAATTTGATCCACTGCATTGGTATTAACCACGTCAAGGAAATATTGACTATATTACCTATATCCAGTTTTGGAAGCGTATGCCAATCAATGTTGGAGGTTGGCATAGGGTTTGATTCTTGCATGAGGTAACTGGCTAGGCTTAAAATGCCCCCCAAAGGCAGTTAGCCTAGTACTAATCTATGAACCTAATCTATGAACTGAAATCCCCTAGCAAGGAGGCATTTGGCTTGATGTTTAATGCCTCAGTGATAGTAAGGTAATTTCCATAATCCCTGGACAGCATTAATTGGGATATGTGGATAGTAATGAAGTATCAGCTGGATTTATTAATGACAATTGGGATCTCTGGGAGCTCTAAGGTATGGTTGTGGTTAATTTGGTGTGAAGGGATGGTGTTTTTGACAAGTGCAGGTACTCTCCCAAAAGTTTTCAAAGGGCCTGAAGCCATGAGGAGCTGTAACCCTTAATAGAGAGGGCACGTTGCCAAGACACTGAAACCATGCCTCAGTAACTACACACATATACATATGTCTAGGTGTAAGATGGCTGAAACTTCTGTCATCTTTCTATTTAGACTCCTAGCATTGACCAGAGACCCCATGATGCTATCCAAACTTAAATTTGAGCTTGCAATGTTGGAATGTCCAGTAGGACAACAAAGACTTTAGTTAATATGGAAAATCCCTGGTATGAAAAGGATAAGCCATCCCTGGTAAACAAAGAAATCTTACCTACCATTTCATCCCAGGCTGACACATACTGGATTCCCTTAGAATGACAGGAACTACTTATCTAATTATTAGAGGTCATCATGTCTTGGTATCTGGGCATAAATTCTTGCTAATGGCAAAATAGTAGTCAAGACCACTGACTTTCCTGTGTCTAATGCATGCATAGTAAATTCTAACATTAATCTTTCTGCATGACCCATAGGGTGGAGGGCCAAAGAACATTCACTCTGTAGTCATATATGTCTGGTGTAAGGGATATTAGTGCTTTTTACTATCATGTGTCCTGGCTTCACACAAGCAGCTTACTGTTGGCCTGCTTTTACTTACGCTGGTGAGTGTGTTATCTGTAAGCCTAACTATAGAATCACCCATGACTTTAAAATATTTCTCTGTACAGAAGCAGACTTAGTGAACTTTATAGGTTTAGGCCTGCCTTCCTGGTGAAGAGAGATGCAGATATACAATATGTGTGAGTGGAAAGGGAATAGGAGTTGTCCTGTGTGCCTGTGGCTATTTAGTTAGTTAGTTAGTTAGTTAGTTAGTTAGTTAGTTAGTTAGTTAGTTAGTTAGTTAGTTAGTTATCTAGAAGTAGAAGGCTTTGTCAAATTTTCCTTACAGCTTCAGCGTACGTTATGGGTCCAGTAGTGTATTCTGATTGATGCTTTGTTGCAGAGGTAAAATGTTTACTGAGAGTTGACTAATGCAAGAAGATTGCCTCTATGTTTCTTAAAGCTTTAGATCTTGCCACAGTATGTGCCTTCATTTAATTGGTAGAAGCAATGAACAGTTAGCAAGTATAAGGTGGATACTACACTGCCTTAGAACTCCTAGTTTTGTCACAGTGGACACATATGGGGTGAAGTCAGACTGCTGAGCTATGCTGCTAGATGGTGAAGGCATGTGTCTGGTCATAGTACTAAAGGGTTGAAAGGAGATCACTACAGCAGACCCCAAAGATTTATGGATGATGCATTTAGGTTGAACTTCTGATGTTACATCAGATGGTAGCTAATCTAGTGATACTTTGCAAAAAATAGCAATTAGTCATGCTGTACATCATTTATTATTCATCAACTAATTTATACACTTATATTTTGAGTATGCTGTGTGGAAAACAGTAACTTAACAGGTCATCAGTGATTTGTTTAAATCTTAACTTTTCTGCAAACTTTACTACTGACATTGATGTGAATGAAAATGAAAAGATGATGAAATATTTTAAAATGCGTATCAATGAAGAATGAAAAGGGGCACAAAAATATTCGTTTACATATGAGGAAAGCAGAACCCCAAGAATTCAACACTTTTAAAAAATAAGCACATTCAAAAACAATAAGGCATTTTTAGAAGATATAGGGCTGAAATTAAATGCCAAGAAATGTATAACTGTGTCCTTTGGCAAGCATGTATCCCTTTGTAACTATCACATAGACAACACCTCCCTGAAAACTGACTCCATAGTTTGAGTTCTGTTGACAGCGAACTGTGCTTTGACCACCACATAACCACTATTGTAAGAAAGTTATTTTTCATTGCACAGCTTATATCTAAAGGTATGGTGTCTAGATCCAGGGACATAATAGTTCCTCTGCACTCTGCACTCATTAGGCCAATCATTAAGTAGAATACCCCTTTCGGTATGTACCCATACAAATACTTGTCACAACAAGAATTACTAGAATTTTTCCTCACTAAAAACTGAAGGGCCCAAATCCTAAAAGCTACGCAGACCACCTCAAGACCATTTCTCTTCTTGCTATCATGCAGGCCACTGTGAGGTGAACTCTGTCTAATGTATAGAACCTCAACAGACACTGTTCTGTCAGACCTGTTACACATTTTGAAGTCCAATGGTAACAGAAACACACACTAAAGAGATTTCAGTCTCTTTTGCATGATTCTATCAAACACAAATCCCCTGAATCTGGATAAAGTAACCAACGATAAAAGTATAATATTCCAAAAAAAGCCAACAACTCGTTGGAATACACACGGCAAAACAACACTTTAATACAAAATAGTAAAAATATAAAACATGTGAGCGCTTTCACAGAGTCCTCTCTGCTTCCTCAGACATACTACAGTAACTGCTGCTCTTGTTTAAATAATGATACATCTAGGTCATATCCAATCAGTTAACAACATCTTGATTGAATAAATAAAAGTTAAAGGCATACACTATACAAATACTATATAAACAATCAATCATATAAATAGTGAACTAAAAATATGTGTAAAAAACTGTAAAAACATGCTCTGTAAAATTAGATAGTGGTAAAACTGTAAAATATATGTACAAATATTAGAAGATGTGACCAAACATAATAATCCATGTTTCAAAGCCCTGTTCCTAATTAAAGGTTTCAGTGAAACCTTACTATTTAGTCCAAGTGGTCTGTCAGCCTGAAGCCTAATTATCCATTCTTGTTCTGAGGCTTCGGTCTTCTTGTTCATGTTCCCACCTCTTTTATTATCTTGTATGATATGTAACACTAGAAACTTGAAGGTGTGTGTGGCTCCCTCCTTTATACCATGCATCGCTAATGCACTTGTCTCTTTTTTTATTTTTAATGTCCCTTACATGTTCTAGGACTCTATCTTTGAGTAGCCGATTAGTTTTGCCTACAAAGTAGGCTGGGCATTTTGTACAGAAACCAAAGTGTACAACATTCTTACTATAACAGTCTGTATAAAAGCGTGTATCAATACTGAACTTTCTAGTCGGGTGTGTATACTGCCCCCCTCCAAATATGAAGGGGCAGGCTGTACACCTTCTACATGGAAAGGTACCTAACCTATCAGACCTTGCATAGTGGTCTCCATCTAACTTCTTATAGCACAACTGTCTTTTTAATGGCATGTTATTTTTGAAGGTAAATGATGGTGTAGCCCCTATAACACCTTTTAGTTCATCCACATTTAACAATATGCCCCAATTATTTTTAATTATATCACAGACTGTACTGATATTACTTGCAAATGTTAATGGAAAACGTAATACATCATTCTCTGGATTGCTAGTAGTCTAATTTTATAGAGCATGTTTTTACAGTTTTTTACATATATTTTTAGTTCATTATTTATATGATTGATTGTTTATATAGTGTTTGTATAGTGTATGCCTTTAACTTTTATTTATTCAGTCAAGACGCTGTTAACTGATTGGATATGACCTAGATGTATCATTATTTAAACAAGAGCAGCAGTTACTGTAGTATGTCTGAGGAAGCAGTGAGGACTCTGTGAAAGCGCTCACATGTTTTATATTTTTACTATTTTTTATTAAAGTGTTGTTTTGCCATGTGTATTCCATCGAGTTGTTGGCTTTTTTGTAATCTTTTGCATGATTAACAAAATGTGCTGGAGGGATAGGTCTGTATCACATATAATACTACTTCTATGGAACTGGCTTCCCTTCTGCATAAAACAGAATACCTCTTACTCTATTCAAACATAACTTGGAAAATGGATAGGTAACCACAAATTCACCCCTGGTTTAACACCAATGGCCCTCACGAAGAGAGGAAATATGTAATTACTCCAACATATACTTGATTCTTCAGTCTTTAGAGATTCGTATTGCAGAAGATAAGGGTTAATAATCACTAAGGGAATACAGGGCTAGGCTTCTTAAGATCCTCACAAATGTATAAGCTCTTAAGAATATATGAACCCAAAAGAGACAAGAAAGAGGTTAACCCAGTAGCTAAACACACTGATCAGTACATGTTTCACCTGGTCGTGTGAACATTGGCTGTAGACAGTTTGGTCATTGTGGATGCAAAGCCGTGACCTCATGCACAAAAACAGAAAAAAAGAAGGGTGATGCTGATGTTAATGCCAGTGGTAGGGATACTTCTGTTAAAAAGTTATTATACTTCAAAAGGTGGCATTTTGAGAAATGGAGGCTTATTCTACTAATCAATATTTATTGTATAAACATACAGTGTCTGTATTCAAATTTTGTACATTAATACTAAAGGGTTAGAATAAAGAATATTGCTGGAGAACATTGAAATAGCTTTTATTACTGTTTCTTTTTTTAAATGATGTTTAAAATTGTAATTGAATGAGGTGAGAGAATGTCTGAGATTGGTTGCACATGATTGTTCTTCTGTTGAATCTGCGTGAGTTTCATGCAAAGGTATTCACTCCTGAAGGCGTGAGTTGCTCCGTGTGGATGTTTATTAAAGTTTAAAAGTGTGGACTTTTTTGTCATTTATTAATTAAGTGAACAAATCATGTCAACATGTTCTATTGATTTGTTGGTAAAAATCAAGATCTTTCATATGAGTGCTTGGAACTATTAGGTCTGTGAAGACTAGGGTCTCTCACTGTGCAAATAGCTAAATATAGATAACCATGGGAATCCTATAATTCAAAGATGACAGGAAGAGGGTGGGTAATTGGTTAAAATAATTAAGGGACTTTAGGCCTGTGACTCTTTTAGTTATGAATCTCAGGTTTCTCTGATGGTTGGGTAAAATCTTTCAACAAGTACATACAAAAGGGGTTATTATATTCAATGATGGATCAGATTAGAGATGAGTAAAAGATATATAAGACTTTGATCTAGATGGACTGCCTTTGTTATAAAATGGACTCTGAATGTCACTCTTTGCCTAAGTACCTCTCTCTGAATATTACCTTTATAATAGCAGTCAGCAGTGTTAGCAAGTTAGACACAGAGTACCTAACTTAGTGGAAAGTCATGCTGTTATAGCTTGTACTCCTATAAACATGCCTGTATATAATCTATTTATAAATTATATGGACCATCATTTATAACTTTCTGAATGTTTCTTTCAAACGGAGCTTGAAATGGGTCACATGTATCAGTTTTCTACCCTAGTATACAAATACAAAAGAATAAATAATAACTAATAAACATTACCAGGCTTTCTGATGACCAGATTTCTGTACCTTAGTTTCATTCAATGAGTGTCAGCTTTCTGAACTCAACCTTCAGTCAGCAGTGATCTCGGTATGAAAGGACTCTTTGAGTAAAACAGTGCATTCTCTATGTTTAATTTGTGCTCCTCCTTGAACTAAGATTGAATGTATCACACTTGAAAGAACTGCCCTGTTTGCATATACCTATACTTTTCTGTAGCATGATGACATGCCAGCAGTAATGTTTGCACTGCATGTTTACCTTAGGGCATAAAAGTGTGCTTGAGTTAGTTATACTGTTCAACCCAATGAAAGTCATCAAAACAGGATAAAAATGAGTAACTATGAGAGCTATGATTCAAATCAGTGCTTAAGTAGCATAAATAACACACCTCTTAGAATCCAGGAAAATGAAAATATCTAAAAACACTCAGGGGAAGCACTTAAGTAGCCAGGTTACACAAGGATCCAAATTGTTTAACATATTAAAAGATTTGTAATATACTTGAAATATTTTCAGCATGTTTATAATATACACATTTGACTTTGCCTTAATGGACTACAGGTGCTGTTTAATTTAGTTTGCACCCGTCCCAGAAAGTGTTCTGTTTTTATTTGCTTACTTTACTAAAAATGGATGTAGATAAACTCCATGGTGCTTCAGAAGAACATTAGCTGCTTTCTGGCAACATATTAATCAGCATTTAGTAAAAAGTTCACCGTGTAGTGTGACTCAGAGGTGTTTCTACATCAGTCAGAGGGTGAGGTGCCCCAATAGACTTAGTTTGTTGAGAGACAGGCCTTCCTCCAAGGTATAACAATTGGCAAATATTAGAGTTAGTGTCAATGTGATAGTTTCACTCAACATTGTCAAGACTGTGGCATAGCTTAGTAGGGTCAATCCCTGTCCCTGGTTCACTCCAGTTAAAGTTTTTATAGTAAGAGCAAGAGTGAAGTCAGTGCACAGTACAGATATTAATGTTTGCGTTCTGGCTAAGGCTAACTAAACCATGACTGCGACTGAGTAGAAGCTGGACTGGGTGTGAGAACTATTCTCACAATGCTGATTAATAAGGCTAATAACAAACAGCAAACAGTAAATAAATATAGGATAACAACAAAGGAGTCTGGAACAAAGGAACTTCAAAGTCAAAGTGATGATCTTTAGACAGCCCAGCAGGAGGTGCTGTACAACTATGGGGACTGCTATAGAGAGACCCCCTTTTATATTAGACAGCATGAAAAATGGGCCCAGTGTAAGCATTTGCATCTTCAGACTACCAACTGGTGCTGAGAGGACTGATATGCTATATTTCCTTATGAGGGAGGTGGCATTGACTTTGGGCATACCAGAGCAATAACACACCACACCTCTAATAACACTGTTCAGTCTTAGCCTCCATTGAGGTTGTATACCAACCAAATGGAGGACAACTACAGTCATTCCTCTGCATAAGGGACAACCTTCTATAGATCCAGGTAATTACAAACCCATAAGTTTGAGCAACAGCATCATATGAAAAGTTATTGAAAGACTTATCGTGAAATTAATTAATCAGGACAAAGGAAACCTCCAAACACTGGACCCCATCTCAGTTTGGATTCATCAAGGGTAAGTCATGCTTTACTCAACTTGGTGCATTTTTTTGAAAAGGTCACCAAAGGAATGGATGAAAGTAAAACAGTACACACCACATACCTTGACCTGACCTAAGCTTTTGACACAAATCCCCACTCACTCATAGTTGAAAAGCTAAATAAACTGGGAATAAACCCCTATGTCTCCCAATGGATTGTCAACTGGCATACAGATAGGATGCAAGTAATCAAAATAGGGGAAGTTAGCTCCAGAAAAAGACCAGTCACTCCAGGGTATTGTGCTGGGACCTTTCCTTTTTGGCATTTACTTTTCTAAAGTAAAAGCCAATACCAAAGAGCTCTGGTGTACTAATTTTGCAGATGAGTGCAAGCTAAGAGCAGTCATTGAATCCTCAAATGATTTAGTCATCATGCAGAAACATTTGTCTCAAATAAATAACTGGTATCCAAATCATGGTCTGAAACTAAATGCTAAAAAATGCATTATTATATCCATTGGAAGGTCACCCACCCCAGAGAACCACCTATTAAAAATATGGCCCTAAGAGTTGACCCAGTTGTTCAGGATTTGGAAACTTATGTGGGCAGTGACCTAACTTTTGACCAACATGTGCCTATTGTTGTAAGAAAGTCCTTCTATATTGCGAAGCTTATAAGTAAAAGGATAGTTTCTAGCTCCAAGGATGTCATTGTCCCCCTTTGCTCAGCCCTCAATAGGCCAGTTATTGAATATAATATCCCTTTGACATTTATCTGTCCAGACACATGCAACAACTTGAATGCCCACAGAGATGCCCTACTAAAAGGATACAAGACCTAAACAACATGTCTTAAATGGAACAACTTAAAGCGCTGTTACTATACTCTGCATCCTACTGACTGCTAAGACCTGATATGTGTCTGGCATACAAGGCATCCTCTGACCCAGCACTGATGGATTTACTGCACATGAGCAAGTCAAATGACATCAGAAATACTTGGTTTAAGAATCTAAACCTCTTATGCAACATCAACAGAATGTTTTGGAGGGACAGGTGAATCTCTAAGAGGATACTTTTGCTGTGGAATAGACTCCCCAGCCATATAAAATAAACATCAGCTCTGTCCATTTTCATTTGCAACTTAGACCTATGGATGGGAAACAGAAAATGTACCCCAGGACTGCCCCTTGTACTAATGGACAGATACTAGATACTGTATTCCATGTGTGTCCCTTAAATTATCTATGGTATGATCTCAGTTTTTCTCATTAAGGGTAATATATAATTTTGACCATGGCATGGATAAGACCAATCTAAAACTAAATGGGATAGGTTATTTCAAGCACAAAAAGTGAAACTGGCTTGGATGCCAACAGAGAGAACACTGAGGATGTGGTTGGTGGTTTTTCATACTTGTACTTAATTGTATTAACTCTGCATCACCTTCTTTATCACTCTCTCCTAACCTGCTAGTAATTTTAGTCTCTTCATTTACCCTTTTTCTACATTCCAGTAACATTACACTACTATTGCCCTCACCATTAGCACCAACAGTTTCTTCCCTCCTTGTTTCCCTAGGTTTTAAGCCCTGATTAAAGAAAACAAACTGCAAACTACCTGTCTACACTGCGGACGCCCCAGTGAAAACCCAATAAATTGAACTGCTCCTCAGTGTTTTGGGCAAGTATATTTACAAATGTATGTTTAATCTTTGTACATTTCCCTACGCCTTATCTAGCTAAAGAAAGGTTAACCACACATTACCAAGACAGCCTTCCAGCTCCCGCCCACCCAACTGAACTACTTTTCTGGCTGTTATCATTATTGTTGCCATGCCAACCTTCCTCTAGTCGCAGTTTCTCAGAACTACGGACACTACATTATCTTTAACTAATATAGCCCTAGTGACCCCAGGTGCAGAGCCCATAGAGTTTGATATATCCTCTGAGAGCTACTAGTGCTGCCCCTATATCTAGGCTCTCTTATCTAGTAGTACTTCACTGTAACCATCTATCCCCTTCCCCTACCCATCACCTCTTTGTTATTTTGTACATTTACTTTAGGATAGCCTCTGAAGCAAATTTACCTTATAGTCTGATTGTTCCTCTTGCTTTTGTGGTCTTCTGCGTATTGTAGTCCTACCCACTTCATTCACCTTCACTATGTTTGGGCTCACTCCACTGCCCTACTCCCATTCCCCCCCCAATATCTATAAATTTATAGACCTAGAGACCCCTCCCATAGTCAACTCACAGCAAACCAGATCACTTCACACTGAAATAACAGCACAACTGTAAATTAGCCAGTCCTCTAAGACTAAATTGCATTCAAACTATTCCTCAACAAACTCCACCCTCCCTCCCACACATGACAATGTCCCACACCTCACTAAACATACCACTTGTATCTTCCATTTTATTCACAACATTAGTACTCCTCATCTAGACCACTACAGTGGCAAGCAAAGTAGCCATACCAAGCTATACCACAACAACATCCTCCACCAACATACCCCAAAAACTAAGTCATTACTCCCATATCTGCCCTGAACTAGTTTACTATCCTTTCCCCTACAACCCAAACACCAAAGTAAAAACTTATGATACCATCAAACCCTTTTCCTTGCCCTAAATCCAGACCACAAAACTAATCACAACCAACTATACACTTACCTAATACTGAAATTATTACAGAGTGGTGACATACACCCAAATCCTGGACCAATACACAAGCTAACTCCAAGATCCTAAACTATTTAGTATCAACCTAAGAAGCTTATGCAATAAAATAGCCTCTCTGCGTACTTGGCTAGAACAAATTAAATGGGTAAAAAAGAGACTAACTCTGAGCAAACATGGCAATGGGGTAGTAAATAGAATAAAATAATATACATTTATTCAGATAGTAAGTGCTTTCGCATCCTTACGAAGATGCTTCATCAGATATTAGCTTCAACAATTTTCGCTTTAGAACAAAATAAACTGGCTATATTAGCCATAACAGAAACCTGGCTAAACATCCTTCATAAAAGATATTGAAATTATACCACCTAATTACACCATATACAGACTAGACAGGCCTAAAAAGAAAGGTGGAGGGATAGCACTCCTATATCCATCCGTACTTAACATAACTCTATACCCATACAGTATACCCAAATTCCTTAATGCCAAACTACCCTGAACCTTAATAACTCTAAAAAATCTAATCTATATCATAACAGTCTATATCCCACCAGAAAACAATGTACCAATCCTGTAAGATATACTATCACGAACTACAGAAAACATCAAGCTATAAAAACATAATCCTAGGTAATATGAGCATAAACTGGTAAACCATCACTGCAAACTCCATCAACACAAATATAAACATGTACAGCTTCAAATAATTAATCACTGAGCCCACAAGGTACAACAAAGATTTTACTAGTCAATTCACCCTAGAACGGACTTTGTCTCCCACCCAACTAACTTTGCCTCCTCAGGTACACTCGCAATCTCACTAAGCGATCATCTTCCAGCCTTTGCCATCAGAGCAACCACCCACCTTCCAAAAAACATACCACAAAAACAGTTGGAAATACCCCAAGCCTCAGTCGACAAACACTCAACAGCCTATTATTGAAAATAAACTGGAAACCCCTAAAATTACTACTACTCAATGATGCCATGCAATACTTTAATCTTTGTTAAACATAATTAATGATCTGGCCCCTGTACAAACAAAAAGATTAAAGACAAAAAAAAAACATAGTTAACAACTAATTGCATTGACCTCATGAAGCAAAGAGACACAGCTTAGAACAAATGGAAGCAAAACTGAACTCAACAAAATCTCCAAGCCTTTAAAACCCTACTTAACAAAACACCCAAACTAGTCGATAAATGTAATGAAACCTTTTACTCTAACCTCCAGCTTCAACAAAACAACAACCCCCAAAAAGTTTGGTACTCTATAACTACTCTGCTTAACCCATGCTTAACAAAGACCACTTCCCCCTCACTGAATGCCCCCCCCCCCCTGCACAAATCACAGAGGAATTTAATAAACACTTCATTAAATCCATAGAGGACCTTCTCACCTCTAAAAACTCAGCACTCCCCCAATCAAATCTACACACCAGCAACAATACCTTAACAGTCCCCACAATAGATCAGGCCCTTGATGATACCACAAACAAAGTAACCCAACCCCACTTTCACTTTTCAGCCCATGCCTACCTCTAAAAATAAAAAACCTACTACTCAAACTCAAACTTTGCTCCACATCTGCAGACAATCTCCCACTCCAATTCCTGAAACTCACTGCTGAATCTGTTGCATATCCAATCAGCATACTAATAAATAGGTGACTCTCTGAAGCCACAGTCCCTGCAATATGGAAACTGTCACACATAATGCCTGTACATAAAGGAGGACAATCCACAGCTATATCCAGTTTTTGCCCAATGTCAGTGCTATCCCCTCTCTCCAAAATATTGAAAAAGTGTATTCACCAACAATTAATGAAATATCTACTCCAAAACAACCTGCTCTCTCAAACTCAGCATGGTTTCAGGCTAAATCATAGCACATCCACTGCATCACTGTGCTTCACAAACACTGTTAACAAGCCCAGAGACAAAGTTCACCTAGTATCAGTAGTATTCTGGGACCTCTCAAAAGCTTTCGACACAGTTTCACACACTTTACTGCTTAACAGACTATCCAAACTAGTTTGCTCCTCCACCACACTTCAGTGGTTCCAAAGCTACCTTCATGATTGGAAACAAGCAGTTAAATGGTTGAACCAGTTTACTATCATTATTGTGAAAGGCAAAACACATTCAATTCGCACTATTGAAAGAAACCACCGAACCTGGAATTCTGATGGCTTCACAATGCTGACCCAAATGATCGACACATTTGGGTCGACATTGTCATCGAAAAATATCATGTGATATCCATATAGGAGCTGATGTACATCAAACTTCTATACTAAATATCACATTTTTTGCACTACTGCATTCGCACAAGTGTGTTCAACTATCCAGTACAGTACACATTTTGTGAATGACAATCTGATTTTCAGCAGCATACGTGCCGGCAGATTGTCATTCGCACTAACGGTAGTAAACTGGTTGAACCACCTCTCCCCCTTCCTACTAAATCCTAGAGGAGTCCCCCAAGGCTCTGTCTTAGGACCCCTACTATTTATCATATTCAGCAATAACTTACACACCTTCTCTTCCCTTGAAACATTAATACGGTATGCAGATGAGTCAGCCTTAATCTGCACCTCCAGTACTGCAAATCAAAACGAAACAATCTTTCAGAGTAATTGAATCTTGGCTCACAGAGTCTCAAATCTTTCTAAATCCAATAAAAAAAAACTTATAATCTTTCACCCCAAAAATAAAACCCTCAGCCGAGGTCAATTTAATATTCATGCAGCTGACAAAACTATCTTAGACATCGTACAAGAAGAAATGAAACTATTCAGTGTTATTATTGATTAACAATCCCAACTTTGACCTTCATATCCAACAAAACAAAAAAACATAAAAAACTAGGAATACTCAACAGAAACAGGCAATTCCATACCTCTGATACCAAGACCACACTAGTCAAAACCTCCTTCTCCCATCCCTACTCTATGATTCCTGTGTATCAATCAATCTGCAGAACTTCAGCAAAACATAATTACAATGCTACAATAAAGTGGCAAAGTTTGCAACCAACTGCAACTACCATACACATCACTGTACACCCCTAAAAGAACTAAACTGGCTAGAATTAAAACACCAGCTATCATACACATCCCACTAATTATAGCACTCAACTTATTCTGCAGGCCCACTGCCTGCCCAGCTCTAGTAAACATAACACAACATTACAAACCAAACAAACCACTTAGATCAGAAGACAAAAATGTCTTTGAAATCTACAAACCTTCTAGAAACATAGGAAAATGTCTATATTCATTGTCTATTGCCAAAGTTTGGAACACCCTCCGACCTAACATCAGGAAAGCTCCTGGTCAACACATCTTTAAAGCCTCCCTAAAAGGACACCTAAATAAATCCTGGCTATGCACATGCCTAACTCCAGGCAAATACACTTCCTGCCCCACCTACACCTCCTCCTACTACATTAATATTCCTCATCAAAGTTGAACTACTAACAATATTGGAAACTGTGTAACATTCTATCCCTATCATTGCAGTTACTAACCAAGGAACTGAACTTAATAGAATAAGTCATTTCCCAAATACCAACATGTATTACTGTATTATAAAAAAAGCCTTATTCTCTGATGCAGTGGCACTACATCACTGTAAACTCCTGTGAAACATGCCATTGTGTGTACGCTGTTACAACAGATATAGCTACAATGTATTACTGTATCATGTGTAAAAAATCTATTCTGTGATGCAGTGGCACTACATCACTGTAAACTCCTGGCAAACATACCATTATGTGTAGGCTGTTACAACAGATACAGCTACAATGTATTACTGTATTGTGTGTAAAAAATCAATTCTCTGATGCTGTGGCACTACATCACTGTAAAGTCCTGTCAATAACTGTAAACTCCTGTCAAGCATACCATTGTGTGTAGGCTGTTACAACAGATATAGTTACAATGTATTACTGTATTGTGTATAAAAAATCTATTCTGTGATGCTGTGGTAATACATCACTGTAAACACCTGTCAAACATACAATTGTGTGTAGGCTGCTACAACAGATAGAGTTACAATGTATTACTGTATTATGTGTAAAAATCTGTTCTGTGATGCTGTGGTAATATAACACTGTAAATTCCTGTCAAACATACAGTTGTGTGTAGGTTGTTACAACAGATATAGTTACAATGTATTACTCTATTGTGTATAAAAAATGTATTATGTAATGCTGTGGCACTACATCACTAGAAACTCCAGTAAAACATACTATTGTATGTAGGCTGTTACAACAGATATAGTTACAATGTAGTACTGTAGTGTGTGTAAAAAACTGTTCTGTGATGCAGTGATAATACATCACTGTAAACTCCTGTCAAACATAATGTTGTGGGTATACTGCTACAACAGATAGAGTTACAATGTATTACTGTATTATGTGTAAAAAACTGTTCTGTGATGCTGTGGTAATATAACACTGTAAACTCCTGTCAAACATACTATTGTGTGTAGCCTGTTACAGCAGATATAGTTACAATGTATTACTGTATTGTGTGTAAAAAGTCTATTCTGTGATACAATGGCACTACATCACTGTAAACTCCTGTCAAACATAATGTTGTGGGTATACTGCTACAACAGATATAGTTACAATTTTTTACTGTATTGTGTGCAAAAAATCTATTCTGTGATGCAGTGGTGCTACATCACTGCACACTCCTGTCAAACATACATTGTGTGTAGGCTGTTACAACAGAAATAATTATAATGTATAACTGTATTGTGCGTAAAAAATCTATTCTGATATGCTGTGGCACTACATCACTGTAAAGTCCTGTCAATAACTGCAAACTCCTTTCAAACATACCATTGTTTGTACACTGTTACAACAGATATAGTTACAATGTATTACTGTATTGTGTATAAAAAGTCTATTCTGTGATGCTGTGGCACTACATCACTGTAAACTCCTGGCAAACATACCATTAAGTGTAGGCTGTTACAACAACTATAGTTACAATCTATTACTGTATTGTGTGTAAAAAATCTATTTTGTGATGCAATGGTAACACATCACTGTAAAGTCTTGCCAAACATAGCAGTGTCTGTAGGCTGCTACAACAGATATAGTTACAATGTATTACTGTGCTGTATATAAACAATCTATTCTGTGATGCTGTGGCAGTACATCACTGTAAACCCCTGTCAATCACTGTAACTGCTGTCAAACATACTATTGTGTGTAGGTTATAACAGATATAGTTACAATGTATTACTGTATTGTGTGTAAAAAATATATTCTGTGATGCTGCAACTCCCGTCAAATATATTATTGTATGTAGGCTGTTACAACATCAATATTTACAATGTATTACAGTATTGTGTATAAAAAGTCTATTCTATGATGCTTTGGGACTATATCACTGTAAACACCTGTCAACCATACCATTGTCTGTAGACTGTTACAACAGAAATAGTTACAATGTATTACTGTATTGTGTGTAAAAAATCTATTTGGTGATGAAGTGGCACTACATCACTGTAAACTCCTGTCAAACATAGCATTGTGTGTAGGCTGTTACAACAGATATAGTTACAATTTATTACTGTATTTTATGTAAAAAATCTATTCTGTGCTGCAGATGTAATATAATAAATCTGTCTAAACTCTTGTCAAACATACTGTTGTGTGTTTGCTGTTGCAACAGATATAGTTGCAATGTATTACTGTATTGTGTGTAGAAAATCTATTTTGTGATGGAGTGGCACCTCATCACTGTCAACTCCTGTGAAACACACCATTGTTTGTACGCTGTTACAAAATATATAGTTAGAATTTATTACTGTATTGTGTGTAAAAAATCTATTCTGTGATGCTGTCATAATACATCATTGTAAACTCCTGTCAAACATACTATTGTGTGTCGGCTATTACAACAGACATATTTACAATGTATTACTGTAATGTGTATAAAAAATCTATTCTGTGACACAGTGATAATACATCACTGTAAACTCTTTTCAAAAAATACCATTATGTATATGCTTTTACAACACATATAGTTACAATGTATTATTGTATTGTCTATAAAGAAATCTATTCTGTGATGCTGTGGTAATACATCACTGTAAATGCCTGTGAAACATGCCATTGTGTGTAGGCTGTTGCAACAGATATAGTTACAATATATTATACTATTGTGTATAAAAATTTATTCTGTTATGCTGTGGCATTAAATCACCGTAATCTCCTGTCAAACATAGGTTCATAGGTTGGTACTAGGCTATTAGCCCTAGGACCTATACAAGCCTAGCCATAACAATTCCCTAGATATTTCTTCCCACAGTATTTACTTCTCTGGACCTCTTTCTAGCAGGGTGGCTGACATGATCTCCACGGTGAATTTCCTATCTCCCATCCAATCATCAAGGTTCCCTTTGAAGAGGGCCAAGGAGGCGCTCTGCTTGACATGTATGGGCAGTCTATTCCAGAGTATGGGGAGTCTCTGGGTCAGGAACCTATCCCTCCAACATGTTTTGTTCATTGTGATGACAAGGTTTAGATCCCTGGAGCATGTGGCTCTGAGAGATTGGGATTTCTTTAAGTGGAGCATGTCCAACAGCTCAGGGTTTGACATGGCCTTGTATGTTAAGCTGAGATTGCCTCTGAGTAGACGATATGCCACAGAGTATAGCTGGAGTTTTTTTAGATTGTCAGCATATGGTATCTGCTTTAGGCCTGTGATTCTTTCAGATATAGTTGTAATGTATTTCTGTATTGTATGTAAAAAATCTACACTGTGATGCAGTGATAATACATCACTTTAAAGGCCTATCAAACATACCGTTGTGTGCATGCTGTTACAACAGATAGAGTTACACTGTATTACTGTCTTCTTCTTCTTCTTTCGGCTTTTTCCCGGTTAGGGGTCGCCACAGCGGATCACCTTGTCCGCACATTAATTGGCAGTGGAGTTTTACGGTGTCGAGTTGCCAGCCCGGCGCCCAACCTTCCACAGAAGGCACACTCACATGCACACCTAGGGCCAATTTAGAGTGTCCAATCCACCTGCAGCATGTCTTTGGGATGTGGGAGGAAACCGGAGCACCCGGAGGAAACCCACGCGACCACAGGGAGGACATGCAGACTCCGCACAGAAGGCACCCCAGCCGAGGATCAAACCGGAGAACCTCTTGCTGTGAGGCGGCAATGCTAACCACTGCACCACTGTGGCCGCCCTAGTTACACTGTATTACTGTAACGTGTGCAAAAAATATATTCTGTGATGCTGTGGTAATACTTTCCTATCAAACAAACCATTGATTGTAGACTTTTGCAACATATATAGTTACAGTGTATTACTGCATTGTGTATGAAATGTCTACTCTGTGACTGTGGCACTACATCACTGTAAACTCCTCTCAGCCATGCCATTGTGTGTAGTCTACTACAAAAGATACAGTTAGAATAAATTGTGTTTAAAAAATGCATTCTGTGATGCTGTGGCACTACATCTCTGTAAACTCTTGTCAAACATATCATTGCGTGTATGCTGTTACAACATATATATTTGCAATGTGTTACTGTATTGCGTGTACAAAATCTACTCTGTGCTGCAGTGATGATACATCACTGTAAAGTCCTGTCAAACATTCGGTGTGTATGCTGTTGCAACAGATATAGTTACAATGTATTACTGTATTGTGTAAAAAATCTATTCTGTCATGCTATGGTAATACTTCACTCTAAACTCCTGTCATACATAACATTGAGTGTAGGCTGTTGCAACAGATATAGTAACAATGTATTACTCTATTATGTATATAAAGTCTGTTCGGTGATGCTGTGGCACTACATCAATGTAAACTCCTCTCAAACATACCATTGTGTGTAGGCTGTTACAACACATATAGTTACAATGTATTGCTGTATTGTGTAAAAAATGTATTCTGTGATGCTGTGGCAGTATATCAGTGTAAACTTGTGTCAAACATACCATTGTGTGTAGGCTGTTACAACAGATATAGTTACAATGTATTACTGTATTGTGTGTAAAAAATCTATTTTGTGATGAAGTGGCACTAAACCCCTGTCAAACATGCCATTGTGGGTAAGATGTTACAAAAGATATAGTTTCAATGTATTACTGTATCGTGTGTAAGAAAATCTATTCTGTCATGCTGTGGTAATACAGCACTGTAAACTCCTGTCAAACATACAATTGAGTGTAGGCTGTTACAACAGATTAGGTTACAATGTATTACTGTATTGTGTGTAAGAAAATCTATTCTGTCATGCAGTGGTAATACATCACTTTAAATTCCTGTCAAACATACCATTGTGCATGTGCTGTTGCAAAAGATATGCTTACAATTTATTACTGTATTGTGTATAAAAAATCTATTCTGTGATGCTGTTCTAATACATCACTGTAAACTCCTGTCAAACATACCATTGTGTGTATGCTGTTGCAACACATATAGTTACAATGTATTACTGTATTGTGTGTAAAAAATCTATTCTGTGATGCTGTGCTAATACATTACTGTAAGTGCATGTCAAAAATGTAATTGTGTGTAGGCTGTTACAACAGATATAGTTACAATATATTATTGCATTGTGTATAAAAAATGTATTCTGTTATGCTGTGGAACTACATAATTGTAACCTTCTGCCCAACATATCATTGTGTGTAGGCTGTTACATCAGATATAGTTACAATGTATTGCTTTATTGTATATAAAAATGTATTCTGTGATGCTGTGGCACTATATCACTAGAAACTCCTGCCAAACATACTATTGTGTGTAGGCTGTTACAACAGATATAGTTACAATGTATTACTGTATTGTGTGTAAAATGTCTGTTTTGTGATGAAATGGCACTACATCAATGTAAATTCCTGTCAAACCTACCATTGTGTGTAGGCTATTACAACAGATATAGTTACAATGTATTACTGTAGCATGTGTAAAAAATCTATTTTGTGATGAAATGGCACTACATCAATGGAAATTCCTGTCAAACATACCATTGTGTATAGACTGTTACAACAGATATAGTTACAATTTATTACTGTATTGTGTGCAAAAAATGTATTTCATGATGTAGTGGTAATACATCACTGTAAACTACTGTCAAACATAACATTGTGTGTAGTCTGTTATAACAGATATAGTTACAATGTATTACTGTATTGTGTGTAAAAAATCTATTCTGTGATGCTGTGGTAATACATCATTGTAAACTCTTGTCAAACTTACCACTGAGTGTAGGCTGTTGCAGCATATACAGTTACAATGCAATACTGTATTGTGTATAAAATGCTATTCTGTGATGCGGTGGCACTACAACCCTGTAAACTCCTCTCAAATGTACTATTCTCTGTAGGCTGTTACAACAGATATACTTAAAATGTATTACTGTATTGTGTGTAAAAAATCTATTTTGTGATGAAGTGGCACTACATCACTGTAAACTCCTGTCAAACAAGCCATTCTATGTAGGCTGTTACAACAGATATAGTAACAATTTATTACTGTATTGTGTATAAAAAATATATTCTGTGATGCTGTCATAATATATCACTGTAATCTCCTGTCAAGCATATCATTGTGTGTATGCTGTTACAGCACAAATAATTACAATGTATTACTGTATTGTGTGTAAAAAATCTATTCTGTGATTCTGTGCTAATACATTACTGTGAACGTCTGTCAAAAATGCCATTGTGTGTAGGCTGTTACAACAGATATAGTTACAATATATTGTTGCATTTTGTATAAATAATGTATTATGTTATGCTGTGGAACTACATCACTGTAACCTGCTGTCCAACATGCCATTTTGTGTAGGTTGTTACAGCAGATATAGTTACAATGTACTACTGCATTGTTTATAAAAATGTATTCTGTGATGCTGTGGCACTACATCACTAGAAACTCCTGTCAATCCTACCATTGTGAGTAGGCTGTTACAACAGATATAGCTGCAATGTATTACTGTATTGTGTATAAAAAAATCTGTTCTGTTATGCAGTGGCACTATATCACTGTAAATTCCTGTCAAACATACAATTGTGTGTAGGCTGTTACAACAGATATAGTTAAAATGTATTACTGTATTGTGTGTAAAATATCTTCTGTGTGATGCAGTGATAATACATCACTGGAAACTCCTGTCAAACATACCGTTGTGTGTATGCTGTTACAACAGATATAGTTACAGTGTATCACTGTATTGTGTTTAAAAAATCTATTCCATGATGCTGTGGTAATACAACACTGTAAATGCCTGTCAAACATGCCATTGTGTGTAGGCTGTTACAACAGATATAGTTACAATATATTGTTGTATCTTGTATAAATAATGTATTATGTTATGCTGTGGAACTACATCACTGTAACCTGCTGTCCAACATGCCATTTTGTGTAGGCTGTTACAGCAGATATAGTTACAATGTACTACTGTATTGTGTATAAAAATGTATTCTGTGATGCTGTGGCACTACATCACTAGAAACTCATGTCAAACCTACCATTGTGAGTAGGCTGTTACAACAGATATAGCTGTGATGTATTACTGTATTGTGTATAAATAAATCTGTTCTGTTATGCAGTGGCACTATATCACTGTAAATTCCTGTCAAACATACAATTGTGTGTAGGCTGTTACAACAGATATAGTTACAATGTATTACTGTATTGTGTGTAAAATATCTTCTGTGTGATGCAGTGATAATACATCACTGGAAACTCCTGTCAAACATACCGTTGTATGTATGTTGTTACAACAGATATAGTTACAGTGTATCACTGTATTGTGTTTAAAAAATCTATTCCATGATGCTGTGGTAATACAACACTGTAAATGCCTGTCAAACATGTCATTGTGCGTAGGCTGTTACAACAGATATAGTTGCAATGTATTACTGTATTGTGTGTAAAAAATCTATTCTGTGGTGCTGTGGTAATACATCACTGTAAACTCCTGTCAAACATGCCATTGTGTGTAGGTTGCTACAATAGATATAGTTACAATGTATTACTACAGTGTGTGTAAAAAATCTATTCTGTGATGCTGTCATAAGACAACACTGTAAACTCAAACATGCCATTGTGTATAGGCTATTACAACAGATATTTTTGCAATGTATTACTGTATTCTGTGTAAAAAATTAATTCTGTGATGCAGTGGCAGTACATCACTATAAACTCCTGTAAAACATACCTTTGTGTGGAGATTGGTACAACAGATTTAGTTACAATATATTGCTGTATTGTGTGTAAAAAATCTATTCTGTGATACAATGGTAATACAGCACTGTAAACTCCTGTCAAACATACAGTTGTATGTATACTGTTACAACAGATATAGTTGCAATGTATTACTGTATTGTATGTAAAAAACTATTCTGCATTGCTGTGGTAATACATCACTGTAAACTCTTGTCAAACATAACATTGTGTGTAGGCTGTTACAACAGATATAGTTACAATGTATTACTGTATTGTGTGTAAAAAACTGTTATGTGCTGCTGTGGTAATACATCAGTGTAAACTGCTGTCAAACATACCATTGTGTGTAGGCTGTTACAACAGATATACTTACAATGTATTACTGTATTGTGTGAAAAAAATCTATTCTGTGATAAAGTGGCACTACATCACTTTAAACTCCTGTCAAACATACCATTGGGTTTAGTCTGTTACAGCAGATATATTTACAATTTTATGTACTGTATGCTGTGCAGAAAAGCTATTCTGTGATGCGGCAGTACAATATTACTGTAAACTCCTTTCAAACATAACATTGTGTTTAGGCTGCTGCAACAAATATAGTTACAATGTATTTCTGTATTGTGTGTAAAAAATGATTCTGTGATGCAGTGGTAATATAATACATCTCTGCAAACTCCTGTCAAACATACCATTGTGTGTATGCTGTTTCAACAAATATAGTTGCAATGTGTTACTGTATTGTGCATAAAAAAATCTATTCTGTGATGCAGTGATAATACATCACTGTAAACTCCTGTCAAACATGACGTTGTGTGTATTCTGTTACTACAGTTATAGTTATAATGTATTACTGTACTGTGTGAAAAAAATCTCTTCTGTGATGCTGTGGTAATATATCACTGTAAACTCCTGTCAAACATACCATTGAGCTGTTACAACAGATATACATACAATTTATTACTGTATTGTGTATAAAAAAAATACTATGTGATGCTGTGGCACTGCATCACTGTAAACTCCTGTCAAACATACCATTGTGTGTAGGCTATATCAACAGATATAGTTACAACGTATTACTTTATTGTGTATAAAAAAACTATTCTGTGATGCAGTGGCACTACATCACTGTAAACCCCTGTAAAACATACCATTGTGTTATGCTGTTACAAGAGATATAGTTACAATGTATTACTGTATTGTGTGTTAAAAATCTATTCTGTGATGAAGTGGCACTACATTACTGTAAACTCTTGTCAAACATACCATTGTGTGAAGGCTGTTACAACAGATATAGTTACAATTGATTACTGTATTGTGTGTAAAAAATCTGTTCTGTGATGCAGTGGCACTACATCACAGTAAACACCTGTCAAACATACCACTGTGTGTAGGCTATTACAACAGATATAGCTACAATGTATTACTGTATTGTGTGTAAAAATTCAATTTGTTATGCTGTAGCACTTCATCACTGTAAACTCTTGTCAAACATGCCATTGTGTGCAGGCTGTTACAACAGATATTGTTACAATTTATTACTGTATTGTGTGTACAAACTTTTTTCTGTGATGATGTGGCAATACATCACTGTATACTCCTGTCAAACATACTATTTTGTATAAAGTATTATCACGGATTCATTTACAATATATGTAAATTAATGTCAAATGTTCTGCTTGTAAATTATATAATGTACCTATGCGTATGAAAAGTTGTGGAGCTTTTCTCCCCAGGCCTCTGCTAAAACTGGGCCATATAACCTAGCTGGACTATCCCAGTTAACAAATGACAAATAAATAAATTAATAATAAATAACTAATACTGACTTCCTGACAGTACTTCAAGATCCAATAGTGGAAGTACAAAAGTTTAGAAAAATAAACTTTGGTTTAACCATAATCAACAGCAAATTCTGAATCTTGCTGTTATTCTTTTCAAACATTTTTATGAATTTTACCCCCTCCCCCAAGATGGATACCTTGATCTTCCCCCCAACACCCGGTTCTGTTATATTGCTAACTTTGTGGCTGTAAGTTAGAACATATTATCCTATTTGCATCAAGTTTTTTTTACAGTTACAAGGATTGCAGTTACTGTCCTTGAGCACATAACAGATACTCTTTTGTTCTTAACAAAAGGAAGCAGCATTTTACATGCATTTTAGAGTGTAGAATAAAATGCCCCTAGGATACTGTCATTGCATTTATACAGGAAGATTTAAAATATGATAAAGATACCCTGATGATTCAATATTCGATGTTAAGTTACTATTTCTAGGCAACCTGGTAAGTGAAGGGAGTTAACAATAAAATACATACATATATGTATAAGGCAGGAAGTGTGGGTTTGATTCCCATCTCTGGTGACTTAATCTGGATAGAAGGAGAGCTTTTATACTTGTATTCTACTTTAAATTGCATATTTAAACTAGGAAAGAGACCGCAGCTAGGTATTTTGTGAGTCATACAAAAATTAGAAATGGACAATTAAGGTGAATTACCTGCAAACTGAGGGTGGAGCTAGGAACTAAATCTTTTATTTAAGGGGTAAAATAAAACATTCCAGGGCTTTACTAGAAAAGTTCACCCAGAGTCTGCCACAACTTGCTGTGAGGGAAGGTTAGTTTGTTTTTGCTTTCTTGTACTCTGAGTTGCTTTATTGCCTTCTTCTATTTAGCATAATTTGATTAATCTTCTTTACACTGTGTTTTAGTTGTATTTTGCTTTAAATTGCATACCTAAACTAAGAAAGAGAACACAGCTGTGTCTCTTGTGAGTCACACAGAAATTAGAACAGGTCAATTAAGGTTACGTATCTGCAAAATGAGGGTGGGGCTAGGAACTAAACCTTCTGCTGTAAAGATTTCAAGCCTACATAAACTAAAGCACTTCTAGTGATTCCCTGCTGAGTGAGAAAAGTAAACCTATATTTTCTTGTCTGTGAGTTGATAAAGCTTCTTTCTGTTTTACCTGCTCAGTTTTGTTTTCTGTTTCAAGAAATCTGCTTGGCCTGGTGTTTTTTGTTCTATGTGAGTGTGAGAGAGAGAGAGAGAGACATTTAAATTAGCTAAACTGCACAATTCACACGTTTTTCATTGGCTAAATTGAGAGATACTTAAATACGCATTGAATTTCTGGGCATTTGTCTTTTGCTGAAAAGATTTCAAGTCTGCAAAAACTAAAGCACTGCTGGAGATTCCCTACTAAGTGAGGAAAGTAAACCTATATTTTCTTGTCTGTGAGTTGATAAAGCTGCTTTCTGTTTTACATGCTCTATTTTGTTTTCTGTTTTAAGAAATCTGTTGGCCTGGTGTTTTTGTTCTATTAGAAAGATAGACACTTAAATAAGCTAGGCTGTACAATTCATATTTTTTTCATTTGTTAAATTGTTTTGGGTGATACATAAATACACAGTGAATTTCTGGGCCTTTGTCTTTTGCTGAAAAGACTTCAAGCCTGCACTTCTGGTGATTCCCTCCTGGTTTTCCTCTCCCACCCTCCCCATCATTGATATGTTTTTTGACCCTGGTGATTTTAAGCTGCCCACCCGTACTGTAGATTGAGCTTAATAAGTTCCTTCATTTCCACACTGCTGTTGATATCTTGAATTATTTATTTGCCTTTCCTTGTGCTTATATTGAAAAAGTGCATTTTGCCTCTCATGTCTGTTCTACTGATTCAATTGTTCTGAATTCACTATCTAGCCAGCTGTTGGATAAATTAGGGCATTTTGTGCTTTAGCAAGCACTTATTTTTACAGCAAGAGGTCAGTAGATTTTTTGTCTAATGTACTGGGAGATAGCTTGATCTGTTTAGGTTGGAGAAACACTTGAGATTTCTGCATGTAGTTTTATTGGCTGGAGGACTTATTGTTTGCTGTGCCTTTATAAATTCTGTGCAATTGAGTGGCTCTTGGCTCATTTATCTCATTTATACAAAGTGAAGACTTTTATTGAATAATCACATTTTACTGTGCTTTTATATTAAGAGTACTGGGATTATTCATTTAGCGGCAGTAGGTGTTTACCTAGTCTATCTGAGCTGGGAAGCACACAAAAGGGCTATAAGTATCTTTTTGCACGTCTCTTATATACTGTGACTGTACTTTAGCAGTTTAAAAAAATGTATTGTCTGCTGCTGTTTTAAGTAGTTAAATGCACTGTATTACATTTTATCAGTTAGTTGTAGGGCTGTTGTAGATAGTTTGTGTGGTCTTGTTACACTTGGACTCCAAACCAGCTATTCTACATTAAGAAGGTATTTTTCTGCATCTTTATGGGACAAGAGTGCTGATCTAACCTGTATGAGTTGGAGATTGCTGGTTGAAGGCTTATTGTATGCTTTCCTGATTGGTAGTCAGCTTAAAACCTGTTTTTCTTTGCTTGTATTTAAGCCTCATGTTTGCATGGTGCTGCTCTTCACCCAACAGTGGTCAGCAGTGCCTTGAATAGACACAAAAGCCTAAAAGCTCAGTTTTCCCTAAACAGCTGTCAGTGAAACCCTTCCAAGCTTTACTGCTGCGCTAGAAGCAATACAGTTGTGCACTGAGCAGCATCGCCTTATTACACAACCTTAGCCTACACAAAGTATAGGTCCCTTTTGTAGTCTCAGTGCTACCACCACAGTCCTGTCAAATTAATGAAGGCTGGGAACCATGAAGTTATTATGGCCTCTGACGTGCATGTTCTTCACATACTCAGTAGTTGTGTTACATTCAAGGGTGTAGTCAGCACTGTGACCACATGCTGGTGGCATTACCCTGTACCCTCTACACCAGGATACAGGTCACCTACCTGTCTGATTATAGGGTGTGATATCCACATTAAAAATGGGTGGAGTGTCTGTTTCCTGATTTAACAAATCCCTCCATGTGCCTTGTCAATGCATATGTTGTCATGGCTGTGGCAGCAGTCTCTGGTATTTGTTTTTACTGCCTGTATTATACTAATATCACAGTTGGAGTCAATAATTGCCCACAAACTGCAGTTCTTCAGGCAACTATTTGGACACAGCATGTGTATGTCATCTGTGATGTCTATCACCTAACTAATGGGCAGGAAAGGGCCTAGCAGACACGCCTGATGTACTGACCTGATCACTGGACCTGAGAAGATATACGTCATGTCGCACATTTCAACATAGTGAGATGCCATGTATGTCATACGCTGGTCTACCCATTTGGTGATATAGCTACTTATGGACACATGTGACAGTGTTGACTGAATACCTCAATGTTTATTTTTGTCAAATGCCTCCACCTGTTCAAGTTTCACAAGTAGATACTGTTGTCATCATGCATGCCCTTGATGACCTCTTTGAGGACATCTATCAGATCGTATGGACCTGATATAGCAGTAACAACTCACACAGGTCTGTTGCACACACCTGGAATATTACTAGTGTACATGTAGAAGAGGTCCATGATGACAAATCAGTCTACACCACAGTATGCATCAGTTGCTGTCCCCCCAACTCAGGTGGATGGATGTTGATGTACACCCTTGTATGGGAACATAGGCCATGTGAAGGGTGTGTTGAACTGTCTATTCAACCCTATCAGAAAGCTGTATGTGCTGGGTCATGCTATAGGTGATCAATGATATTGCAGCACATGAATTCCATGTGCTAGGCCTAAATGAAGTTAAGTCAGTACATACTGCTTATTATGATCTGGTCTAGGGTTTTGACAGAATCACACAAGCAGGTATCATTGAGGAAATTCCCAAGCTGGGGATTAAACCTTAAGTCAGTTGATCACAGGATCATAGGATTATAGGAGGTTACTAGGCTATTGACCCAGAGGTCATATCAAGCCTAGCTGTTTCATCCCAATGTAATACCATAGATACGCTAGTCAAAACCCAGGATTGTATTTAGTAATGACTATCCATGTCCAGGAGGGTTGTGGGTACTATTCCTGGTAAAAATTTACTGTGCCCTATCCACTCATCCAGGTTCCTTTTGAGCAGTATCACAGAGGTGCTCTGCTTCACATGAATATGAAGCCTAGTCCAAAAACACGACAGTCACTGGGAGACAAATCTGTCCCTTCAGCATGTTCTATTCAAGTTGCAGGCCATATTTAGGTCCCTGGAATGGGTAGCTCTAGGCCCATTTGATTTATGGATGTGCAACAAATTCATTAGGTTTGGGTCGAAGATTGCTCTGTAAACCAGGCATAAGTCTCCATTAAGAAGACTATATGATATTGAGTATAGTGACAGGGCTTTAGTCGGTCAGTGTAAGGCACATGCTGGAGTCCCTTGATCTTCTCAGTTAAAAACCTCTGAGGTCTCCCCAGTTGCTGCAGGTACCTTGTATGGTACATGCCAAAAGGGGCAATATAGTCTATTATGGGCCTGACTAGTGATGGATATAGAAGGGTTATAATATCCTTGCTCTAGAGGTGATGTCTTTGCTAATCAAGTGTGCTATGTAGAAAGACTTCCTTACTACAGCAGACACATGGTGGTCAAAGTTAATGTTGCAATCTACTTGTGATCTCAGACACCGCTATGTAAGTAAGTACATAGGGTATGGTTTTTAATTTGATAGTGTGAAGGGACATTCTTTTTACCAAAGGGATTGATGATACATTTATTTGCTTTCAGTTTGAGACCATGACTAAGACACAGTCATTGGTCTGAGTAAGACTCTCCTAAAGTATAATGACATCATTTTGGGATTCAATAATTGCACCCAGTTTGCAGTTGTCCACAAACATGGTCAGCTACAGCCCCTTAGTTTTGGTCTAAACTTCTGAGAAGTATATACCAAACAGTAGGGGGCCCAGCACTGACCCTTGTGGCACCCCACTGGTGACAGGTCTGCTGGTTGATGTGGAGACACCCATTTTGATAGTCTGTGACCAGTTTGTAAGCCAGTTGGCAAATCATCTTACAAAAAGTGGTTTACATGCAGTTAGCTAAGTTGATCACTAATGCCCGAGTATGGGACTGTGTCAAAGGTCTTTGTCAAGTCAAGGTATGCTGTGTGCAAAGATTTGCCCTCATCAATGGCCCTGGTCACATTTTCAAAGAAATCCACCTGGTTTAACAGGCAGGGTCTGCACTTGATGAAGCCAAACTGGGTCAGATCCAGGGTTTGGAGGTTGCCTATGTCTTTATTTATGAGGTCCGTGATGATACGTTCCATGGCTTTACAAATGAAGCTGGTCAGACTTATGGGTCTATAATTCCTGGATCTGTTGCTAAGCCACCTTTGTGGGAATAACTGTTGCTGTTCTCAATTCCATGGGAACAAAGCCTGTAGTTAGGGTGTGATTGAATAGGGTACTTAATGGTGATGCTAGTTCATGTTTTAGTTTGTTTAGAAGACAGCCTGGGATGCCTTCTGATCCCATAGTGACTGTATTTTTTGCCTTAGACAAGGCTTTAATGACCTGTTCTTTGGATATGTAGGGTGGAGGGAGTTGGGGGGAAAGGCTTCTGGATACTGGCCAAAGCTCTTGCCACCCCTATAGTGCCTTTTTTAGGTGGATTTCCAAAGACTAAATTACCACCGTAACAGCTACAAACAAATGCAATCTGAGGGTCATGCTGCTCAATGCTAGAAGTCTAAATCTCAAAATGCCCTTGCTCAAAGCACTCCTTAAAATAGATAACATTGACATTTGTGCCATAACAGAGACCTGGCTCTAAGCAGCAGAAAGCAACCCTGCACCACCAGGCTATAACTCATTCCACACCTTTCATTCAGCCCCAGAACCTGGACAGAAGCTCCAAAGGCAGTGGTGTTTCCATATTCATAAAGGATGTGCACACCTCCAGACTGGTAGCCCAACATAATGCATCTGAGATACATCGGGTGCAGCTAACATTGGATAAGACAGCGATTCAGGTCGTAGCCTGATATAGGTCCCCAACCATGTCCCGAGACTCACACTCCATGTTCCTAAGCACCCCGGAGAATATTAAGGTCCAGCCTAACAGTCTCATATTGGGAGACTTCAACTACCCCTCCATTAATTGGGAAAACTACTCTTGTACCAATACACTTGCCCAATGTTTCCTGGAATTCATTCATTCCAATGCCCTGGACCAGTTCGTTCTTACCCCTACTAGAGGTAGCAACATCCTTGACATGGCCATTACTAAGATGGGCAACCATTGTTCTACACCAGTAGTCAACTCCTACCTGGATAGATTCAACCACAAACTAATCACCTTGGAAATCCACATCCCCCCCCCTTGCAAAGGTAACCACCATGAAAAATTTCTCCAAAGCTAACTTTGGGCTCCTAAAACAGAGGTGGCTAACTTCACTGCACCCATGCAAATGAAGATCAGTTGCATGACCACCGAATCATACACCAATGCATTGTACGAGTACGTACACAAATGCATGGATCTTGCCATACCCAATAGAAGCAAGATGCTCTCCTCCAAAAAAAGGAAGCCAATCTGCTGGTCCCCTGCCATAAACAAACTCTTCAACAGAAGGAGGAACGTGATGTGGAATAAGGTGAAGTTCCAAGACTGGAAAAACTCCCTTATTAGCCTCAACAAAATGTTGAGATCCCTCATCAAATCCTCTAAAGTTAGCTATGAAAACAGAATTGCAGCAGATATGTGATGCTAGTTCATGTTTTAGTTTGTTTAGTAGACAGCCTGAGATGCCTTCTGATCCCATAGTGACTGTGTTTTTTGCCTTAGACAAGGCTTTAATGACCTGTTCTTTGGATATGTAGGGTGGAGGGAGTTGGGGGGAAAGGCTTCTGCATACTGGCCAAGGCTCTTGCCACCCCTATAGTGCCTTTTTTAGGTGGATTTCCAAAGACCAAATTACCACCTTAACAGCTACAAACAAATGCAATCTAAGGGTCATGCTGCTCAATGCTAAAAGTCTAAATCTCAAAATGCCCTCGCTCAAAGCACTCCTTAAAATGGAGAACATTGACATTTGTGCCATAACAGAGACCTGGCTCAAGTCAGCAGAAAGCAACCCTGCACTACCAGGCTATATTTCATTCCACACCTTTTGGCCCCAGAACCTGGACAGAAGCTCCAAAGGCGGTCGTGTTTCCATATTCATAAAGGATGCACACACCTCTAGACTGGTAGCCCAACATAATGCATCTGAGATACATCAGGTGCAGCCAACATTGGGTAAGACAGCGATTCAGGTTGTAGCCTGCTATAGGTCCCCAATCATGTCCCAAGACTCACACTCCATATTCCTAAGCACCCTGGAGAATATTATGGTCCAACCTTACAGTCTCATACTGGGCGACTTCAACTACCCCTCCATTAATTGGTAAAATTACTCCTGTACTAATACACTTGCCCAACATTTCCTTGAATTCATTAATTCCAATGCCCTAGACCAGCTTATTCTTACCCCCACTAGAGGTAGCAACATCCTTGACGTGGTCATTACTAACATGGGCAACCATTGCTCTACACCAATAGACAACTCCTACCTGGATAGATCCAACCACAAACTAATCACCTTGGAAATCCCCCCCCCCCACCACTGCAAAGGTAACCACCATAAAAAACTTCTCCAAAGCTAACTTTGGGCTCCTAAAACAGAGGTGGCTAACTTTACTGCACCCATGCAAATAGAGATCAGTTGCATGACCTCCGAATCATACACCAATGCATTGTATGAGCACTTACACAAATTCATGGATCTTGCCATACCCAATAGAACCAAGATGCTCTCCTCCAATAAAAAGGAAGCCAATCTGCTGGTCCCCTGCCATAAACAAACTCTTCAACAGAAGGAGGAAAGTGATGCGGAATAACATGAAGTTCCAGGACTGGAAAAACTCCTTTATCAGCCTCAACAAAATGTTGAGATCCCTCATCAAATCCTCTAAAGTTAACTATGAAAACAGAATTGCAGCAGATAGTAAAGACAACCACAAGGCCTTCTATAGTTATACAAAGAATCTCCATGGCAATACCCAGATTTCCTCTGAGCTACTGCACAATGCTACCTCCTATACTGAGCCAACAGATATTGCCAATATACTGGCCAACAGATTCAGTGCCAACTTTACCCCACTTTTTCCCCCCTAAGGGACCAGTCACAATACCAGTAGATTGCCAAGCACCCATTATTACTGCTGCACATGTTAAAACAGCACTGTCCAAGGCCAAGAATACAGCTTCTACGGGACCTGACAATATCCCTGGCTGTATTCTGCAAGAACTACAGAGTGAACTGGCACCTCACCTGTGTGCCCTGTTTAATCACAGCTTCACCTCAGGCTTTGTCCCTACTGAATGGCACACTGCTACAGTCATCCCTTTCTACAAAGTAGGAGTGACTACAGATCCTGGTAACTATCACCCCATTAGCCTGATGCATCTGATATACAAAGATATGGCATGCATCATCATGGACCTAATAAACAAGGATATATGGAATCTCCAAACTCTGGATCCCACACAGTTTGGTTTTGTGAAGGGTAGATCATGCCTGCTCAACTTGGTCAACTTCTTTGAGCCAGTCACCAGAGCTGTGGATGAAGGCAAGGTGGTTCATACAGCCTACCTTGATCTGGCCAAGGCCTTTGATACCATTCTTCACTCAGTCAGAGTGGAGTCCCATAGGGTTCGGTCCTGGGTCCTCTCCTGTTTAGTATCTACTTTTCTGAAGTCTGGGCCAACATGAAGGGACTCTGGCTGACAAAGTTCACAGACAATTGCAAGTTGGGAGCTATTATTAACTCCCCAAGTGATGTTGACATCCTACAGAAAGGCCTCACTGAGACCAATGACTAGTGGGTCAATTCTAAACTCCTTGATCTGTCGCTCTGAAAACCAGGCTGCCTCGTGGTTTTGGCATCTTTTCAGGCTTGCTAGTTGTTGCTGAAGCACCTGCCAAGGGGACAAAACGCTGAGAGAAGAAAAGGAGCCACTTTTGTGATTTTAAGTATTTTCTTCTGATTTTTTGTTAAGTTTTATTGCTTTGCCGCCTACTTTTTGGCATTTTCCGACTTGCTAAAGTTTATATCTGTAACAGTAACAGTACTTGGAACACATCTAGAGCCTGTTTACTGTATTTCCTGTGTTGCACTTAATTTAAAATTGTTTGTTTCTCTAAAAACTGCATTTTATCTGATTTTGGCCTAGCACTCAAGTGTGGGGTCATTTATTGCACTGTTGTGATTATTTTGCTGCTTGTGTATCTCTGCTACCTTTAAACTACAACAAAAAGAAAAAAAATCTTGCTTTTTTCCCACTTTCTGAAAGTTAAGAAAGTTCAGTTACAGATTTGCTGTTCTGAACTGTTTGGAAGTTTCCAGAAGGCCAGTGCTTGCTTGGGCTAAAGGGAAGTCTGTGTGTTCACCAGTGGGAGTGGTTAACACTGAACAGCCTGCCTGTCCCTGGAGGAGTGGTTACTACCTAGAAGCTGTAGTTTTATTGGCCATTTTGGGTCAATTCTAAACTCCTTGATCTCTCTCTCTCTCTTAAAACCCTACAACTCTCTTTTTGCGCGGTTTTGCACACTGAGCAGCGTCGGGCAGCGCCGCCTAAACAGGTTTAAACTATTCCAGGCTCCACAAAGTCTGCTCTTCACTTTTTCCCTTAGAACTGTTCAAACTCTCAAAGTAATCACTCTATTCTCTTTCTAAAGGCCTGCACTTGCTCAACTCTTATAAGGAAACACTAACTAACTAAAGCACTACACCCTCCTTGACTTCTCATAAGTATTAGACTCCCGATTGGTCCTTCCTGATCAAGTGAGAAATCAGTTCCCTTCCCTAATCTGATCAGTAAAAAAACAGTTCCCTATACTAATCTGGTATGTCCAAGGGTCAGTTTCAAGGTTACTCTCCAGTCCAGCTGGTGAATCTGGGAATTTTGAGGCAATGTTACAATTGCCTTATCTACACAGACAACCCTCTCCTCTTTCCAACAAACTCTAATATATGTGAGAGATGCAGTTACACAGCCAAACTGGAGGCAGAGCTCTCTCAACCCAAGACTGGCAGTCAGTCAGGAGGAAAAGGTAACCACCCACACCACAAATCCAGTCTCACACAGACCTATTGCATCTGCATACCCAACACATAAACACACAAAAACATACTCGGAGGCTCTAAATAAAAATCTGCCTAAACAGCAAAGACCTCCTAAGCAGATATCCAAGCAACAGCCACCCCTCAACAATACCCATGAATCACATATCTCACAAAATCAGTGTGCTTCACAGTCACAGCCCTTAAGGCCAAACAACACATGAAATACACTTGTTATAGGGGACTCTATTGTCCGGCACACTGACGTCCCACTCACCAGACTGAACAAGGAGAAGGTCACTGTAAGCTGCCTGTCAGGTGCCAGGATCTGACACATAATGCAAGCACTCAGGTCACTCCAAATCAAGTACAAGTATGACTCTGTCATTGTCCATGCTGGTGTGAATGACCTGAGACGTACCTCCCTGGACTACATGAAAAGAGACATAGAGGAGCTCTCTGACCATGTAGCCCAGGCTGGTATGACCCTGACCTTCAGTAGCATCTTGCCCTCACCAAGAATGATGCCACAGTATAAAGACAAAATGATCAGTTTCAACAATTGGCTAAAGTATTGGTGTCATTCAAAGGGGATCCAGTGTCTGTCAGCCTGGGATGACATGCTCGACAAGCCACGTTGCTTTGCTAGGGACAGCTTGCACCTGTCACCCTTAGGCTTTCGTATACTGGCTAAGGCTATTGCCACCCCTATAGTGCCTTTTTTAGGCAAGGCTCAAAGGACAAACCCACCTCCATAGACAACCCAAGGATAAAAAAACTAAAGGTAATGCTACTCAGTGCCAGAAGTCTAAACCTCAAGATGCACGCACTCACGGCTCTCCTCAGTATGGAGAAAATCGTTGTCTGTGCAGTAACAGAAACCTGGTTCAAGGCTCCTGAGACCACCCCAGCACTACCAGGTTATAACTCACACCATGCGTTTTGGCCCCAAAACTCGGACCGAAGCACAAAAGGAGGGGGAGTATCTATATTCATCAAAAATACCTATACCTCCAGGTTAGTGGCACTGCACAAAGCATTGGAAACCATCCATGTGCAACTAACAGCGGGCAAAACTGCCTTTCAGTTTGTAGCCTGCTACAGAACACCCTTCCTATTACAGGAACCCCACTTGGCATTCCTGAGAACACTGGAGAATATGAAGGTCTCTCCAAACATTATGTTATTGGGTGACTTCAACTACCCAAACATTGACTGGGAAAACTACTCAAGCCCAAACACCCTCGCCCAATGGTTCCTTGAATTTATAAACTCTAACGCAATGGAACAACTGGTCACCACTCCCACAAGAGGGAACAACATATCAGACCTGGTCATCACCAACATGGGGACTCTATGTTCTACACCAGAGGTAAACCCCTCATTGGTAAGATCAGACCATAAACAAATTTCCCTGGACATCCATATCCTGTCCCCACCCCAGTCAAGGAAATCACTGTAAAGAATTTCTCAAAAGCCAACTTTGCACTTTCAAGACTGAGGTGGAATCCTTCAAAGCCCCTGGGCCAGAGGATCATACAGCCCAATCCGCAGAATCCTTTACAAATGCATTCTATGAGCACCTGCAGGAATGCATGGATCGTGCTATCCCAAATAAAACCAAGACTCACACCTCCAAAAACAGGAGTCTGGTGGACCCCGGCCATAAGTAAGCTATACAACAGAAGGAGGAAGCTACTACATGACAGAGCAAAATCCCAAAAAGGGAAGTCATCTCTGATCAGTATTAGCAAGAAACTTTGATCCCTCATAAAATCATCAAAGGCCAGTTTTGAAAGAAAAATTGCCCTAGACACTAAAGATAATCACAAGGCTTTCTTTAGTTATGTCAGGAACATGGGCGGAAACTCCCAGATATGCTCTGAATTGTTGCATAATTGTACAAAATATACCTAACCTACAGACATAGCCAACACCCTGGCAGACAGATTCAGCGCAAACTTCTCTCCACCTTCCCCCCCAAAGGAGTAAATGCCTATCCCAACTGAATGTAACCTCCCTGACATCACAGATGCACAGGTGAAAGCTGCCCTCTCCAAAGCAAAAAACACAGCATCTATGGGACCGGACGGTGTCCCAGGCTGTGTTTTACATGAGCTCCAAGAAGAACTGAACCCTCACATTAAGTCACTGTTCAAACTTAGCCTTACTACAGGATATGTGCCCAAAGAATGGCGTACAGCTACAGTGGTCCCACTCCACAAAGGTGGTGCCACAACGGACCCCGGAAACTATCGTCCCATAAGCCTGACTAGTCTGGTCTGTAAAGCTATGGAGTGTATTATGGAACTCATAAACAAAGACATTGGGAGCCTCCAGACACTGGACCCTACCCAATTCGGCTTTGTTAAGGGCAGATCTTGCCACTTAAACCTAGTTGATTTCTTTGAAACAGTTACCAAAGCCATAGATGAGGGCAAGGTAGTCCACACAGCCTACCTGGACCTCGCAAAAGCCTTTGACACAATACCCCACTCGCGCATCATAAATAAGCTTACCAGCTTAAATATCAACCCCTATATCGCAAGATGGGTTGCAAACTGGCTCAGAGATAGAACCCACATGGTCAGAATCGCAGGTGCCATGTCCGAATCTAAACCAGTTACAAGTGGTGTCCCACAGGGCTCAGTTCTGGGACCTCTCTTGTTCGGTATATACTTCTCTGAGGTTCAGGCTAACACGGGGGGATTATGGCTGACAAAGTTTGCAGATGACTGCAAACTGGGGGCAATAATCAAATCTCCAGCTGACACAAGCATCCTCCAAAAGGGTCTCACAGAGACGGATGCTTGGTGCCAGAGCCACAGCCTCAAGTTAAATGCTAAAAAGTGCATAGTCATCCCCTTTGGGAAAAACAAGGTGCCCACAAATTACCACATAGGTGGCAATCCATTAAGTATGGAAGAAATAATTAGAGATTTGGGGACCAACATAGATAGTAATCTCTCCTTTGATAATCACGTTGCCAAAGTGGTTAGAAAGACCTTCTATATAGCCCACCTTATCACGAAAGGGTTTGCATCTAGATCAAGAGAGGTCATCGTGCCCCTCTACTTGTCACTCATCAGGCCCATAGTTGAATACAATGCCCCTTTTGGGATGTACCTTACCCGACACCTGCAGCAACTGGAGAGACCCCAAAAGTACCTCACCAAGAGAATCATGGGCTACAAACAGATGTCCTATGCAGCTTGACTAAAGAAACTCAAGCTCTACTCAGTTGCTTACCGCCTACTCAGAGGCGATCTATGCCTGACGTACAAAGTCATGTCAAACCCAGAATTAATGGACATGCTCCACCTCAAAAAATCCAAGTCCCTTAGAGCTACACGCTCCAGGGACCTAAACCTCAGCACAAAAATAAATAGGACATGCTGGAGGGACAGATTCATTTCCCAGAGGCTCCCCTCACTCTGGAATAGAATCCTGATTCATGTTAGACATAGCCCCTTGCTGACCCTCTTCAAGCAAAATTTGGACGCGTGGATGGGAAATCGCAAATTCACCCCTGGGATCTCTCCTGTGTCCCTGCTAGACAGAGTCACAGTAAACTAATCTTAAAAGGGTACATTCTGTGACCTACTTTATAGAGGCACAGTAGGCTAATCTAATAGCAAGGCGGAAGCCAAATACACTCTGGCTAGGCTTCTAAATGCCCTAGGGCAGATAGCCTAGTATCTACCTATGAACATATGAACCTATGAATAGTGTCAGAACTATGGCCTTAAGGTCAATGCCAAAAAGTGTGTTATCATCCCCTTTGGGAAAAACCCATTTCCCATGAATTACCACATTGATGGTAGCCTACTGAACACAGAAGTTGTTATAAGAGTTCTGGGAACACAGGCTGACAGCAACCTCTCTTTTGACCACCACATTGCCACTGTTGTCAGAAAGTTCTTCTATGTGGCACATCTCATTATTAAGGGTTTTGCATCCAGGAAGAATGAGGTCATTGTCTCCCTACTACTTTTCTACTCTTCCCTCATTAGGCCAGTCATTGAGTACAATGCCCCATTTGGCATGTAACTCACTAAACACCTGCAACAACTGGAGAGGCCACAAAAGTACCTCACAAAGAGGATTCTAGGCCTTAAACATTTGTCCTATATGGACAGACTAAAAAAACTCCAACTATTTTCTGTCTCATATCGCCTACTTAGAGCCGATCTCTGCTTGACTTACAAAACCATGTCTGACCCAGCTCTGTTAGAAATGCTACATCTGAAAAAATCTTAATCCCGCCACACCACACACTCCAGAGACCTCAATTTCATTATCACAATCAACAGAACATTCTGTAGGGACAGGTTCATAATCCAGAGACTGCCCATGCTGTGGAATAGACTTCCTATACATTTCAAGCAGATCACCTCACTAGCCGTCTTCAAGAGAAATCTTGATGAGTGGATGGGAAATAGAAAATTCACCCAAGGGATCACTACAGTGGTTTTACTCGACAGAGGTACTGGGAACTAAGGCCGGGTGGCACAATGTCATGGTAATCCTATGGGTGAGGCTTGTAAAGGCTCCAGGGCCATTAGCCTAGTACGCACCTATAAACCTATGAACCTTTAAGTTTGGAGGTAATAAGGGTGTGAAATTTTCACCAAATCTGTCTGCTAGCAGGTTTGCTATCATTGTGGGATCAGTGAGTGTGATACTGTTAGTCACTAGTTCAGTACTAGCTTGGGTCCTGCCTTTTAGGCTATGTATGACGCTGTAAAAGGTGTTATGTTTATCTTTGGATGCAATTGCTAAATTTTTCTCAAAGTTACCCTTAGAGGATTTGACATGTCTTATTTGCCTGTTGAGTCTGAGGAGGGTGGTTTTCCATTGTTGAAGCCTCACTTTAGTTTTATTAATTAGGTAGCAACTTTTTGCATTTGTTGTAAAGTTCCTTGATGCTGGATATCCAACAGCATGGCTTGCTTTTACTTGGGGCTCTAGCTTTAATTCTCTGTGGAACAGCCAAGTTTATACACTTATACAAGTGATTGTACAGGGATTTAGTGTAAGATTTGGTGTAGCTACCACTTTGGGGGGTGAGGCTTGGAAGGCATTTATACCTTACCTTAGGAGGGTGTAGTTTGCTTGGTGAAGTTTTTTAGTCTGCGCACTTTGTGAGTTCTGATGTTTGTGCTTGTTTGAAGGTGACTGATTTGTGCTCAGTTTTGACTAATGATTGTCTGAGTTGTGGTGGTGCATCTGTTTGTCGTGTTAGTGAGGACTAGATCTAGTATGTTTGTTCCCCTCATTGGGGTTTAAACAATTTGTTCTGGGGCATTTGACTTAACAAAGTCAAGGAGCTTTTGTACTTGTGAGTTCGGGCCAGAGTAGGTTTCCCAGTTGATGGTGAGATAATTGAAATCCCACATGACCAGAGTGTTTGGGAATATTTGGATTGACTCCAGTTTGGTCAAGTAGGCCTCATGCACATCATGATCCATGGATGGAGATTTATAACTAGCTATGACTTGAAGGGAGAACATTTCAGAAGGCCAATCAGCTTAGTTTCTGCTCCTCCTTTCTCTCTTTCCACTTAAAAAAAAAAAAATCTAAGCTTGTTTCCTGCCTTTCCTGTGGGTAGTCTAGTCTGGATACAGATTTGCTGTGTCCAGGACTATTTGTAGGCTTCTAAGCCCCCAAGCCTTTCTGTGTTGGAGGGAAGCCTTCTAGCTTAATTTTGTTTCATAGAACTAGCCAGTTTTTACTTTCAGTATTTAAGTCTGTTTCTTTGAATTCAGCACTTGTTCAGAACTTATTGTAAGCTCTAAATAAGCTACAAATTACTACAGCACTCAACTTTCCTCACTGTCTAGAGGAAAACAGTTTCTAGTACTTAACAAATAAGCACCTATCCAGGCATATCTAAGGGTCAGCTCCCGGTGTTTTCTCCTGTCTACCTGATGAATCTGGGCATCTTGGGGCAATGCAGCAATTGCCTCATGTACACAGACAACCCTCTCCTCCTATCACCCAACACTACAACCTGTGAGAGATGCACTTATATAGCCAAACTGGAAACAAAGCTCTCTTCACCTAAGACTGGACTAGACAGTCAAGAGGAGAAGGTAAACACTTGCACCACACCACACTCAGCACAAAGTCCCTCAAAACCTACACCACCAAAACACACATAGAAACACAAAACACACACCTACATTCACGGAGGCTCTCAGTAAAAACCTGCCTAAGCAACAGGGACCTCCAAAGCAGAAACACAAGCAACCTCCACTCCCCAACACAACCAAAATGACACATAACCTACAAACTCAGTGTGCCACTCAACCACAGCCCATAAGGCATAACAACGTACCTAACACTCTAGTCATCGGTGACTCTATAGTCAGGCACACTGATGTTCCACTCACCAAGCTAAACAAGGAGAAAGATACTGTCAGCTGCCTTTCAGGTGCCAGGATCTGCCACATAATACATGCACTCAGGTCACTCCACAACAAGTACAACTATGAATCTGTCATTGTCCATGTTGGTGTGAATGACCTGAGACGTACCTCCCAGGCAGGTATGACACTAGCCCTGAGTAGCATCCTGCCATCACCCAGAATGATACCACAGTACAAGGACAAAATGATTGACTTCAACAATTGGCTAATGTTCTGGTGTCATTCTAAGGGGATCCAGTATCTGTCTGCCTGGGATGACATGATCGACAAACCACATTGCTTTGCCAGAGATGGCCTGCACCTGTCGCCCCTGGGATTCCGGATACTGGCTAAGGCTCTAGCCACCCCTATAGTGCCTTTTTTAGGCAAGGTTGAAATGGCAAATTCACCTCCGTAACAGGTACAAGCAAGAATAATCTGAGGGTATTGCTACTCAATGCTAGAAGTCTAAACCTCAAGGCACTCCTTAAAATGGAGAACATCGACATCTGTGCAGTGACAGAGACCTGTTTCAAGGCTTCAGAGAGCACCCCTGCATTACCAGGCTATAATTCCTACCACACCTTTAGGCCACCTAACCTGGACTGAAACACTAAAGGTGGAGGCATGTCCATATTCATTAAGGATATCCACACCTCCAGGCTAGTTGCTCAACATAATGCATCCGAGATTATCCAAGTGCAACTAACTCTGGACAAGACCACAATCCAAACTGTAGCTTGCTACAGATCCCCCACCATGCCCCAGGATTCCCACTCCTCATTTCTTGATACACTGGAAAATATTAGGGTACAACCTAGCACCTTAATAATGGGCGATTTCAACTACCCCACCATTAACTGGGAAAACTGCTCATGTACCAACTCTTGTGTTCAACGTTTTCTGGAATTCATAAATTCCACTGCCTTGGATCAACTTATCCACACCCCCACCAGGGGCAGCAATATCCTAGACCTGGGTATTACCAACATGGGCAACCGGTGCTCCACAGCAGAGGTCAATTTCTCGTTGGTCAGATCCGACCACAAGCTAATCACCCTAGATATCCACATCCCTCCCCACCCCCCATTAGGGAAACCACAGTAAAACATTTCTCCAAAGCCAACTTCATGCTTCTTAAGACAGAAGTGGCAAACTTCACGACACCCACGCTGACGGACAATAGAGGTATGACTGCTGAATCCTTCACAAGTGAACTTTATAAGCATTTACACGAGTGCGTGGATTGCGCAATCCCTAGCAGAACCAAGATGCTATCCACCAAAAAAGTAAGCAAATCTGGTGGTCCCCTGCCATAAACAAACTCTACAACAGAAGAAAGAAACTGTTGCAAAAAAGAGTAAAATCCCATGATTGGAGAAATTCCCTGTTCAGCCTCAGTAAGAAGCTGAGATCCCTCATAAAATCCTCCAAAGCTAGTTACGAAAACAAAATCACCACTGACTCTAAAGACAACCACAAAGCATTCTATAGCTATGTCAAGAATCTCAATGGCAACACTCAGATCTGCCTCCCTGTCATCCCCTAAAGGGCCCATCTCTATACCAGAAGAATGCAAAGTTCCTGTGATCACAGTTGCACAGGTAAAAAATCACACTTTCCAAAGCCAAGAACACAGCATCCATGGGACCTGACGACATCCCAGGCTGTGTTCTACATGAACTGCAGAATGAACTGGCACCCCACCTAAGTACCATGTTCAGTCATAGCCTCACCTCAGGCTATGTGCCCAATGAATGGTGCATAGTGACAGTTATCCCACTACACAAAGGGGGAGCCACCACAGACCCTGGAAACTACCGCCCCATTAGCCTAACGAGCCTGGTCTGCAATGCTATGGAATGTATCATCATGGAACCTATAAACAATGACATTGATAATCTCCAAACTCAGGATTCCACCCAGTTCGGGTTTGTAAAAGGCAGATCATGTCTCCTAAACCTAATAGACTTCTTTGAAATAGTCACCAAAGCCGTAGATGAGGGTAAGGTGGTTCACACAGGCTATCTAGATCTCGCCAAGGCTTTCAACACAATCCCCCACTCTGGAATTATAGATAAACACACTAAACTAGGTATAAATCCTTATGTCACAAGATGGGTTGCCAACTGGCTCACTGACAGAACCCACAATGTGAAAGTAGCAGACTCCAAATCCAACTTCAGACCAGTGACAAGTGGTGTACGACAGGGTTCAGTCCTGGGTCCTCTCCTGTTTGGTATCTACTTCTCTGAAGTACAGGCTAACACAGAAGGTCTTTGGCTAATGAAGTTTGCAGATGACTGCAAACTAGGAGCCATAATCAAAACTCCAAAAGATGTGGACATCCTACAAAAGGGCCTTGCTGAAACAGATGTCTGGTGTCAAAGCTATGGCCTCAAGCTCAATGCCAAAAAGTGCATTGTCATCCCTTTTGGTAAAAACTCGGTACCCATGAACTATCACATAGGCGGTAGTCTACTTAACACCGAAAGTGTGATAAGAGACCTTGGGACACAGGTGGACAGTAGTAATCACATTGCCACAGTAGTCAGGAAATCCTTCTACATGGCACACCACATCGCAAAAGGTTTCTCATCCAGGAAAAAAGAAGTCATTGTTCCCCTCTACTCGTCACTCATTAGACCTATTATAGAGTATAATGCCCCTTTTGGTATGTACTTCACAAGACATCTACAACAACTGGAAAGGCCACAGAAATACTTCACAAAGACGATTACCAGCCTCAAACAGATGCCCTATGCCCTATGCAGACCGTCTCAAAAAACTGCAGCTTTACTCCGTTGCATATCGCCTACTCAGAGGCAATCTCTGCCTAACACACAAAGCTATGTCAAACCCAGAGTTTTTAGACATGCTCCACTTAAAGAAATCCCAATCCCTATGAGCTACACTCTCTAGGGACCTAAACCTTGTCACCACAATAAACAGAACATGCTGGAGGGGTAGATTCCTGTCCCAGAGACTTCCCATACTCTGGAACAAACTACCTATCTATATCAAACAAAGCTCCTCATTAGCACTCTTCAAGAAAAATCTTGATGATTGGATGGGAGATAGGAAATTCACCCCGGGGAGCACTTCTGTGGCTCTGCTCGACAGTGGCACAGAAAAATAATTTTCTTGGGTGGCGAAAGCCAGGGTACCTTTTGGCTAGGCTTATATAGGCCCTAGAGCCAATAGCCTAGTACCTACCTATGAACCTATGAACCTATGAATGAGGGTCTTACCCACAGTAATCTGAACTTAGCATAACTCCATGGAGTTGTCCAATCTAACTAGTCGGGAAGTGACTTTATCCCTAATACAGATAGAAACACCACCTCCTTTGGTTCTCCCATGTTCATTTTGCAGTCTGAAGGTGTGGAAGGCATTGTAGCCTTGCATGGCCAGGGTTATTCTCTGAGGCCTTAAACCAAGTTTCTGTGACTGCACAGATATCTAAATTCTGCAGTGATAGAAGTGCTTCTAGGGCTTTGCAGTTTTTGGTTTAAGCTCCTAGTGTTTAGCAGCATACCCCTTATTTTGTTATGGTTGGCAATTTTCACATCAGCAATGGGTTTGCAGTTTTTGGTTTAAGCTCCTAGCATTTAGCAACATAACCCTTATTTTGTTATGGTTGGCAATTTTCACATCAGCAATTTTGTTTTTGAGACCTTGCCTAAAAAAGACACTATGGAGGAGGCAATAGCCTTTGCCAGCAGCCAAAAGCCTACTTGTGCCAGGTGCAAACCGTCAATGGCAAAGCAACAAGGTTTGTTGACCATGTTGCCCCAGGCTGATAGAAACTGGATCCCATTTGAATGACACCAAAAGCTAAGCCAGTTATTCAAATCGATCATTCTTTGTTTATACTGTGGCATCATTCTAGGTGAGGGTAATATGCTGCTCAAGGCTATGGACATATTTGCCTGGGATGCATACTCAGATAGCTCAATCATGTTTCTCTTCATATAGTCCAGTAAGGTATGTCTCAGGTCGTTCACTCCAACATGAGCTATGACAAAGTCATAATGGTACTTGTTGTCGAGAGACCTGAGGGCATGTGTGATTTGATGAATCCTGTTACGGGACAGGCAGCTGACCATGATTTTCTCCTTATCTGACCTGGTGAGTGAGACATCCATGCTTCTCACTATGAAGTCTCCAATAACAAGAACATTTCTTTTTTGAGTGTTACGTCTTAAGTGCCTGGTAGGTGAGACACTGATGTTGCTACATGTCTTTGGTGCTATGGGAACTGTGTTAGTTGTAACAGTCTTTATTTTGGAAGATCTCTGGTGTTTTAGAAAGTGTTTTGAGAGAACATCTCCGTATGTTGATTTATGTGTTGGGTGCATACTATGTGCATGAATAAAACTTGAAATTTGACACGCATATATCACTTACAATTAAAAAGAGCCCCATTAAATTGGGTTCTCTATACAGGATTAAGACTTACCTAACCAGCTCTTCCAGACAAGCAATCGCCAGGACCCAGCTACTATCAACCCTATTCTACACCTCCCGTGTATTCACAAACCTCAGGAAAACTGATAGCCAGATTTGCTGCCAACCTACCTCACAGAACACATCACTTCCTCACCCTAAAACAACTCAATTGGCTTGAAGTACATCACCTCTTATCCTCATACCAAGTTGTCATAACCCACTCTGTAGTATGCTTACCTGACAAATGCCCAGCCATACACAACCTAGTACAAATCCTTCACAGCAGGACTCTAAGATCTTCCAACAAACTTCTATTAAAAGTTACAAAATCCAGCAACAGTTTCAGAGACTGTCTTTACTTTAATCATATCTCTAAATCTTGGAACTCTGTCCCTCAAAATATAGTAACCACAATCAATCCAGCACAGTTCAAAAACCTCCAAAAGTCTCATCTAAATTACAACTGGCTATGCTCTTGCTCCGCATCAGGCTGAACTTACTGTACACTTCCCCATCTCAGCCCACCACTAACCTCTTTCCCAATTACTTCTCAGATGTACACCTAATTTCAACAATATTACAGTGTGTTTTTGTACTGTATAAATTATACAAATGCATGTGGTTTGATAAACATTGATTATAATCCCATTATATAGAATGCTTTCCTTAAAATGTGTATAATTCTGCTTTCCTTAGTATATGTATAACTCTTCTGATCATGTATATTTTGTACTCTTATACCGAGCATTTATGTGAAGCTTTTCTCCTGGGGCCTCCATTGAAAAAGGGCAACCAGCCCAGCTGGACATCCCCGGTAAACAAATGATAAATAAATAAATCAATAAATAAAATGTGTATTGTTACTATGTGTGTGTGAGTAGTGGTGGGTGAGTTAACAACCTCTTCAGTGTTACTGTTTCGAGTGTGAGAGAGCAGGGATTCAAGATTCTTGGTGTAGATACATCTCTTGCACTCTGCACTAGAGTGAGTTATTAGTAAAGGGTTGTCAGTGTACATGAAGCAGTTGCTACACTGCCTCAGGAGACCAAAGTCAACAGGGCTGGCAGGAGAAACAAGTGTAGTCCAACTGTCCAGAATGCTAGGTTTGATGAAGTAGCTCACTGACAGAACACATCATGTCAAATTTGGTGAATCAACCTGTACCAGTAGAGCTGTCACCACTGGCAAATTCCAGGGATCTGTGCTTGACCCTTCAGTGCTTGAACTCTATTGATCGACAGTTTAGGCTAAAGTATATGGCTTTTGGCTTACCAGGTTTGCTGATTATTTCATATTGTGTGTAATCACTGAGTCTGTCACAGGATCGTAGGATCATAGGAGATTACTAGGTTAATGGCTCTGGGGCCCTTACAAGCCTAGCCAAGAGTTTATCCCCAAACAGAAAACCTCAGTCAGCACCTGCCACCCCTGTCAATAAGGGACAAAGGTTAACCCCTGGGAAAAATTTGTGGTTTCCCATCCACTCATCAAGGTTGATGGGAATGATGAGCAATGGTGATAATATGGCACAGGAGGAGCTAACACACACAACTGAATGGTGACAAAGACACACAATGTAGAAATAAATGCAGCAATGTGTATTTGTAATGTTGTCTGTCTGAAAAGTGGAGTTCCATGTTAATCACAGCATTGGCAACAATCCTGCTATATAGGAACCAAGTAATGCAAGCACTGGGAACACATTTAAATAGTCGATCTGAACTTTGACCAACAAGTGTCCACACTGCTATTTAAAGCCCATGTAGTGCACATCATAAGTCATGCTGTCATAATGAGATCTTAGGATTGTATGACAGCACTGTAGTCAAACCTCATTACAGCACTGATAGAGTATACTGTGCATTTTTACATGTACCTCACTAGACACATGTAGCAGCTAGAGACACCACAGGGCTTGTTCAGCAAGATAACACAGGGCCTACACACCATGCCATGATGTATGTGGATAGATTAAAAACCATATCACTGAAACACTTTATTGTATAGGATGAGGTGACTTCTGCCTGGCCCCCAGGCTAGTCTCTGACCCTGCCATGGTGAGAATACTTCATATCCAAAAGTATGATATAGCTAATGAGATCAGCAGTGTCCGTTGAGGAGAAAATGACAGTGCCCCACATGCTAGTGTAAAATGCTCTTTTAATGTCAAGCAACAGCTCACACACACACATACACACACACACACACACACACACACACACACACACACACACACACACACACACACACACACACACACACAGTTGACTGCAGTGAGAACAGAGCCCTTACCTATCTAAGTATACAGAGAACACAACACAGTATTTAATAGAAGTGCCACAGCTCAAGTCCGACTTGGAGTGTGTCAGACAACACTTTATAACCAATGACATCATCAGTGCTGTGTCTTTTGAGGAGAAGATAACAGTATCCCACATGCTGGTATAAAATGTTGTCAACAACACACACACACACACACACACACACACACACACACACACACACACACACACACAGACAATAGAACACAGTACTTAATGCAAGCACCACAGCTCAAGTCTGATTTATACAGAAATGAAGGTGAACATATAGTAGATGCTATCAGTAGGCCATGTGGCAGGCAAGAGGTTGGGATGCCTGTATGAAATGGATATATAGGCATGAGCAAATATCAAAATACTGGCAATCCATGTAATTGGAGAAGTAACGGTAGGATACACAAACACACACACACACACACACACACACACATATATATATATATATATATATATATATATATATATATATATATATATATACACACACACACATACACACACACAGTTAATTACAGTGAGAACAGAGCCCCTACCTATCTAAGTACACAGACTACAGAACAAAGTATGATATGCAAGTGCCATGGCACAAGTCTGATTTATACAAGAGTGCAGGTGAATTTATAGTAGATGGCATCAACAGGCCATGTGGGGGTCAACAGGTTGTGAGGCTTGCATAGGCACATAGCTTCATAGGTTCATATGATGCTACTGCCCTAATAGCACTGGATGTTTTGAAGCCTAGCTGTGTAAAAACATAAGTACCCTTACTGAGCTTTGCTGGATGGTCATTTTTAGTAGTGCATGTTTGTGACCAGCACCAACTGGCCCTGTCCATGAGGGACATATATACCATCCCAGAGGTGACTTTAAAATCACCTAACCAGTAGCCAAGGTTGTGCTTGAATAGGGTCATTAAGGAGCTCTGCTTCATACACAGTGGGACTAAATTATAGTTGCCCCATTTGAATTCAGATATCCATCATTTCCAGAAGGGCAGGGTCTGAGGCTAATCTGCAGGGCAGTCTTGGGTCACCTGTCAACAGTCTGCATGATACTGAGTACAGTGACAGGTATGTCAGTCTTTTCTTGTCTGTTATAATTGGAGGTGTTGGAGACAGAGTTTCCCAGGCACAACCCTGTGCTCTCTCCAATTGCTGCAGGTGTCTGTTGAGGCACAGAGAGATGTGAGCATTGTACTCTATTATAGGTGTGATAAGGGTAGAGTACAGCCGAAGTATGACTACCCTGGTCTTGGATATGACATCCATATGTATGATGTGCACAATGCAGATTATGTGTGTCACCACTATGGGCACATAGTGAAGAAAGTGTAGATTACAGTCAATATGTGTTTCCAAGTCTCACAACACTGTGCTTGAGCTTAGGGGGTACTATGTATATCATAATTTGTAGGGGTATGTTCTTGATAAAATGACAAAGAGTCATTGTATGCTTAAAGTTCAGTCCATGAGTTTATCATCAATCACCAGTTTGTGTCAGCCCGTACTGTAATATGTTACCATCATTGGGGGACTCTATATGACTGTGTCCAGTTAACAGTCATCTGCAAACTTGATAAACCACATACCATCTACTGTTGCCTGTGCTTCAGGGAAGTATTTCCTGCACAGTTGAGGCCTCAGCACAAATCCTTGTGGTATTTCACTGGTGAGTGGCTAGTGGTGGAGGATCAGTCCCCAACTTTAAGAGTGTGTCTTTTATTGTTGAGCAGATGGCTCTCCATCTAGTACTGGTTAGCCTAATTCACAGATGGAAGATCTTCACTATGAGACATGAAGGGGAATAGTGTCAAACGCTTTGGATAACTCAACATAGACAGTATTTCCTGTTATTCCTCATCCAGGTCTGGGAGTTTGGTATCCACAAAGTCCATAAGGCTCAGTAAGTAAGATCTACCCTTAACAAAACCAACATGGGTAGGGTCAAGTGTGTTGAAGGTCACCTATGTCCCTGTGGATATGGTCCATGCTGATTCCTGCACTAGTCTTGCAGATAAGGCTTTTTAGGCATATGGGTCAATAGTTGTAGTTCAGCATGTTACCAGATTAATTTTGCATTGCATAGCACACAAAACTGGATATTACATTTTGTAGTGTGGTTGATATATGTGTGTGGAAAAAAATACTGAGACCCTAGGGTTGTAGTGCTTGCGGGGTGAAAAACACATGGATTTATTTTAAATACTTAACATATAGTTTGATAAGACCCTCAGTTTGTAATGTTTCCACATATAATTTCATGTCATGCAAAGGAAATCGACAGTAAACAGCAGTAATACAGCATAATATATGCATTTCCATACTGCACCAAGCAAATGGGTTTGCACAATGCTTAGCAAAGTGTATACACATGCACGATACACATGTTTGCACACACGTAAGCACTATGCAATAACAAGCCACATTGCTAAAGTCTGACAGTTAGTATTTAGTCTCTGGAATACATCTGCTGCTTAACTGCCTCTGTGGCAGTACATGTTAATGCAGTTAAATCAGTGATACATTCCTTTTTGGGGCCAGATAGTACTGAGTTTGAGTACAACTGAATCTAACACTTTTAAGTACTTTCGTATTACCATTGCTGCCTGTTGGTGTGCAATGCACACTATCTCACAATAATGTATTAAAGAAAAGAAATGGGGAAGATAGGACAGTGGTGAAATGAGGAGCAAGTAGGGGGAAGAACAAATGGAAAGCAATACAGAAATGTGCAAGAGGGAGGTAAGAAAGAACCTTAACTATCCATTTTGCAACAGTAAAAACTGATAATACATGCAGAATATTAGCTGAATTTGGACTGTCACCTCCAGAGAGAGGGGTGACCACAACACAATCATTTTGTATAGCCAACTGGACCAAATCAAGTGTGTGAAGAAGATGTGCAAAATGCAGAGCTATGTGTGGGACTATTTTTTTTATTTTGCGGGATAGGTGCCCATTTTTTTTTTTTTTTTTTTTGAGAGAGAGAGGAATTTTGGGGAAGGGACATAGGTATGTCTGGGTCTGGTAAGTTGGCTAGATGAGGAAGCAATTACAAATAGACAAAGTAAATAATACAAGACACTGGGACAGAGATGGACACAATAGGTCTGTGAACACCATGGATGGGGTGAAGATGAGGATACCCAGGATCCATACCTGTCAAGTTGAGTGACAGTGAGAACTGAGTCCTCACCCACTGGAATGTCATCACCATCACCTCACTCTGCTACTGGCTGGAGCACTCAATATCTCCTTCTCCTCCTCCTGGTCCTACATAAAATGAGGGAGAGCAGCCCCTCTATCCATTGTAGGAGTGTATCTACAGCATGGTGCACAACCCTATGAACCATCCCTGGTAGTTCAGCATGGGTGATAAACTCACCACCTATGCCATTGCTCCTGGAGAGAACCACTGGATTATCCTCCAGGGCAGAACTACCTGAGGGACAGGTAGTGCAGAGGCAACAGAGTTGCTGCTGCCAGGTTGGCTCCCAGTTGTGTTGGGCAGTGATGCCGGGGTGGTGGAGTGGGGGCAGGCGGATCCTGTGATGCAGGCCTACCCTGCTGTGCTGTGGAGCATTTCATGATGTGATACACATGGATGACATGGACACATTTTGATAACACATAATAACAGAAAAAAAAAATAGAGATAAGTGTTGGGGTGAGATAAAAAAGAGGTAAGATTAGTACCTTCATAAGTAACATACAATGCATTAATTCAATTATATGACTCTATTATCTTAACCATTACTCTTAAGACTACCACCGCTGACAGACAACTTATTACTTTTAAGAGTACCAGCTCCTAACAGAAACTCACTATACTACAGATTGCAGCAAGTACTCCTTTACATGTGCATATATTGCATGTATGCATTTTTTAATTATACAGATTACAGTTTACAGCAAGGCATGTGTTCCACTGGTATAGAGTTTTTTTCTTCAAACCTTTAAGTTACTTATAATTGAAGAATTAACAGTATTCTATATATGGGAAGTGTGGTATTTGAATCCACGACATCTGACTAAAGTCTAATATTGTACTCTTGGTTTGTGCTACAGACTAATGATGCATACTTGCTTTTACAGTTGCTATATACATGCTCAATTTGATACAACTGTTTAACTTACCAAAAAAGCTATCTTTAACTGTTAATGCTACAATAACACTGCACTTGTACTTGTGCTGCATACATACCACATGACTCCCTCATCCTCACCAACCTAGCACCATGGGTCTTAATATTTACCTCCCTTTGCATGGCAGCTGTGGAAAAATAGAACAGAATACCATTATGAATATTAGTCTTGCCTATATTCAGCATTTTAAGCCTTACAAGTGTTCTCTGTAGCTGATACTTATACATCTGTGGAATGTTCTCAGTCCTAAATTCCTCAATCCAAGCATCTAGGGCACCCCTCTTCCTCCTCCAAAGATCATTGTAGTGATACCTACTGGTGGCACTGGTTACAGCCCAGGATAAATTATCCCAAGCATCTGACTTATACTGGGACCCAGAATAATCCCCCTGCAACTTGGCAGTGTGATATTCCATTAGAAGTCCAACAAAACACTTGGACTCTTGGACACCACATATCTGAGCCCTAACTCTCACACCCTCTCCACAAATGCCTGCCATGTTTACCATGAATCAAGAGCAATGGAGAATGATGGTGTCCTACCAATTCCAACTATAATTTTTACTGGGAGCATGCACACTGTTTGAAAATGTTCACTGCTTACCATCATGCAAACATGGTGCTTGGGGGTGCGCACCGCCGTGCAATGGGTTTACATGATGGTAAACAGTGTGCATCAGTGGCAAGCAATGCAATTTCAAGGTTATGTGATGTGCAGGCAGTTCTATATGTGTGTTTGACAAATGCAAAGGCCATGGCAGTCCAGAGAGCAGAAATATACTTGCAGGAATATAGTACACAATATACTCACAGTCATATATTGGATAATACATGGATAATACATAGAAAAATAAATACACAACTGGCATAATACTAGGGTCTCAGTCCTCATACATATAATTAAGATCTGCTGCACTATGTCAAGTATTATAAGTGAGAGTGACTATAATGGGAAGTGGAGTAACATTAAGTGCTTGGAATACACTGTATTCAAACCAAGAACCATGTGTATGGCAGTCCTGCACTTACACCTGTTGCCACAAATAGGTTGAAAAAACACTTGGCTGTATTGCAGTTTATTGCTATAAAGTGCAATGCGACAACAGTAAAACAAAAGTTGCACACCCTGTACTATAACCAAGAACCATCTGTACTCCAGCACTACACTTATACCTGCTGCCACAGGAATAGTGACATGACATTCCCTATCTTATTATTCATTTTTAAAGTATTGCTGTTAACTGTAGTGCAACATCTCTTAGCAGGTTTGCTCGATGCCCAATAGTGTTAATTGAATGCATCTGGTTTCAATTTTGGATATCTGGGTACTGTCTGCTTCCTGGTTGGGTCAGTTTGCTCACTGATGTGCTTCCTACACACCAGATAGACACAGCCAAACCTGGCATTCATGTTTGTCCATTTACCCTGTTTGCATTAAATGGCACAATGTGCAAATACTGGAAAAAAAAGTGAGAGACAGAGAGGAAATGATTCAAACCCAGTATCATCTGCCCCCCAAAAAAGAAAAGTATCACTGCATTAGCATCTGCTACCACAGTCAGTTAAGTAGCAGGTGTTTTGCATAGACTGAATGCCGAGTGTCAGACTTTAGCAATGCAGCTCACATTTGTGCACTGCTAAGCAGTGTGCAAACAGGTGTATCTTGCATGTGTATACACTTTGCTAACTGTTGCACAATGGAAAAATACATATTATTAAGTAGTAATGTTGATTATTGTCCATTTTTTGTTTATGACATGGCATGACATGAGGAAACATTAAAAAATGAAGGCCCTATTTTACACCATGTCACATATTTACAATACAGCCATGACACCATCTTGGTGTCTCAGTATTTTTTCCACACATATATTACCTGCACTACAGCAACTAATATAAAAGGTTGTGTCATATGCAATGCGCATCAATTTGATAACAAGCAGAACTACAACTATTGACCCATAAGACTAACAAGCCTATCTGCAAGGCTAGGGAAGGGATCAGCATGACCCTTATCTACAGGAACATAGGTGACCTTCAACACAATTGAATTGACCCATGTGTTTGTCAAGGATAGATCTTGCCTAATGAACCTCGTGGACTTCTTTGATAGTGATTGAAAAGACCTGGATGGCAGATAACAGGACATACCACTTATGTTCAGTTATTCAAGGCCTTTGGCAATATCCCACATTCATGTATCACAGTGAAAATGCCCCATCTGGGAATTAAGTCATACAGTACTAGCTGGATAGCCAGGTGACTCACCAACAGAAGATATACTGTCAAAGTTGGGGACTGCATCTCCCTCTAGCCACTTAGATATGGAATACCCCAAGAATCTGTGCTGGGTTGTCAAATGTGTGGAAACTACTTCCCTGAAGTGCAGGCAATGGTAGACGGCCTATGGTTTACCATGTTTGCAGATGACTGTTAATTGGACATACTCATATAGATTCACCCAGTGATGGAAACATATTACAGAAGGGGCTGACAGAGACAAATGATCAGTACCAAACTTACAGAATGAATCTTACAGCAAACAATTTTGGCAATGAAGTACCGCTGCTAATTGTGATATACATAGCACCCCTCTCAGCTTAAACACATTGTTGTGAGACTTGTGAACAAATGTTCATAGCAATCTACACATTCATCACTATGTGTCCATAGTGTTGAGACACAGATTCTGCATTGCACCCTCATCCATATGGGCATCACCTCCAAGACCAGGGTGGTCATAGATCTGTTGTACTCCACCCTTGTCAGACTACTAATTGAGTACAATTCTCCCTTCTGTCTGTACCTCACCAGACAACTGCAGAAATTGGAGAAAAAATAGAGGTTTGTGTCTGGTAGAATGCAGGTCCTCCAAACATCACAGACATGGAAAGACTACAAGACCTGTCACTGTACTCAATATCCTGCAAGCTGCTGAGAGGTGACCTATGCCTGACCTACAGAAAAGTATCAGACTCTGTCTGCTGGAAATGATGAACATCTGCAAATCAAATGGGATGGGAATAACTTGCCCCAGGGTTCTCAACCTAGCATATGATATAAATAAAATGATGGGTTATAGTAACAGAGATAAAGCAAATGGAATTGAGATTTTTAGAAAAAGGTAGGCGCAAACTACATAGGGGAAATGGACACTGTGGGAACAATACATGCAGGGGAGGAATGATGTTTAAAAGAAGGCAGGACTTAAATGAGCTATGTAATGTTTGACTGAAAATGATTGGGTAGAGTATAAGTGATGTATAATGTATACAAGTGGGAGTGTGTCAGTATGGTTTATGATGTAAAATGCTTGCAACAAGGATTGTGTTGGCGTGGTTTGTTTTCATCTATATAAAGGCATGATTGCCTATGTCATAAGTGATTTAATAAAGATGTGTTTTGTTTAAAAAAAACCATGCTGGGGTGGCAGATATATCCCCCAGCAATTCACAACCCTCTGTAATAGGCTCCCACTGCATGTAAAGCAGTGCTCATTAATGACCCTGTTCAAGCGCAGCCTTCACTGCTGGTTGGGCGATTGTAATGTCACCTCTGGGATGGCACCTATGTCTCTCATAGACAGGCCTAGTTTTTGCTGCTCACAAAATCACTCTGCTAACAATGACCATCTAATTATGCTTAATAAGCGTAGTTGTGCTTTTACACAGCTAGGCTTCTATTACCTCATGTATACTGACAACCATGTACTCCTAAAACTTACAAATATATTACGTGAGAGATGCAACTATACAATGAATGCAGAGCAAATGCTGTCTCTTCTTAGATAACAAATCAGATATCAAACAGGTTGTCAGCACACACACTTTATCTCCTCAACAAACAAAGTGTACAATGCATAACACCACATATGCAGAGGTACTCATTAGAAGCTTACCAAAAGAGCAATGACTTTGCAAATGCAATCTTTCTGCCCACATTACAGTCCCAAGAGAACCGACTGCACATAAAAACAAATGTATCATTGCGTCACCCATTAAGCCCTTAAGGAAAACCACCTGAAAAGCAATGTCTTGTTCATAAACGAATCCATAGTGAGACAGACAGATGTTCCCCTCACCAGGTTGTACAAGTAGAAAGTCATGGTCAGCTGCCTGTCAGGTGCCAGGATCCGCAAAGTCAAGCTCGCACTCAAGTCTCTGAACAACAAGCACAGTTACACCTTTGTCGTACTCCATATTGGATTACATGACTTCAGATGTACCTCACTGGACTATATGATGAAAGACATGACTGAGCTCTCAGATTATGTGTCCCAGACAGGTTTGTCCATAGCACTAAGCAGCATTCTACCTTCACTCAGGATGATGCCTGAACACAAATAAAAGAATTATCATCTTCAACAGTTCGCTTAGCTGCTGGTGTTATTACAAGAGAATCCAGTATTTCTCAGCCTGGGATGATATGGTTGACAAACCATGCTGCTTCACCAGGGATGGTCTGCATCTGTCATCTCTTGCCTTTTGGTTACTGACCAAGATACTTGCCTCCCCCATAGTGTCGTTTTATGTAATGTTATAAGACCAAAATTCCTGACACAAAAATATCTTCAAAAGACAAACTCAGGGCTATGCTGCTTAATGCTAGGAGTGTAAATCAGAATCTACATTCAATGGAGGCACTACTTACTTGGGAAGATGTCAATGTTTGTGCAGTCATGGAGACATAGTTTAGAGCCATGGAGAGTAGTCCAGCCATGAAAGGCTATAATGCCTTCCACATGTTCAGGCTGCAAAAATGAACCTGAAAAAAACAATGGAAGAAATGACAAATACACCTCAAGATTGGTTAAGCAGTACAACTCCCAAGAGTTATTCCAAGTCCAACTAACTGTAGGAAAGAACCCCCCCCCCATGTCATTGTTAGCTACAAGTCCACCAACATGAACCATGAAAACCACACAGTGCCTTCCTGAACCTACTTGAGGAACTCATAATACAGCCAAACATCCTAGGCATGGGTGACTTTAACAATCCATCCATTGATTGGGATATATATATATATATATATATATATATATATATATATATATATATATATATATATATATATATATATATATAAGCTCAAACACCCTTGCCCTAAGGTTCCTGTACCTTTTATCCACAAATGCTCTGGAACAGTTAGTCTACACCCCCCACACAAGGGGCTGGAATGACTTGACCAAGTATGGGAAATAGTTGCACTACCCCATGTGTGCCACCCTCCCTGTAAGGTCTGACCATAAATCAGTCACATTCAATGTAACAGTAGTACCTGCACTCACCAAGGCCAAAAACATAACCTCTATGGGACCGGATAACATCCTAGGCTGATTACTAAACAGTGTAAAGCAAGAGTTAGTGGAAACACTGGGTACTCTCTTCAATCACAGTCTAATTAATGGCTTTGTCCCATCAGAGTGGAAAGCAGCAACCATAATCTCCTTGGACAGAGGGGGTCCCTAAACCATCCTGGGGAACTATAGACCCATAAGCCTAACCAGCCTTGTCTGTAAGGCCATGGAGAGAACCACATTGCAACTTATCAACAAGGACATTGCTGACCTTCAAACTCTTGGCCCAACCCAGTTTAGCTTTGTTAAGGGCAGATCATGCTTGTTAAACCTAGTGGAACTCTTCAAGAGTGTCAGCAAAGCCCTAGATGAAGTCCTATCAGTACATACTGCCTATCTGGAATGGGAAATGAGCTTTGATATAATCCTCCACTCTGGCATCATTGAGAAACTCACCCAGGTGCATATTAACCCATGCATCATCAGGTGGGCATTCAACTGGTTCACCAACAGAACATATACATATATAGTCGTAGTTGGGATTCCACCTCTATCAGCAGACGTGCTACCAGTGGTGTTCCACAAGGGTCTTTGCTGGGCTTCCTACTATTTGAATCTATTTCTCAGAAATTCAGGCAATAACAGATGGCCTGTGGCTCACCAAGTTCACTGATGAAAACTAAGGGCAATCACTGAATCCCTAACTGATGTCAAGATACTAAAAAATGAGCTTACATACATAAATGATTGTTGCCAAAGGCACAAACTTAAACTTAACCCAAAAGTGCACTATTATCCCTTTTGGCAAAGAAGAGGTCCCTGCAAATTACACTATTAGTAATACCCCCCTTAGTTCTAAACCAATGGTGAGAGATTTGGGAATGCAGGTTGATAGCAACATTAACTTTGATCATCACGTGTCCATAGTGGCAAGGAAGGGCTTTTACATTGCACACCTCATAAGTTAAGGACATAGCGTCCAAGACTAAGAATGTTATCAATCCACTCATCAGACCAATAATAGACTACAATGCTCCCTTTGCATGTACCTCACCAGACACCTGCAGCATTTGGAGAGACCTAAGAAGTTTCTCACCAAGAAAATCAATGGATTGCAACACATGACCTACATGGACAGACTGAAGGCCTTGTCACTGTATTCTATATCATGTAGACTGCTGAGATGTGACTGCCTTAATGGAAATGCTACACTTCCACAAATCAAATGAGACATGACTCACTCACTGTAGGGATCATAACCTAGCCTGCAACATCAATAGGACATGCTGGAGGGACAGATATGTCTCTCAGAGATTACCACTGCTATGGAACAAACTCCCAATTTGCATGAAACTGAGCTCCTCAATGACCCTATTTAAAAGTAACTTGGATGGAAAATTGTAAATTTACCCTGGGGGTTTCACCTATTTCACTCTTAGACAGGGACAACCAGTGCTGATCTTGGATTTGCAAAAATGGACTATATATCTTGGTCTATAAGGGAACAATGATAGAACTTCACTAGGCTTGAGAAGGCCTGAGGGCCATTGGCCTAGTAATTTCCTATGAACCTATCACCATTATGGTAGTAGTCTCGTATATATCTATGAAGCTATGAGCCTATGCAGGCCTGCAAACACCTTGTCTCACACATGGCATGCTGATGTCATGCATGAAAAGTTCAGTTGCATTCTTACAATAGCCAGGCTTGTGCCATGGCACTTGCATTAAGTACTGTGTTCTGTAGTCTGTGTACTTAGAAAGGCATGGGTTCTATTCTCACTGCAGTCCATTTTTTGCGTGTGTGTGTGTGTGTGTGTGTGTGTGTGTGTGTGTGTGTGTGTGTGTGTGTGTGTGTGTGTGTGCACTCTTGGTAGACATTACACAGAGCCTTTCACCACAGCATGTAGGACACTGTGATTACCATATTCTCAACAGACACTGCTGATGTCATTAGCTATATCAGATTTTTGGATATGCAGTCATCCCACCAGGGCATGGTCAGACACTGGCCTGGAGGCAAGGCAGACATCACCTCATCCTATAGAAGACACATTACAGTGGCATGGCTTTTAATCTGTTCACATATATTATGGCATGACTTGTAGGCCCTGTGTTATCTTACTGAGAAAGCCCTGTGGTCTCTCCAGCTGCTGCATATGTCTGTTGAAGTACATGCAAAAGAGAGCATTATACTATATTACTGTTCTGATGAGGTTTGACTACAGTGCTGTCATACAATCCTATGATCTGAATATGACTGCGTGACTTATGATGTGCACCATATGTTTGTCCTGGAAAATCATTAAACAAAGAAGTTAAAAAGCGATGATACACACTGCAGTTTTTGCTTTCACAAATCTTACAAAAGCACTCACTATAAAGTCATGAAATTTTGATGCTATCAACTATCTAACTTTCCAAGGCCAATAAAAGTCCAAGGTACAATAAGTAGTTCAGCAACACAAAAGCAGATATACTAAGCACTAAGTTAGCTATACACCCTATGCATCAGACACAGCTTTTGTATCCTTGAATCCAAAAGATAGAAAACAGGGATATGGCACAGTTATCATCACTTGCACAGGGTGTTGTATGGGGATCATTACAGAGAAAAATTAGAAAGTAATGATACACATTGCAGTTTCTGACTTCACAACCCTTACAAGAGCATTCAATCTACAGTTATAAAATGGTGATGCTAGTAACTGTCTAACTTTCCAAGGCCAATATAATTCCAAGGTACAACGAGCAGCTCAACATCACAAATGCAGATATACTAAGCCCTAAGTTAGCTCTGCATCCTGATCATCAGACACAGCTTTAGTATCCCTGAACCCAAAAGACAGAAAATAGGGATATGGCACAGTTACCATCGCTTGCACAGTGTGTTGTGTGATGGAGCCGGTGAGTGTGTGTGAGTTAGAAAAAGACATTGGTAATTTTCAAACTCTGGACCCCACCCAGTTTGGGTTTGTAAAAGGCAGATCATGTCTCCTAAACCTGACTGACTTATTTGAAGCAGTCACCAAAGCCGGTGACGAGGGTAAGGTGGTTCACACAGCCTATCTAGATCTCTCCAAGGGTTTTGACACCATCCCCCACTCTGGAAATATAGATAAACTCACTAAACCAGGTATAAATCCCTATGTCACAAGATGGGTTGCCAACTGGCTCACTGACAGAACCCACACTGTGAAAGTAGAAGACTCTGAATCCGACTTCAAACCAGTGACAAGTGGAGTACTACAGGGTTCAGTCCTGGGTCCTCTCCTGTTTGGTATCTACTTTTCTGAAGTACAGGTTAACATAGAAGGTCTTTGGCTAATGAAGTTCACAGATGACTGCAAACTAGGAGCCATAATGAAACTCCTAATGATGTGGACATCCTAAAAAAGGGCCTCACTGAGACAGATGCCTGGTGTCAAAGCCATGGCCTCAAGCTTAATGCCAAAAAGTGTTGTCATCCCCTTTGGTAAAAACTCTGTACCCATGAGCTACCACATAGGTAGTAGTCTACTTAACACTGAAAATGTGATAAGAGACCTTGGGACACAGGTGGACAGTAGTCTCTCCTTTGATAATCACATCGCCACAGTAGTCAGGAAATCCTTCTACATGGCACACCTCATCACAAAAGGTTTCTCATCCAGAAAAAAAGAGGTCATTGTTCCCCTTTACTCATCACTCGTATAGAGTACAACACCCCTTTTGGTATGTACCTCACAAGACATCTACAACTGGAAAGGCCACAGAAATATCTTATGAAGAGGATTACCGGCCTCAAACAGATGCCCTATGCAGACCTTCTCAAAAAACTCCAGCTTTACTCCGTCGCATATTGCCTACTCAGAGGTGATCTCTGCCTAACATACAAAGCTATGTCAAGCCCAGAGCTCTTGGACATGCTCCACTTAAAAAAATCCTAATCCCTCCAAGCTACATGCTCTAGGGACCTAAACCTTGTCACCACAATAAACAGAACATGCTGGAGGGATAGATTCCTATCCCAGATACTTCCCATACTCTGGAACAAACTACCTGTCTATATCAAACAAAGCTCCTCATTAGCATTCTTCAAGAAAAATCTTGATGATTAGATAGGAAATAGGAAATTTACCCCGGGGATCACCTCTGTGGCTCTGCTCAACAGGGGCACAGGAAAATAATTTTCTTGGGTTGCAAAAGCCAGGATATCTTTTTGGCTAGGCTTGTATAGTCCCTAGGGCTGATAGCTTATTACCTACTTATGAACCTATAAACCTATGAAGAAGAAGGCAGACTTTTGGATAAAACAACAAATGGCCAGTGAGATAAAATGAGTAACTGTTGTGTGTGCGTGTCTGTATGAGTCCTCCAGGTGAAATTGGTGTGTGAGTTTCTGCATGAACACAGCCTAGCTCTGTGCTAGCTCTGTGTCTTGGGTTGTCAGACAGGTATGAGCCAGGCAAGTTAGAGTTGCAGTTCATCATTGCCATCCCTGACCATAAGAACTGACTTTGCCAGGAATTGCACTAGCACCTCCATACCCAAGGTCAGATGCAGTGCTGCTACCTGAATGTGACTGATGTGTGCTGGATGAGCTCCCTTCATGAAGACACCCAGGACCATGACCCCATGGCCTTCCATGTCTGGATGTGGACATCACACTCACTGACAGAGAAGTGTAAGTACTACCAGTATGGGAGGATGATCAGGCATGGCCACATTGGCCGACAGTAGATGGTGTGGCTCACCTACACCAGTGAGGATGCAGTTTCCCTCCCAGTAGATGTTCCATCAGAGACACTGCTCATTCCATGACAGACATCCCTTGGTCCTTCATTCCAACATGTCATTCATTCAATCCATTGAATCGGCAACACAGTGGAGGCAGTCACACATGTCAGATTGTGCCACATCCACAACCCTGAGGATTTGTCCGGAGCACCTATGGGAACATGCCTGTGCCTCCATGATGGCCCTTAACATACGTTGAGTGGCATGGGAAGTGACACCTGCCCCAGGTGGTGGAGGGACAGCAGGCCCCCTCTGAACACCCCTATCAATCCTCCTGTGTGGCACGTTGCCCAAAACTTTGGCTATGGCCAGACTCAATAGGCACGAAGACTGGGTAGGATTAGGCCTTCTGGCAGTGTCTAATGGAAATGCAGGGGATGGCTGTATGTAATCCTCTGTGTCAGATTCAACCTCTGCACCTCCTGCCTGTGCCTCAGTTTGGCCAGGGTCATCATCAGAGTCTGTTGATACACTGACATTAGGTGCCACAGGGCCCACACTCCCACTGTCATGATCACCTGTGATAAAAATCAAGAAACACAGGAATACATTAATACCTGCACTAGTATAGTGCAATATATGCTAACAAACTATCAGTGTTGCCAATATTACAGACAATACAGCAATACACACTTATTACAGACAGTACAGCAATACACACAGCAGGCCTGATATTAAAATCACACACTACAATATTTCTTTAAATTGCTGAGCAGGGCTAACATAAAAATATTTGACGTACCATCTGCAGAAAACATACTGTGCTATAGTCCAGACAGTCCTGGAAAAAAATAAACAAGAGGTAAGGGCAGCAGCATCACAATTAACAGTAAAACAGGAGGTAATACATTTACTACTTTGTATGTGCATTGTCTACTTTCAACAAGAACGTGGCTGACAACTCTAACCTAAGCTGATAACTGTAGCAATCTTCAACCCCCCCTTCCCAAAAAAAGATGTGACAAATAATTATACAATAGTATTCAACTGTTTAGATAACAAAGCCTACCTGGAAGCTCCTCCTGGGATATGCTTGCTGTCTCAGAAAGTGTTGCACTCACATCCAGTACATGCTGTCCTGCACTCTCCTGGGATCTGCCTGGATCTCTGATACCAGACAAGAACTGTTCAATGGTGGTTAGTGTTGGTTCCCTAGCAGACCCTTCCCCAGTCCCCAGTAGCCATTTGTTCACAACCCAGTACAGCTGCTTGCCTTCATGCAGTTGTGATCGTTTCAGTGGCCCTGTGGTTTACCTGTTCATATGTTCTGCTGTGGCCACCACAGCATTAACATCCTGGACAATTTGCTGCCATATTCACATCTTGTGTGCCATATCTCCCTGTCCTCTTCCCAGGAGAAAAGCATCATGTTGCCAAAACTCACCAACATTAACTTGATTTTTGGCATCGGTAAGGGGGGGTTTCTGTGGATTGACATGCCTGAGTGGTATACTTGTAACAGTCCAAAAAGACAGCAGAAGTATCACATAACTACAAAATAACTGTTTCCAGACAAAACAAAAAAGGTAGCCAAGTGTTTCCCATTGGAGAAACATAAAACAGTCTACAGATCTGATATAATCACAACAGGCAGGAGGCAAAACAAGGAGAGTAACAACAGTAACTTATCATTCTTTGTACCATAACAGTAACTCATCATCCCCCTCAAAAAGAAAAGGCAAAGACCCATTTTGCTAACAAAACATATTTGAAATACTAAAAGTGTTATCAAAGGACCTGTCTCTGAAACATTTGTAGATATTTATCATGCAGCATTCTATTTTTATGTATGACAATCGGTGTAGCTCTGAAATAGCTTGACAAACATGCCCATGCCATCAGTTCACTTTTAGCTAATGCATACAGATAAAAGTGTAAAAGCCTTTGCTTCACATAATTCTTAAATACATTCCAGCATATGCAGTATGTTTGTGACAAAATGGGGGCAAACCTGATGGACAGATATATCCTGAAGAAAAAGCATTTTTGCAGTCTTCCAAACATATACAACTCTCCTCACCATCAGTTTGGCTAGCTACAGAATTGCATTTTTATATGGTGTACATTATTAATTGATTACATCTGGCTTTGTCTGTGTTTCCTAGATGCTAATTACAACATAATCAGCTGAATTCCATGCTAAACAACTAGTCCAACATAATGGAGCTATTCAACAATTTATAAACCATCCATGTCCACTCCCTGCTGGTTTTTCCTGCAGATTTTAAAATGTTTGGTGTACAGACACGGAAAAGTCTACACAGAATCTCAGGGGCTGCTGCTGTTTTAATCCATTTGTATGTGTTAGAAGCTGAAGACAATGCTGCTGCCACCAATAGGTCTAAGCCAATAAGGAGAAGAGTTTTCAGGTCCTGTTTAACTTTTCACAACCTACTTGATTTGCAAAGTGTAGACCGCTACTGGACGGACAGGGACAAACTACAGGAATTCTTGACCTCTGCCAGTCTCAACTCAGAGCCTGAGTCAAGCAAGGGGGAACTCATCCCAGTGGAAACTAAGGTATGTGTAGCCCTTAAAATCTTAGCTACAGGTACCTTTCTGAGACCAACTGGGGATATGCTGGGGGTATCATAGGCATCAGCATCCAGGATCCTCCACCAGTTTCTGGATGATACACTCCAGCATGACAGTGAACACATATATTTTCCCCATAGTTCTGAAGAGAGGGCCAGAAATATGCAACAGTTCTACCAGGTAGTGCAATACCCTGAAGTACTGGGTGCCATAGATTGCACTCATGTAAAAATTAGGGCATCATCTGTGAAACAGGGTAGACTCTACATTAACAGAAAGGGCTACCACTCTATCAACTGACAAGTCATGTGTAATGCAAAGGGAGTCATATTGAACATGTGTGCTGGCAACCCTGGTCATTTACTGGAGGATGCAGGCTATGCACTGGAACTGTGGCTGATGACACCCATCAGAAATGCACACAGACACACACAAACACACACACACACACACACACACACACACACACACACATGAAAAAACACCATAATAAGGCACATGCTCAAACCAGAAATGTCATTGAGCGTGTATTTGGATTGCTGACATCACTGTTCCAGTGCTTAGATACATCTGGAGGATCCCTGCAGTACAATCCATGGACATGTACAAAAATCTTCACAGTATGTGCCATACTACACAACATAATCCTCAGGAAAAGCTGCAGCAGAATCAGCGAGGGGAATGGGCAGACATCCCACCACCAATGCCTAGGTCATGACAGCCACAGGCCGATGATGAGTCACAGGGGAACCACCAGCTGCTGTGGTGTAAGCAGAAATAAGTGTACTCAGTATGCTCTTGCATTGGCTAAGAGACAATGCACAGCATACTCGCTCACCACCTACAACCTAAAATATTCCTCATGCTCACATGCATATAATAACATTGATGTCAGGCAACTCACACAAACTTTACCTCCCTATGAATTTGCTGTGTACCGCTTGCATCAGACAGAGTCAGCCCTGAACTAACACTGTGGCATTTACAAGTTAGGTCCTGAACCTGGAGTGTATTGTTTAATAATATTATGGCATATCTTTGTATTTCATCACTTGGTAGAATAAGCAAGCTCAAACATGGGAACCGGAGGAAAATAATTTTAGGCTTGGCTATACTTATCTTGTTTGCATGAAGCACAGGAGTGTGCAAACTGGATAAGTGTACCAACCAGAAAGTAGAAAGCCAAAAATAGAAACTGGATGCAGTCAATCAATGCTATTGCCTGTGGCAGCAGGTAGAAGTGTAGAACTGGAGTACAGATGATCCTGGGTTCTAGTGCATGGTGTACAACTCTTTTTATCACTGTTGTAACATTACAGTTTATAGCAATGAACTAAAATGTGAACAGCTGTTGTTTCAACTCTTCTCTGTAAGGGTAGGTCTGCCATACTCATGGTCCTGGATTCAAATACAGCATATTCCATATACTTTTACTGTTGCTCCACTTTCCATCATAGTCACTCTCACTTATAACACTTGGCATAATGTAGATGATATTAATTATATATATGAGGACTGAGATGCTAATAGTGCCTCAGTTATTTATTTATGTATTTATTTATTTATCTATGTAATATCACATTTATTAATGTATGACTGTGGGTATACTGCATACTATGTTCCTGTAAGTATATTTCTGCTATCTGAACTGGCATGGCTTTCACATTTGCCTAACACACATACAGAACTGCTTGTGTAATTTTTCATAGCTTGCCACTGTTGTGCACCACTTACCATCATACAAACATGGGGCTCAAGCATTGTGCAACATTTTCAAACAGTGTGCACACTCCCAGTAAATGCAATAACAGGAACTGGTCAGAAACAATCATACTCCATTGCTCTTGATCCATGGTAGACATGACAGGCATTCGTGGAGAGGGTGTTGGATTTAAGGCTCAGAGATGGGGTGTCCAGGAGTCCAAGATATTTGTTGGATTCCTAGTGAAACACCACAGTCCCAGACTACTACAGGGGGATTATTCTGGCTCCCAGTAAAAGTCAGACGCTTGGGATAGTTTGGCCCAGGCTGTAACCAGTGATACCGTTATCCCCTGCACTAGTGACCAATGTAGGCACCACTTTAGTGAGCTATGTTGCAGGAAGAGGGAGACCCTTGATGCTTGGTTTGAGGAATATAGGATGGAGGGCATCCCACAAATGTGTAAGTATCAACTACAGAGAGAACTTGTAAGGCTTAAAAGCTGAACATAGGCAAGACTGGTATTCATAATGGTATTCTGTTTTGTTCCATTTTTTTCCACGGTTGCCATGGAAAGGGTGTTGAATGTTAGGCCCCATAGCAATAGATTGGTAAGGATGAAGGAGGCATGTGGTATGTATAAGCAGAGGAGTACTGTTATTGTAGCATTAAAAGTTAAAGATAGCTTTTTTTGGTATTTTATAGAGTTGTATCAAATTGAGCATGCATATCTTAAATGTAAAAGCAAGTATGCATATATTAGTCTGTAGCACAAACCAAGAGTGCAATATTAGTCAGAGTATGTGGGTTTAAATACCCCACTTCCCAAATATACAATATTGTTAATTCTTCAATTATGTGTAACTTAAAGGTTTAAAGTAAAAGCTGCGTATCAGTGGCAGACATGCCCTGCTGTAAACCGTACTCTGTATAATTAAAACACCCATATGTGCAGTATATGCACATGAAAAGGATTACTTGCTGCAATTTGTAGTACAGTGTCCATCTGTTAGGAGCTGGTAGCCTTAAAAGTAAAAGTTATCTGCTAGGGGTGGTTGTCTTAAGAGTAAAAGTTAAGATAACAGTCAAATAATTGTACTAATGCATTGTATGACAGATATGAAGGTGCTAATCTTATCTCTTTTTTTGTCTTTCATCCCAACCCTTATCTCTCTTATTTTTATTTTATTATTATTTTTTAATTTTATGTTTTATTTTATTATGTGTCATCAAAATGTGTCCATGTCATCCATGTGTACCAGATCATGAAATGCTTTACAGCACAGCGGGATTGGCCTGCTGCACAGGATTTGCCTGCCCCAACTCCACCGGCTATTGCACCATTGCCTAGCACTTGTGGGAGCCAACATGGCAGCACCACCTCTGCTGCCCTCCAATGCCTGCCCCCTCAGGTATTCCTGCACCAGAGGATATTCCAGTGGTTCCTTCTGAGAGCAGTGGCAGAGGTGGGGACTTTATCACTGCACAGAGTTGCCAGAGATGGTGCATAGGGCTGTGTGTCACAGTGTTGATGCACACCTATGCTGCCTGGACAGGCTACTCTTCCTCATTTTACAAAGTACCAAGAGGAGGAGAAGGAGACATCAAGTGCTCCAACCAGTGGCAGAGTGAGGTAACAGTGATGACAGTCCTGTAGGTGAGGACTTGATTCTCACTGTCACCCAACTTGATGACCATGGGTCCTGGCTGTCCCCACCCTCACCCCATCCTTGGTGTCTTACCAAACTCTTGTGTCCAACACTGTCCCTGTGTCTTGTCTTGTTTGTCTTGTCTGTCTGCAATTGCTTTCTCACCTACCCAACTTACCAGACCCAGACATACCTACATCCCTTCCCCAATATTCCTGTCTCTCTCTCTCTTTCTCAAAAAAAAAAAAAAAAAAAATGGGCACCTGTCTCACAAAAAAAAAATGTCCCATATATAGCTCTCCATTTCTTACACAGGTCTTCTTGACACACTTGATTCGGTCCAGCTGTCTATACAAAAAAACACACAACTCACTCCAGAAATAGAAATAAATTATTTTACTGGTGTCTCCGGTACCTTGGCTTGCACCTTCAAGGAATAATGTTTACACCATACAGCCATATCCTTATATATCATTCCAACTGCCATCACTTAATTGATTACCTACATCAATTATTCAATTAAATATACAAATATATAATTTATTCTTAACTCCATTTAAATAAATACAATTATTAAATGCATTTTCATGTGCAAATTCCTGTGCATGGAATTCAGTGCAAATGCTTAAGCAACCTTCCCTACAATGTTATAAAAAATCAACAAATATATACATATTGTATTAATATCATTCTTTTAATGTGCAAAGAGTGTTATCAAAAACTTTGGACCAAGTGTTACTGCTTCTCATTGTGAAAAAGGAACCTTAAATATGTGTTATACATCTTAAAACATACAATGTATACAACAGAATTTGTGTTCATTACTTTACATGTCCACAGGGTTAATTTCAAGACATTTACATGCCCTTCATTCTTTAACTTCTGATGTTTAGTTCTAAGTCTAGATTTAAGCCCTGGGACAAAAAGTTTTAAAATTGATGATGCATTTGGTTTCCAACAAAGATAGATTACTAGATGATTCAGCACCATGTAATTGTTTGGCTTAGCTAACACATTAAAGAAAAGAGAATTATCAGAACCTTCATGAACATTAATGAAGTGCTCCGCAACAGGACTTTCCATTCTACCTCTTCTTATGTCACCCAAGTGTTTCATAATTCTCTTTTTTACTGCCCTTTTTGTTTGACCGATGTACCATTTAACCCTGTCGCAGCCACATCCAATAATGTAAATGACTCCCCCTGTAGTGCCATTGTAATGATCTCTAACCTTGTATATTTTTCCATTAATGTTAAACCCATCTATATTTTTAATTTTCCTACACACTATACATTTGCCACATGGGAAACTGCCCCTTCTGATATGTTCTTTATCCGATTTTCCCATTGTTAGCAATTCTTTCAAATTCTTTGACCTGCTATATGGAAATGTCACCCTGTGAGGAAAAATGTTTCCAAATTTTGCATTTGCCAGAACTATGGGCCAAAATCTATAAACTAAACCTCTTAATTTCTCTGAAAATGGAGAATATTTATTAACAAAAAATATTGGCTCCGATGCCCCATCATCCATCTCTGCTTCACTTCTAATACTGTTCCTTGTGCTTCCATTCGGCAAGTGTCAATGCATGAGCCCCAATCTTTTTCTAACCCTATTCTCTGCCGACAGTAAATCTGCTTGTTTATATCCTCTCTCCAACAGTTTGTATTGTACATCTGATTTTTTTCAAAACGTAGGAATGTTTTTGGATTTTCATTTAAAGGGTTACTTGAGTAGGTGCAGATCACATATTAAAAATGGAAAAGAGTTGGCAGATTTAATTGGGGGTATGGAATAGTCTCAAAGTCACTATTGGACCTGCGTAAATGTGAATTCATTGTACACGAACATTAAACATGAATGGGGCCTGGAGGCAGTGAGATGCATGTTAAGGGAAGGTCCTTGTACAGATTTTCTTGTCTTTTTGTTATAGAGTCATAGGTTCATATATTAGTACTAGGCTAACTGCCCTTGTGGGCCATTTTAAGTCTAGCCAATTACCCCATGTGAGAATCAACCCTGCACCTTGCACCTCTAAGGTAAACACCTAAACCATTGTGCCAGTCTCCCACCCCTTAGAATTTTCTCTAACACACAATAGTTTTGTGTTTGATAAAGAGTATTTTCTACAAAGGGAAGGAACAGCAATAGGGGCTTCATATGCCCCTGTGTATGCAATTTTGTTCATGGATTATTTTGAAAAAATCAGATGTACAATACAGAATTTTATAAAAACAGGGTTTTGATGTTTAAAAGATACATTGATGACTTGATTTTCATTTGTAGGGGTAAAGAGGAGGAATTTGACGCTTTTATGGGGGAAATGCAAGGAAACTATTTTGGTCTTGAGTTTACTTATAATAGCAGAGATAAGATGCAGTAATTAGATCTAGAGTTTTTTTGTAAATATCAAACATAAAGTGGCATTTAAACTCTATGTCAAAAGTGCAGCAGTGAACAATTTTTTGATAGAGGATAGCATGCATGCCCCCATTTGTTGGCATCCCTACCATATAGAGAATACTTGTGGCTAGCTAATAACACTTCAGATAAGGAAAGTTTAGCATTTGAATTCAACAAGGTCAGGGACAAACTGTTGGAGAGAGGATATAAAGAAGCAGATTTACTGTTGGTGGAGAATAGGGTTAGGAAAAGATTGGGGCTCATGCATTGACACTTGCTGATTGGAAGCACAAGGCAGAGTATTAAAAGTGAAGCAGAGATGGATGATGAGGCATTGGGGCCAATATTTTATGTTAATAAATATTCTCCATTTTCAGAGAAATTAAGAGGTTTAGTTGATAGATTTTGGCCCATAGTTTTGGCAGATGCAAAATTTGGAAACATTTTTCCTCACAGGGTGACATTTTCATATAGCAGGTCGAAGAATTTAAAAGACTTGCTAACAATGGGAAAACTGGATAAAGAAAATGTCAGAATGGGCAGTTTCCCATGTGGCAAATGTATAGTGTGTAGAAAAATTAAAAAAAAAGATGGGTTTAACATTAATGGAAAAATATACAAGGCTAGAGATCATTACAATTGCACTACGGGGGAGTTATTTACATTATTGGATGTGGCTGCGATAGGGTTAAATGGTACATCGGTCAAACAAAAAGGCCAGTAAAGAAGAGAATTATGGAACACTTGGGTGACATAAAAAAAGGTAGAATGGAAAGTTCTGTTGCGGAGCACTTCATTAATGTTCATGAAAGTTCTGATAATTTTTTTTCTTTAATGTGTTAGCTAAGCCAAAACAATCACATGGTGCTGAATCATCTAGTAACCTATCTTTGTTGGAAACCAAATGTATCATAAATTTTAAAACTTTTTGTCCCAGGGCTTAAATCTAGACTTAGAACTAAACATCAGAAGTTAAAGAATGAAGGGCATGTAAATGTCTTGAAATTAACTTTGTGGACATGTAAAGTAATAAACACAAATTCTGTTGTATACATTGTATGTTTTAAGATGTATAACACATATTTAAGGTTCTTTTTTCTCAATGAGAAGCAGTAACACTTGGTCCAAAGTTTTTGATAACGCTTTTTGCACATTAAAAGAATGATATTAATACAATATGTATATATTTGTTGATTTTTTATAACATTGTAGAGAAGGTTGCTTAAGCATTTGCACTGAATTTTATGCACACAAATTTGCACATGAAAATGCATTTAATAATTGTATTTATTTAAATGGAGTTAAGAAGAAATTATATATTTGTATATTTAATTGAATAATTGATGTAGGTAATCAATTAAGTGATGGCAGTTGGAATGATATATAAGGATATGGCTGTATGGTGTAAAAATTATTCCTTGAAGCTGCAAGCCAAGGTACTGGAGACACCAGTAAAATAATTTATTTCTATTTCTAGAGTGGGTTATGTATTTTTTGTTTTATGACAGTTTTCAGTTTGAATTGGATACTTGCCAGTTGGCTATACAACATGATTGTGTTGTGGTCACCCCTCTTTCTCCGAGTGGCAGTCCAAATTCAGCCAACATTCTGCATATATTTTTACTATGGAAGACATGGATAGCTATAGTTCTTTCCTGTGTCCCTCTTGTACATTCCTGTAATACTTTCCATTTGTTCTTCACGATGCTTGCTCCGTATTTCACCACTGTTTTTCTTCATTTCTTTTCTTTAATGTATTATAGTGGCAATGTGCAGCTATGGTAATACAAAAGTAATTAAACGTATTACATACAGTTGTATTTGAACCCAGTACCATCTGACCCCAAAAAGGAATGTATCACTTCTTTAACTGCATTAACACATGCCGTCACAGAGTCATTTAAGTAGCACATGTATTCCAGACTCAATACTAACTGTCAGACTTTAGCAATGCTGGAGAAGCAATGGATCCCTTCACTTTCTGTGCTCCATGTTTGAAAGGAGGTGTGCATCATGCACTAACAGTGAGTGATTACAAACAGGTGCAGTTACCCCTGTGCAATGCCGCTTAACACCGCTGCGGTATGCCAACACACAGCAACATATCTCATATAAACAATTCATGTCATGGCATTATCAATTTGTGATGAAAAGCATTTTAAAGTATGACATACAGCTGTATCCAAGCCCAGAACCATCTGACCCCAAAAAGGAATATATCACTGCATTAACACCTGTAGCCACAAAGTCTGCTAAGTAACAGGTATATTCCACAGCCTCAGTGCTAACTGTTATACTTTAACAGTGCTGCCAATGGAATAGTTACATGACATTCCTTATTTACTAGTCATTCATAAGGTTTCCTTTTTGCCCATCACTCAATGCTGCTCAAACAAGATAAGCAAAGCCAAAACGTCTATTCATTCCTCCATTTTTCGTGATTGTGTTCAGTCCTGCATCATGCAAATAAAGACTAAAAATAATAAAATAATAATAAAAAATTGACAGAGAAAACACAATTTGAACATAAATGAAGAGAAGGTTGGATGTTAATGAAACATAACCTGTGAATTGTGCACTGCTTACTTGCATTTCCAACCTTGACAGACATACATGTAACACTTTATAAGTCTAGCCTGACACACCTACCTGATGTAAGCATTCACTGTTGTCATCCATTAAACACAAACACTGGAGTGCCTGCACTATGTTTACATCCCTATATGGATCCAAGTTATTTGTGATTCAGCAATTCTAATGAGTTCAGACCTCATTTGCATCTTCACTGTGCTGACAGCCCCAAATCTACACCAGACAACAACCATGTAGCTAGGGAAACTGAAGGGGAGCTGAGTTGTTTATGTGTTGAACACAGAAGAGAAGATATTACTTTGGAATATATCTGCACAGAGGAGCATTGATTTTTAGATGATATGTCTGTATTTCATCAACTACATATCGCATATGCTGACATGTAATTATGGATAGTCTTTTTAATGTTTTTTTACATGTATTTTGATTAGCACACTCTTTTGCACTTTTATCTGTCTGCATTACTTGCAAGTGTACTGTTCATTTGGGGTGGGGGAGCAAAGCTGCATTTGTGTTATGGCACAAAAAAAGGATTATATTGCCGTTGTTACTCTCCTTTTGTTGCATCCAGCCTGTATCTAATGCTGTCACATGTTAAGGCCAGTTCTGTACAAATCCCACATCTTTTACTTTTTATTCTGTACGTATAAACTCCTTTCAGTGGCTGTATTCCAAAAGTTTTGGAATTCATGGGGAACACCAGCATGGAGTCTACACAGTTGCTTTATAGCTTGTTGACTAGCATAGCTCCACCATGTTAGATTGGTTAATTAGCATGTAATTCATCTGCTTATGCTATAATTAGCGTGCCTTGGTGCTTACCTTGTTTGCATGGTGGTGCAAGCCTGTACAAGGTGCTTACTGAATCTAAAAGTTTCCATGGGAATGTTATCTACGGTGGATATAAAAAGTTTACACACCCCTGTTAAAATGCCAGGTTTTGTGATATAAAAAAATGAGACCACAATAAATCTTTTCAAAACTTTTCCCACCTTTAATGTGACCTATAACCTGTACAAGTCAATTGAAAAACAAAAAATCTGTTAGGGGAAAAATATAAAAAATAAAAAATGTATGATAACCTAGTTGCATAAGTGTGCACATCATTAAACTAATACTTTGTTGAAGCACCTTTTGACTATGGACTATCAACAAGCATCTGCTTCATCCTGTCATTGGCTTTGGTTAAAATAGTCTGGATAATTCCTTATATCATGTTTGTACAGACCAGTTTGTGTTTTGTGCGATTGTTATGTTAACATACCTGCCACCACTATGATGGTGATTGTAACATCCTTGTGTACAGAATATTGGGCATTTTAATGGACAGAAGGCTTGTAAGAGAAGCTGTGACCACAGATGGTATGGTCACCTTTCCAAAAATTTATTTGATGGTGGTAGAGGTGGTGGGAGTAGGCCACGGTAGTGGTGCTGCGGTAGTGTTGTCGTCTCACAGTAAGACGCTGTCCGGTTCGATTCTCAGCTAGAGCGTCTTCTGCGTGGAGACATGCGTGAATGGGCGTGCCTTTGTTGAAGGTTGTGCATCAGGCCTGGCAAGCCGGTATGTAAAAATCAACTGCCAATCATTAGCAGACTGGAGTTCCGCTGTGGCGACCCCTAACCGGGAAAAGCCGAAAGACACAAACAAACAAGAGGTGGTGGGAGTCAATGCTGTTATAATGAGCACTGTGGGTGACCACAGGAAAAGACAAAAACCTGGCAGGTTGAATGAGGAGATTTGGAGGAGAAAGATTACTTTAATATATGCATGCTAGAATTCATGACCCCAACTTAAAGCTCTGAGATGTCAGTTCAGTAGAATAAAGTGCTGACTAGAACTCTGATGACCTAAGTTTGATTAGTAGACTCAGTGCTGAACGGAGTGGAATAAAGAAACATAAGTATTTTCACCTCTGCCATGGTAGGGTGATGGGATGACATGCTAGATGAAGGAATGACACACTGGAGAGGCTGGCTGTTATGTGTTACCTGGTGAAGACCAGAAGATCAGGAAATTGATACCTTTCAGGCATGGTGTCTGTGGCTGGAGTGGATTGTAGTATCACTGTGGATGGTGAATGTTCTCTAGCCACATACACTACTGCACACCTTCATATGGTTCTGTATATATATATATATATATATATATATATATATATATATATATATACTAGCAAATCAGTGAGAGTACTACAAACATATACATGGATGCCATCTTGCCAGTACAAGTAGCCAGGCATAGTATCAAAACCCTATCTTGATCACTTCTTCTTCCCTGATTCCTAGGACACCAAAGCCCAAGTAGTCATAAGGCTGTTTCTACCTGGAACAATGTGACCTATGTGATAAATGGACATTTCAGAGGATTCCCCAGTAAGTGCTGGTACTGGTGGAATCTGATATACAGGGCAATGGACGCACTGATGTCAAAGATCAAAAAGAAAAACTTAGCTAAGCACTTGTTTGAGTTAGATTAGGAATGTAACACACAGCAAAGAAAATAAAAAGCTTTGGGAGATACAGATACCCTTTGAAAGGAACATGCAGCAGCTGGTGAATTAGACCAGAGGAAGAGGCATGTCCAAGGTGGTGTGAGGGAAATGTCAGTGAGTAAAGAGGTACTAGTAGGCGATAATGAATATGCAGCAGCTTGGAGAATGGTCTACATTACGTGTGTGTGTGTGTGTGTGTGTGTGTGTGTGTGCGTGTGTGTGTGTGTGTGTGCGCGCACTTGTGTGTGTGTGTGTGTGTGTGTGTGTGTGTGTGTGTGTGTGTGTGTGTGTGTGTGTGTGTGTGTGTGTGTGTGTGTGTGTACATCTGTGTGCATTTGTGCATGTGTGTGTGTGTGTGTGTGTGTGTGTGTGTGTGTGTCTGTGTGTGTGTGTGTGTGTGTGTGTGTGTGTGTGTGTGTGTGTGTGTGTGTGTGTGTGTGTGTAGGCAGAATGAATGAAAGATGAGTGCTTAGGACTATGGGAGTTGACATTAAGTAATGATGCACATCAGTGGAAAGTTGGTGGGATTTGGTGGAGGGTATAAAAAAGTATTAAGGGAATTGTTGTGAAGGTAATTTGAGGAGGATTTGGATGAAGAAGAAGTAGAAAAGGAAAATAAATCCCTGCAGCTTACCAAAAAAGTGTCTGATGTGACTAAGATGGCAGGTTAACTGCAGGGTGGGGCAGCTGAGAAAGTGGTGTTGATTAATTGTGGCAAAGAAAGGCAAACGTACAAAAATCTGCACTGGAGAACAGTTTTTGGTAGGGAGGTTGCAGTTGTTTGTGAGAATACATGTGCAGGAGAAATTATCTTGATATAATGTTATTAAAGGATTTGGAAAGATGACAGTTCGGGATATTGCAGTGTCTAAAAGTGCTGCAATGTATTGTGCTCACATCTGCCGCAGCTGTGGCACTGATACTGAATGTTTCTCACTGCCTTTCCTCCCTGCTTTTCTTCTTCTCCTTCTCCTTCTTCTTCTTCTCCTCCTCCTCATATACCTGGAATGGAAGGTCCTGCAAATATGTTCACCTGATGTTTTAGCTGTTATGTAATTCAGCAAAGGATGGTGGTCTTTAACCAGCAATCTGAAGTGTATACAACAGTTTATTTACTTGTTTGTTTATTTATTTATTTGTTTATTTGTTTGTTCATTTGTTTTGAAAAGTGGATATGTAGTCTGGCACAAAGAACCTTTTCACCTTCAACACACATCCAAAAGACAAAAAGACATAACATTACAGTACAATACAGTTGTGGGGATATGCAATAAGTGTATGTAGTTTGTAGACATTACGATGAAAGTTTGCATTGTCCTACAGTTAAATATATATATATATATATATATATATATATATATATATATATATATATATATATATATACAATGAGTAAATGTACTTCATAGCATCACAGTATGTAAGAAATCTATATCAACGTATATGTATAGCTATATGTATATCATCATGGGAACTACTGGGGTAGCACATGGACACATTATAAATAATGTGTGTATCACAGACAGAGAAGGTAGTAGAAGGCCTTCCTGCTGATGCATCACAGTCACTTGGGACTAAGTTGGAGCCTGATAGCAATGTGTTTGCAATGAGTGGCTCCTAGGGCCACAGAAAAGCAGGCAATGTTGCATAATGCCCATATGCTGTGATTACCTACACTGTAATCCTTGAGAACTGGATATGCTTCATCACATGCAAATGCTTGATCTCAAAGAACTGGTTCATGATTCATGAGACCAATACCTGGAATTTTTCCAAGGTGTCTCCAGTATAGCACTGAAAAATGTGATTAGCTATATATATAAATGAAACCTATTTTTAAAGGGCAAGTCCCTTTGCATCTCTCACCCTTTGCTACTTATATATACCAAGTCAAACATCACAACAGAAGAGAAAGTAAAAAGTTCCCAATCCCTGCTGCACCCTGATTTCACACAAAGTAATGCCAGCACATGGCAGTCAACTGACTATTTGATTATTTGTGCTGCCATAAATATTCTGAATGATCAGCTAGGTAGAGTGTTCCCATATATACATATATCCATCTCTATATCTATATATATATATATATATATATATATATATATATATATATATATATATATATATATATATATATCTGTTAGATATATTTATACATATACACACACATATATACACATACCCCATCATATGTCACATACATGTGCACATATACAGACACATACACACACACACACACACACACACACACACGCACACACACACACACACACACACACACACACACACTACAGTATATTGATAGTTGTAGTTTCAGAACGTGTATGAAAAGAAAATTGCACTTTGTAGCATATATTTCATGTACTTAAATGTATTAGCATCCTTAGCAATTTGTACAAATGAAAGAGGACAACGAAACACTACTAAAAAAAAAACAGAAGATGCAGGACACACAAATCACTTTATTAACTACAGGATTAGCGCTTTTGTCTGTTTAACTTAATCAGAGATTAAGTTAAACAGACGAAAGCGCTAATCCTGTAGTTAATAAAGTGATTTGTGTGTCCTGCATCTTCCATTTTTTAGCCTCCGCAATTTATTTGTTAATAAAGGAAAGCAGCACATGAATTTTAGATGTGTAATGATCTTTTCAATAAATTGTGTTTTGAATTCTTTTCAGATAATGGAAAAGAACACAAAGGGAGGTGGACTGTGCTAAGCACCATTTTCATGCAACTCACACAGATAATATCAAATGCAAGCAAACAAGATGATTGTGTTTCATTTCCTGAAAGCATTGCTGAGGAATTTTCCAGTATTGCTTTTATATTAGATATGTTATTCTGTTCTCTTCTGTTCTTTTCTATCAAAATATGTGAAAATACATCAAAAGCAGATTTGTGCAATTCTAAGAAAAAGGCGATTTTGTTTTTGGCACAAACAGTTCTTCTGTTGTGATGTAACTGCAAATATGTTCTATCCGTGGCCTATAGGCCATGGTTATTGGGCAATCCTGAATTTTTAGCACTGCTGATTGTGCTGTGATAGGAAGCAGCTGTCCTGCTCTTCACATTTGGGCAGCTTTTTATTCATATTTCAGAGCAAGAAATTAAAGCAGCAATCTAGTACAAGTTTTTTCCTGTTCTTTATTTACGAGAATGAATTTGCTTTCAGTCACATAAAGTCTTGATGGTGTGTGTAAATATACTGCTATACATAATAAACAGAATATTAGAAATAAAAAGAGAATGGGTCACTTTGCTCTTTTTCTTTAAAAAGAATGTTATACATATTTAAGTGCTCTCATGCCTTTTATCTTAAACATAGCACCACGGATGGTCAGTCTGTGTGCTATATTTGATTCCTAACACCTCTATCAGCATGAATCAGCATGAATCATACCCCTCCTGATTCAAAGGAGCAGCAGTTGCTGTTTTACATTTAAGTGCATCTCTGACATGAGCAGATGTAGCAGTGTTATATGCTCGGTATATATATCTAACGGCATTCCAGAGTTTTGTTAAAGTACAGAGGAAACGCTTTGGTGAGTTGGTAATACTGCTAATAAATCCAGCACATTTAAGTTTGTTCTGTAAACATCTCTTTAGCACAGTTGCTAACAAACAGGAACTGATATTATTACTCTAGATATGCTGAGTTCATATAGGTAATTATGCAGTAAATGCTTCTCATCCATTGAAGACGAACTTTGAATAAGTTGAGGGAATTCAGATTATAAATACAATGATTATATTTGCAACTCTTTTTCTGACAAGGTAGGGTGAAAAGTATATGTTGTCAGTATACTAAGGGGCATTTTCAATCTTTTTAAAAATTGTATAAATTGTGGGGAAATGCAAAAGTAGGGCTTAGCTTCTGAAGTTGTATTTTTTTAGCTTCTTATATTTTCCATGAAGTCTTATTTTCATGAATAATTATTTATAGTAGGTTGCCTAACTGTTTGGTTAGGGTAATTTAAAATTCTGTCAGAAGCAGCAACAGGCCTGCAAACAGAGTTTTCTAGTTTTTATATTCACATGTATTTCAGTCCAGATTCAGTACTGCTGAAATGTGTTCCCCTATGTGGAATGTAATCCAGTGGTAAAGCCCACTCCCCTGATATCAGTAGGAAGGGTTGTATTCATATATACTCGGATCGGTGTTTGGAGGTCAAATCATGATAGTGACGATGTTCAAAGAGGTAGTATTATCATTTTATAAATATCATAACATGATGTTTAGGTGGATATGCAATGGTAGGTTTAAATTAAATACACTATAACATATTACAAAAGAGAATTTCAGTTCACAATCACTCTGTTTAATCACAGTGCCATGTCATACTTTGTACACTGTATAGATTGTTATCCTGTCTGTATTAATTAACCCAGGACAGTTAACAGAAGCTTCCATCTCTCAGGCAAATGTATTGCTGCAATTTATTTTTTATTTATTTATTTATTAGCATTTGTGATAGTCTGACAGGGCATTAGAAGAGATCTGTTGTCAGTGGAGGTCCAGGAGAAAAACACAAAAAAAGTCAAGGAATACATTGAATACATATGGATAATGTGAATGTATATTAGAGTAGTAAATTCAGGGAATACATAGACACACAACAATTGTTCATACAGTAGATTGCTAACTTCCAGACTCAGTGAATGGAGCAGGATTTTGATGGATACTATATACAGTGGAAGCTTTATTGTAGAAAAGTAGCAACCTATACAATATTCTTGTTTTTCATCATGTATGTTTTAGTAACATCATTTTGCCTTTATGTGTACACAATACATGCAATACAGGGCTGTTCCAAATCAGCAAAAAGAAAGTTTTGAATGGGAAAAAGTTCCACACAAAAACAGTGAAAGAATACATAGAATGCATAGGATTAATATGTCCATATAGTAGATCAGTAAATTCAGGAAATACATAGATACGTAGGAATACATAAGGATAGGGAATACCTAGAGATAATGTCCATACAGGTGAGTAGTAAATTCAGGCAATACATAAGGATAATATGTTCATACACGTGATTAGTAAATTCAGGGAATACATAGGGATAATAAATCCATACAGTAGATTAATAAATTCAGGGAATATATGGAAGCATAGGAATGCACAAGGATAATATGTCCATACAATAGATAAATTCAGGGAATACACAGACACGTAGGAATACACAGGGGTAATACATCCATGCAAGTGATTAGTAAATTCAGGGAATACATGAATACATAGCATTTTCACACTCATACTGTGTTCTGCAGTCAGTACATACAGTGGAAGCTTATTAAGAGACAAGTAGCAGCATATCCTCTACTCTTGCTTTTCCTTATACACATTATAGTAGCATCATGTTGCCTTTCTATACACACAATTCATGCCATGGATGGCAGTCCCAAATTAACAAAAGACAAGAAGGGGCATGATGGTATTCCTGTAAAAGAGAAGAAAAGAAGTTAATAAAGAGTGGAGGAGTTATCGGTGAAAGTTGAGTAATACATGATGAAAGTCAAACGGAGTGGACCAGGAACAGAGGAAGGAGTCTTGATGATATTGTTCACATTGTAATTTGGAGATCCTATGCTTGTAGATCTATTTGAGGACCACAGGGACAGAGCTCCACAGTCTCCAGATATCGGAGGAGTATAAGGAGTCACTAGCTGAACTGTGCGACTTAGACATTTGAGGAAGAGCTTGGATGTGGGGCGTAATGCCCTGTTTGGAGTGTAAAGCTGTAAAACATTACATAGGGCTGGGCATTGATCAGAACTGGTAAGGAGTTTATAAGCAAGCAGTAGCTGGGAAAGATGTAAGAAGTGTGGCAATTATATCCATTGTAGTTGTTTAAGGGCCAAGCAGTGGTGGGATGAGTTAGACACATTAGTGATAAATGTATCTGTTTTGTTATAACATTGATCTAAGCTGATGGGCAGAGTGACGTGTAAGTTGACCAGTTTTGGGGAACTGTAGAAAAGACTTCGGGGCAGGAAGGTAGACACTAAATGTTTTCTAGTGGCTAAACAGAGATAAGATTTGATCCTTTACAGTGTACCATATTTTGGTGTTTTTTTTGTTTTTTTTTTTGCTTTTTTTTTTTGGTTACTTTCCTTATATAGATATCAGATTTCAGGTTTTCATCAACAGTGACTCCCAGCAGCTTTGTATGGCATTTCAGCTTAATCTGGGTGTGATTTAAGGAGGTTAGTATAAATACTTGTTTTAGCTTAGTGTACTCTTCTGGGATAAACAAGATTAGTTTTGACTTTTTTGGGATTTAGAAACAATTGAATATTTGAGAGTCATATTTCAGTAGATGTAAGAGATTCTTGTGTAATATGTTTTAGTTTGTGTACACTAGTGGTAGAGCACAGAAGAGCAGAGTCATAAACATACTATACAATGATGGCATGCCTGATGGCTTTATTTAGGTCATTTATGAATATGCTGAAGAGAAGTGATCCAAGGATTGAACCTTGAGGGACATGAAATGATATAGGAAGGAACCAGAACTAAGAGTTTATCAGTATGGCAAACTGAGATCTCCCGCTGAGATAGCTTTCAAACCATAAGAAGGAAGGGATGTTATGTTCTGGCATAGAAAGTCTATTAATGGGTAGAATATGGGATACTGTATCTAAAGCTTTTGACAGATCAAGGAAAACTACAGATACTAGTTGGCTTTTATTTTTGTTTTGATTTATTGATGATGCAATATTAAGGAGGGTTGTAGTTGTGGCCTGGCTGAAAAACAGGCTGTGTTATAGATAGAAGATTGTTGTCCAAAATTAATTTAAGGAACTGGGAGTAAATGCATTTCACTAATACTTTTAATAAAGGAGATAGGATAGCAATCATTTAGTAGCTTGAGAGGTTAATAGAATTCCACCCTTGTGCAGTGGTAGAATGTAGGATTTCTACCATAATGTGGGGACATAGTTTTCTTTTATGGAGCAATTTACCAGTATGGAGAATGGAAACGCTAGAGCATCAGCAGCAATCTCTAGTTATTCAAATAGGAGAATATTAACTGCAAAGGTACAGAGCAGTTTTACAAATTTATCTAAAGTTGTTGCTTCTTTGAAAACACTGCTTAAGGGAAGATGTGATAAAATCAGTATTACTCTTTTATGGACAGAGGTCCCTACATTACAGTTGCATCTGGGACTTTGAAGGAGCATTCTGAGCATTTGGGAGTGCTATTCATTTGAACATTTGCGGTCAAAAATAGTTTTATGCCATCCAATTTATGGATTTATACATTTCAGTCTAGTCATTTCCATGTAAGTTCTGGTGTATTTGACAGCAAATTCAATGAAATTCAAGGCAGAGTGCTTGCCCATGAAACAAAAATTAAAGAAATTAAATTGTGAAAATTGGAACAAGACATCAGTGATTACAGTAAAAACTAAATGAAAACTCCAGCCAAGCTAGAACTTCCAATGAGTGACCTCCCAAACCTCCTGTGACAGAGGCACATGGGATATATGCAAATGACCCTTATGAACATCAGGTGTTTCAGCTATATGGTGATTCTGATTGCCCATGACTTTTACATTTGACGTCGTTTTAATGGACAATTTCAGGCCAATAAAGCCAAACCCCACTAGCTATGGATATGCATATTTCGGCCGTGTTATGACCTCATCAGCATAGCACAAGCAGAGTGTTTGACTAAGCAAAAGAAACACATGGTTGTTATACCCAGCTGATGTCCATTATCATTAGGGTGACTGCAAAATATCCCAGTTACTACCAAGAGAAAGGTATAGAAGCTGACTTAATTTCGAGAGAGCACCTACAAGACAACATCCCAGTAGCCCAGAAAAAGAAATCTGCAACTAAACATTTAGATGCATACCATCCCCCTTCCCATTTAGATTCTTACTCTAGACCCACGCAAAGTTAGCTGGGACACCCTGAGATTTGTATGCTTGAGAACCTAACACTAGTGATTACTTTATGCAGGATTGCTCAAAGATTTTTCAAGGGAGGCTCTGTTCCTTTGGAGGCAGATATTCATCACAGGAGACACCTGCAGATGGATACCCATCTGAATTGTACTCTGAGGAATGAGACAGCATGTTTAGCAGGGATACCAAGGATTCCTTTACCCTTGCATGAACTGCTGCCATAAGGGAAGAGAGAGAGAGATCTATAGAGGCTCCAGACCTTTTACCAACAACCGGTTAAGTCTAAGGTCTGGAATCACTCTTCCAAGCCCTTCTATGTTGTAGAAAGAAATTTTCTTGGCAAAAGATCCCGACTTTTATTTCCTATGATAAAAGTAAGGTGGTGAACAGCATCATGACTTAAAGTTATATATTTGGAAGCTGAATCGGCAAGTATGTTTTCATGCTAAAGTGAAAGATATCATTAATAATAACTGCAACAGGGTGCAATGGAAAAAAAGTCATTTTTGCCCAACCATTGATATGTCATTGAGCACTTTTCAGAGTAAACGTGAGGCAGACATCAGAAGAGCACTCAGCAGACATTACTGCAAGATTTTTTACAATGTGAGCAAAAATGAAATCAAAGCCCTCAGAGACATGAGCATGGATAAATCACATCAGTTCATGAGAGCTTACAAGGGAGGGGGCATTGTTGTTACTGACACAGACAAATATGTGCAAAAGATTGAAGGAATGTTTGGTAACACTGACTTTTATCTCAAAGTCAACATTGAGAATGCTACTTCTGCTATAAAAACATAGTATTCTGCAACAGTATTATGAGGATGACCTTATCAACAGAAGACTGCATAATTTTCTAGCAGTAGCCCACCCAAAGCTACTTTGTTTTTTAAGGGATTTCTAAGCCTCACAAGAATCTTTATAACCCCCATACAGGCCCGTACCAGCAGAGAAAAGTGGCATTACTGAACCAGGGATGATTTTTCTGGAATATCACATTAAAACTTTGGCTAGCATGGCTATTTCCTTTGCTTTGGACACTCTTGATTTTCTGAGGAAAAATAAATGCATTCCTGTTTTTCAGTGTGGATTAGATTTGACTGACTGATGATGTAGAGGACTCTACATTGTGGTGCCCCATGGGTACTGTATAGAGGCTGTGAGCGATACCATGATGAAGAAAACCACAGGCCTCCCAGGACAGAATACCCTGATTTCTAACTTTCTGCATTTTTGATGAGCATCAGTTATTCTTGGACTGAATGGGAGTATTTACAAACAAAAAAGTGGTAATGCATTGGAAACAGCTATGGCCCCTAGCCTAGTAACATGGCTTTAGCTAAGTGGGAGAGTTAAATGGTCTTTAATCCAGAGTTCTAGTGCTACATCAAATGTTACACAAATGACTGATTTTTTTTTGTTTGTTTTTTTAATTTACTACTCATTATGATTACCACAAATTTAGTTTTCTGGATCTCACTGTTTATAAGCATACCCATCACCGGACCTTTACAATGATTTATTTTGCATCCCACCTAGATAAACTTACTGATTCGTGCCAGCACCATGCATCTGTAAATGACTAAGCATAATTTGATAAAGCCACAGGATATGTGGATTGCTCTTTTGTCCAGAGAAACAGCTAATTTTCTAAAGAAAGTGCAGGACCTCCACAGAGATTTGCTTGAGAGGGGGATACGAAAGTATTATAATCGGACATATTTTTGATCCTATTAAGGACATCAGAGTAAGGGAGAATACTTTTTTATACATACTTTTCTCAAACATTTTTTATATTGTTATTGTTGGTGGCTTCTGCTTGTTGAGTGTTATGCTACAACACATACATATTAATTTGAGTTTTTGTTCATATTTTTATAGATTGTTTCCTATATCTTTTAGTGTAGTGATCTGATGAAGCCCTATGAGTTAAATACATTTTTGTTTGTTTTTAATGCTCATATAATTAATTTTTTTAATTTATTTGATTTTTTTTTATCAGTGATATTTATTTATGCCACATCTTTTATAAGGTTTTGTCACACACAAGCTCACTCACAAGCTCTCTCAGTCTCACACATACACACACACACGCGCACACACACACACACACACACACACACACACACACACACACACACACACACACACACACATGCACATAAACACACACTTATACACACACACCCTCTTCTTCACTTTGGCTCTCAGATTTTTTGCCTTTTTTATCTTTTGCTTCTTTTTGGTTTATTACTCTGGTTTTCAAACTCTTTTAAAGGGTCTTATTGTCACCTTAGTGCTAAATGGACTTTAGTCAAGGTGTTTTTAACACATTATTTTTGTCTGGAGACAGACTAGGACTTAATTACTAGTTTTGCATCCCAGCATATTTGGACTTTGTTATATTAGTACTTCTTATTTTACTTTGGAATGTACTATTGAATTTTAGACAGCTTAGTGTCCAGTCCCATGGTCCACATGATTCCCTTTGGACTGAAATCCTTGTTTTGTTTTTTTACGGTTAACATTGACTTCTGCTTTAGCCTGGGTTTTTATTGTTTTATTTTATGTTTTTATTTTAGATTGGTTGTTTTAGCTGTTACTATTGGGAGTGTTAGTTGTAAGGACGGGTCATTATTTGCACTCTTGTCTGGGCCCAGATTCCAGACCTGAGCCTTACATTTCAGTTCAGTTATTTTCTATGCATTTTATTTTCTACTTTATTACTACCCTTCTCCATTAGGATTAGTATTGCTCTTTTTTCTCACTACCCTATGGTTAAGGCATGTATTGACTTACTTTTGTTAACATAGCTATGTGTTCTTTTTGTATGTCCAACATACAGAATGTATCTCAGTGGGTCTGCAGTTCAGGACTGACTTGAGGTTTAGGGCTGTTTTGTTGTGACTCTTCCCTGAGGGGCTGTAAAATGGGTCTTGCTTATGTGAAGTTTACGTTTAGCTCATCACTATAAATGAGTTTGTCAATTATGCTTTATGATCATTTGTTTCCATTAAGCTTATATTTTATTTTCTACAAGTAAAGCTATTATTGAAAAGTTGATCTGATGAAGACCAGTTGGTGGTCGAAAGTGCTTATCATAAATAAAAGCTAAGTTATTCCAGTGAATAAGTCCTCTCAGTTTTTCTTCAGTATTTTAAGAGAAGGGTTAGCATCTGAAGTTTTGAACTATTTATTACCATTGCTGTTAATTTTAAGTTTAACATTTTTTTATTTTTATTATTCTTAAATAGTATATAAACAATGCTATAACAAAGTCACTGAATTTGCATCAAATTCTCCTATCAGAACCCACTATAACACTAACAAGCCTAAATTGGTTAGAACTGCCTCAACTAACAAATACACAGCTTCTTACCACCTACAAAATTATCCAGCATCCATCTGCCTGTCCAGCACTAAAAAACATTCTACACAACTATGTCCCCATTTGGTTGTTGTGATCCAGTGACCAAAAAATTCCTCTCTGTCTACAAACCTATCAAATCTGCTGGGCGTTGACTGTGCTCGTACAAGGTTGCTAAGGTCTGGAACTCCTTACCTGTGTCCATCAGGTCTATATCATCCCTCCCATCTTTCAAAATTACTCTAAAAGATGTCGTAGCAAAAATCTGCCCCTGTTCTTGATCAAAACCAGAATAAACTGTATCCCTAAATGTGAACAAGTACCTTTTCATTCCTTATACCTCCTTATTCTCCCTTCTTCACTTACTTCCTAATGTCTATCAAATTCTCTTCTCTGACTTTTTCTCTAAATATACTAAAAGCCTTTTCCCTCACTTCGTGTTGTAGTTTTTGTTTTTTATTAGACACTTACCTTTAATTTCTCTACAAACTAAAATTTCTATAAATATTAAATGATTGTCATATGATTTGTATCGATTCTTAACCAATGTTTTTATATTATCATTATTTTGTTATAATTATTTAAACTGCAGATGTTTTTGTTTTCTTTTTGAAGATTGTAAAATTATTAAAATGTTTTGTAGTAATTTGGACCTTTTCTCCCTAGTTCTCCCCTGAAAATGGGTTCTATCCAGTCGGACTTATCCGGTAATGAAATGTCAATAACTAAATAACTAACTAAATAAATAGATAAATAAATAAATAAATAATAGCAAAGAAGTGAAGGTAGTCTGCTGTTTTCACTCTGTGGACAGCTATCTCCTTGCATATCTGCATTGGTCTGTATCATAGTGAGGAGACAAGTATAATACCTTGTCCAGCAGAAATGGCTGCAATTAGTAGCCCAGAAGAGGAGAAAATGGTACAGTGTGGCTTAATCAGCAAATAAGTATGTAGTGAAAAGGGTGGAATATTAATTCCACCTTCAAAGACCTGCACTTTTATGAAAATGGAAAAACAATCAGTAAACACAAGTTATCAGCCTCTCTAAGTTCTTCAAGTAACAATTTGTATGAAAGAAATACAGTACCGGTATACAACATAACAAGAATAAGAAATCATCATGACATAAACTTAGGTGAAAATAGAAGTGACAGAGTAAAATTTGAGGCAACGTCCATCCTAATGGGTATTTCAATGTAGTAAACTAGAGAGCTAGTAATGGAGATGTTGGATCTGTACTTTACATAACATGGACAGCTGCATGGCTTTTATAGCTCATACTGACGCTTCTGTGCTGACAGTGTGCAATCATAACTACAGGAAGACAGAGGGATGATGAAATGCTGAATCCCACGATATAAGCCTGATGAAGAATTATGATGTGGCTGTCACTGTTGACAGACACAGCAAGGCAGCTTGAGTTTAGCAATAAGACAGACCGGAAGTTTTTTTTTAACAGAATGATGAGGTGGGTTCCTGCCAAGGGGTGTATCATATAACTGATTTGTTTGCAGTTAAAAGCATTCTCTAGAATCTCCTTGCCCCTTTATCTGTTTAAAACTTTCATTTAGTGCCTCACTGCTCTTTTTCTGCTGTGATAAACATTTATGTAGTGTTTGTCTGCCTAAAATAGTAAAGCTAGTAGCTGTAGCATAGTCCCAGCTCAGATTTGCTGTCTCTGGGCCTGTTTTTTTGCAGTGGTTGTTGGTTCTAAGCAAATGTCCCAGGCCATCTTGAATTAGCAGAAGCCTTTCTTCACCTTAATGAGAGTATTGAGTTGATTGGTTGCTGACTGATAAAGACTGGCTGGTCTAGGGCTTGGAGTAAACACTCATTGGTCCTTCTGAGCTTTTTAAGTTGTTTCAGATTGTACCTTTTGGTATTTAGGCCTTGCCTTTGAGAAGAATTCTGTTTATTCACACTGAGCTGAATGTAGGAGTGGCACTGACCACAACTCTGATCTGTGATATATAACAATAAGTATCCTGTTTTGTTGCTTATTTTTACTAGTTATTGCTTATTCTAACCATTTATAGCACTTTTTATTGTCTGCTGCCTACAATTTTGTACTATATTTTATTGCTATGAATTAATCTGCACTATTGTACTGAAATTGTCTGCGTTACACGGCCTGTTAAATCACTTTTATTACTGTCACACTGTTTGTAAAGCTTTTTTAGCCAATTTCACTGTGTGAAAGGTATTAACTGCAAATGTTCTCTATTTGTTAAGCATCTGTTTGTTCTGACTTCCTGCCAAGGAGTGTATTATATAACTGATTTGTTTGCAGTTAAAAGCATTCCCTAGAGTCTCCTTGCTCCTTTATCTGTTTTAAACTTTAATTTAGTGTCTCACTGCTGTTTTTCTGCTGTGATAAACATTTCTGTAGTGTTTCTCTCCCTAAAATAGTAAGCTAGTACCTGTAGCATAGTCCCCCTCATTGGTGTCTTGTTCTTATACTTGGTAGCTTTGCAGTCACCCGCCCCTCGTGTAAATTTGATCAGAGATACTCCTCCCAGTTATTAGCTCATTCTACCTAATACAGAGAGAACATTTGGGAAGGCCAACCTCCTTAGTTTCTTAACCTTGAATTATCTCCTTTCTCCCTTTCTACTTTACTATAAAAAAACGTTACTCAGCTGCTTTTACAGTATTTTTGTTTCCTCCTCCTACTCTATCACTTCATCTTGTTTTTTTCTGCTACTTGTTCTCTAAAGTGTTCAATTGCACCTTCTCTGCTGCATTTATTACTGCTTGTTTTTAGCCTGTTTAAATTTTAAGTGTTATTCTAAGCCTCTTAGTTTTGGTTTAAGCACTTGGACTTTAGGCCTACCTTTTAGCTTTGCCTGGCCTCTCTCCCTCAGATTCTGACAAATATGGATGGACAATTTTATATGGTTTCTCCTGTCAGCCTGGTTGATATGGGCATCCTGAGACAGTGAAACAACTGCCTCATGTACATGGACAACCATCTACTACTACCACCTAGGAACACAATTTGTGAGAGATACAATTACAAAAAGAAGCTAGAGTCTATGTTGTCTCCCTCACAAGCCAGTATATCTGACACTGAGAAGGTTGTCAACACAATCACTGCATCTCAAACAACATGCACAACTACACAACACACGCCCACATATGCGGATGTTCTCAACAAAACCAAACCCAAACATAGGAGACCTCAGAGGCAAAAACACATGAGAACTCCACAGCCTTCCACAACACATACCATGGATAGTCCACACACCAGTGTCTCGCAACCACTAAGTCCTAACCATAAACCCAACATATTAGTCATAGGAGACTCCATTATGAGACAGACAGATGTGCCTCTCACCAGGCTGGATAAGGAGAAAGTCACGGTTAGTTGTTTGTCAGGTGCCAGAATCCACCATATCTCACACTCACTCAAATCTCTCAACAACAGGTACTGTTATGACTCTGTCCTAGTCCATGTTGGTGTGAAAGACTTGAGACGTACCTCCCTGGATGATATGAAGAGAGACATGATTGAGCTCACTGAATATATGTCCCAGGCAGATATGTCCCTAGCCTTAAGCAGCATTCTACCGTCACCCCGAATGATGGCTCAGTACAAACAGAAAATGATTGATTTAACAATTGGCTTAGTTTCTGGTGTCATTCCAGGAGGATCCAGTGCCTGACAGCCTGGGAAGATATGACTGACAGACTACAATGCTTTGCCAGAGATGGCCTGCATCTGTCTCACTTGTTCTTCAGGGTTCTGGCAAAGGCCCTTGCCTCCCTCATAGTTCCTTTTTAGGAAAACTCATGAGTTGATACTACTAACATAAAAACCCCAACAAAATGCAAATTAAAGGTCATACTGGTAAACGCTAGGAGTCTAAACATGAAACTGCACTCATTGCAACCATTCTTAACCCTGGAAGATGTTGACATTTGTGCAGTCACAGAAACCTGGTTCAAGGCTGTGGAGAGTACCCCAACCTTACCTGGTTGCTCATCCTATCATACATTCAGACTCCAAAATGTGGGCAGTAAAGCCAAAAGAGGTGGAGTTTCAATATATATTAAAGACACACACACCTCCAGGCTGGTCAAACATTATGATGCACAGGAGACACTCCAGGTGCAGTTAACTGTTGACAAGGTCCCTACTCAAATTATAGCTAGCTATAGGCCCCCAAATTTGACTCAAGATGCCCACTCCACCTATCTGGGTGCCTTCAACTCTATCAAGATTCAACCCTTTACCCTGATCCTGGGTGACTTTAATTACTCAACCATAGATTGGAAAAACTACACATGCAGAACACAAATGTCCAGAGATTCCTTGATTTTATCAATGCAAATGCCTTGGAACAGCTAGTTGATACCCCCACAAGAGGTGATAATATCTTGGACTTGGTATTAACCAGCATGAGTAACCACTGCAGCATCCCTATAGTATCATCCTCCCTGGCAAGATCTGACCATAAAGCAGTCAGTTTCAAAGTCACCATCTCCCCTGACCCGTTCAAACAAAAAAACTTCTTCAAAGCTGATTATAAACACCTGAGGGATGGTATAAACAGCTTCATAGCCCCCTCACCCACTGTAGGAACTGGCAACAATGTCCAAATCTACACCAAAGTACTATACAAGCATCTATACAGATGCATGGAATTAGGAATACCTGACAAGACGAAATCATCCGCCGCAAGCAAGAGTAAACCTGTTTGGTGGACATCTGCAATAAATAAACTATATAACAAAAGAAAAAAAAATTGCTGTCTAGGACCAAGAAGGAGCATGTGCCCAATTAGAAGCAATCTCTCCTTAGCCTGAACCAGCAAATAAGAGCACTAGTGAAATCCTCTAATGCTAATTCTGAGTCTAAATTGGAGCCACATTTGCTAGAGACAATCATAAGGCCTTCTTTGCATATGTTCGTAATCTCAAAGGAAGCACCGAAATCTGTTCAGAACTGGTGGTCAAGAGACCACATACACAAATGCTGTAGATATAGCCAATCTACTGGCTGACAGATTCAGTGAAAACTTCTCCCCTCTGCCCCAATCAGTAAATCAGGACGGGTTCATATTAGAAGAACGAAAACCCTAAACTGCGAACGCTCACATGAGCGAAAATGCCGGTGATCGAAATTGCTATTGTAGGGGCCTACACCCCCCACATCCCCTGCTAACTATAGATTCTAACTCCGTGGTCACACTGCAGTGAGGAAAGGGCAAATATCCCACTCCTCACTGTAACACGACCCCGCAATCCCACTTTTGATTCCCGGCATTTTTGCTCGTGAGCATTCGCGGTTTAGGGTTTTTGCTCTTCTAATATGAACCCAATCAGGACATCCCCAGTACCTGCCCCCCGCCCCTTATCTCTAGGGAACAGGTCATCACTGTCCTCTCAAGGGCAAAAAAATACAGCCTCCATGGGACCCGATAACATCCTAGGCTGCATCCTGCATGAACTCAGGCATGAACTTGCGGCACCATTAGACACCCTATTCAACCAAAGCCTGAGTACCGGCTTTGTCCCAGCCGAGTGGAGGACAGCCACTGTCATCCCTTTACACAAAGGTGGAGAGTCCACTGATCCAGGAAGTTATAGACCCATCAGCCTAACTAACCTGATCTGCAAGGCCATGGAACGGATTATCATGGACCTCATTAACAGGGACATTGGTGATCTCCAAACACTCAACCCCACACAGTTTGGCTTTGTCAAGGGGAGTTCATGTCTGTTAAATCTGGTCGACTTCTTTGAGACAGTTACCAAAGCCATGGACGAGGAGAAGAGGGTGCACATCACCTAACTTGACCTGGCCAAAGCCTTCAACACTATTCCCCACTCAGGCATAGTAGATAAACTCTCTCAACTAGGCATCAATCCATATGTTGCCAGATAGGTAGCAAACTGGCTCACTGATAGAACCCACATAATCAAAATAGAGGAAGCCACCTCAAGCAGTAGACTCATAACAAGTAGCATACCCCAGGGATCGGTCTTGGGGCCTCTGCTATTTATGATATACCTCTCTGAGGTGCAGGCCAAAATCAGTGGGCTATGCCTGACCAAGTTTGCAGATGACTGCAAGCTGGGAGCAGTCATCAATTCCCCAAGTGATGTGGACGTCCTCCAATAGGGTCTCACCCAAACAAATGACTGGTCCCAGAAACATGACCTCAAGCTGAATGCCAAAAAATGCATCATCATCCCCTTTGGGGAGAGTGACGTCCCCATATATTATCACATTAATAACAATGTCCTAAGTAAAGATTCAGTAGTGAGGGATTTGGGCACACAGGTTGAAAGCAGCCTGACTTTTGACCACCATGTTGCTTCCATTGTACAGAAAGCTTTCTACATGGCCCACCTCATAAGTAAGGGTATCTCATCCAGGGACAAAGAGGTCATAAGATGCCCATATTCTTCCCTTATATGGCCAGTTATTGAGTACAATGCCCCCTTTGGCATGTACCTCGCAAAGCACATGCAGCAGCTGGAGAAACCACAGAGGTTCCTCACCTGGAGTATCCAGGGCCTCAAACACCTATCCTACACAGATAGGCTAAAAGCCCTGTCCCTCTACTCAGTTTCATACAGACTCCTCAGAAGTGACCTCTGTCTGGCATACAAAGCAATCTCAGACCCGCCATGATGGGGCTGCTGGATATCCGCAAGTCAAGCTCCACTCGAGCAACCCATACACATGACTTCAACCTGGTCTGTGATATCAATAGGACTTGTTGGCGGGACAGATTTGTGTCACAGAGACTCCCCCATCTGTGGAATAGACTCCCTCTCCATGTGAAGCTGAGTACCTCATTATCCTTTTTTAAACACAACCTGGATAACTGGATGGGAAACAGAAAATACACCCCTGGGATTCCAGCTGTGTCCCTGCTGGACAGGGGCTCTGGGTGCTGACTTGTCTAAACATGGACTAAACTCTTGACTAGACTTATAAGGGCCTCAGGACCAATAACTTAGTAACCTCCTATGATCCTATGATCCTATAAACCAAATGACTTGGTAAAGAAGAAGAAGACAGAGTTTAAGACAATCTGAGAACCTCACTAAACCATGCAATTGGTAGTAGCGATGGGCAGTGTGTACAAAGGGCAGGGACTTAATCAAAGTGAGCTTATGACCTGCACTTACTAGGAATTCCTCGTTCATGGGGAATAATTGCAATCCCTGTTCCCTATCACAAATGGGTTTCAGCAGATTACCTGGACCTGTCAGGGAAGTGTAAACACACATTGATCCATTCAGTGTAGCACACATGCAGCCCTGAACATCTAAGGGCATCACAGACCTGTTATTGCTCAATCTCTTGTGGTTGAAAGTGATGTACTGGGTTTTGTTCTGACAAACAGTATCAGAAATTGGATTTGTCTAGCATTTTCTACAGCAGAATTCAAATGACTAAAACAATGTAGATAAATGAAACTAAAAATGTATGATCCCCTAATGTGAAGACTCATAAACCCTGTTACATAATATACTAATAACAATGTTTCAAAACCACAGATTTAAAAAGTTGTCTTTCATAACAATGCAGCATTTTACTTTACCCCAGGGTAGTGCAACTTCATAGTATATTTAGTGGTCAATGAATGAGAGGGGGACAAAACTTACTATGAAGCACTGTCCAATCCTCCCACAAAAAATGCAAAAGTATGTACACTTCAAACTAAAACAATTCCACTGCACATGTTGTCACTGCTGCAGCCCCCAAAGCACCTGGAGAAAAGATGTGCATAAGGGTTCTAATGAACAGTCCATTCTCACATGCAGGTCATTGTACAACCTGAAACGTATGTGCCATTACTAAACTGGTATATTGTATAGAAACATTCAATCACTTGTCACTATTCCAGTTACCATATCTAAGCACCACCAGATATGAGGGGTTTGCTCACCTACCTCAGACAGGTTTATCAGGTACTTGTTCACCACTGCATTCTGCTGCTGCTGTGTTGATGGTCTTCCTCCTTCAATGGACCTGTCCCTAGTGATGTCTTCAGCCTTGGTCTTGTCATGTAGTATCATATCAGTGACCCTGTGATCAGAAGTACTAATGACCTATTATGCTTGCCTTTACCATTGACATCCTGCACTACTCCCTGCCATGCTCAGTCCCAAAAAGCCTTGCCAGTGTTATTTTTCCCAGGATGTACATGCTATGTGTGTGCATAAAGCCTGAAGTGATACCTCTGTCTGCTATGTGGTAATCCTTTTTAAGCTCTTATCATTCTCTTGGGTCCATGACAAAATGTGTACTCCTCTAGGTTAAACATGTCAGTCAGTGTGCAGGCATAATTGGCCTTGGCTGACCCCTATGCCTTAGAATTCCATTCCTTCATCTATGTGGGGGTCATTTATCTGCCTGCTATTGTGCTGCAGTAATTCGCACTGTGTCCTATACTGATAACAGAAATGGGTATGGCATCACTGTGCACTTCCTTATAGCTCTGTATTTATGTCTAGTAGTGCTGTGCACATTCTGTGCCTCTCACTTCCCTCTCTACGTATGGCCTAATGACCATTTACCTGTCAGACTTTATACTATGTACTCTGTCATAACAGTAAACACCTCCGTCTGAACATTCACCTGCCATTTCTTTGTCAACCAATTGGCTACCTATCCAACAATGCCCCAACCTACTTGGATCCTAAATCTACAATTTCCTCAAAGAACACTCCTGTCCTTTCTTTGCCTCCAGCCTATTCACATAACCTCCCAATTACAATCTAAGAAGTCATAACCACTGTAGTGCACTTTTATAAAGTCCCAGAACCAGACTTCATTGCATTAACCATACATCCTACATCCTAGGTCTTAAACTTTGGGAACCCCTCCTTACTAATCTTAAAGACCTCAACTCATACCCCTCATTCCTTGATCAGCTTAAAGGTCATCTCATGTCCAAGGCAGTTTGCAAATGCTTTTCCTGTGGGCACATCACCGAATCTCTAACTTTCCCCTTCACCAGTCACCTTTGCCTACCTCACATTATTTTCCTACACTAATGTTTGATATCTCTTCCACAGTGAGAATGTTGTACATTTAATTTAAATGTACCCTTACCTTACATTTGCTATCTTTTACATTTTGTGCTATATTCAGGCTCCTCCTTCTTTCATCCCTAATCTAATCACTGCTTCCTATTATCATTTATACTGTGCACTTTGTTATTATTATTGTTATTGATACATTCACTTCTTCACACAATATTATGTTTGTATTCATAATACTTCTTGTTAACTTGCTTGTCTACTGTCATTTATATTTGTCCAGGTGGAGACTGAAATAGTTCCATTTGGATTAGTGCTCTACCCAGATTACAAATTGAATAAATAAATAAACCTACTGAACAACTTCTTTAGTTGTGATATCTCTTTACTAACAATATTGTCAGTGTGAGTTGTATGGTTAAAGAATGTTTTAATAGGATGTCAATGTAGCTTTGTTAGTGACATTGGGAATGATAGTAATTTATTCTTATACTTTTTCCTGCATGGATTAGAAAGGTAAGAGGTGATTCTAGCCAAATTCCAAGGCATTTAAAGGAAGAGACATTTTCAATGTATATATTCTGTGGAGCTCTGATACACAAGGAGTTAGTCAAAACTCTAGGTTTTGTCCTAACATTCACAGAATTTGTTTTGGAAGGGTTCAGAATTTCTTTCTGTTGGAAATCCATGTTGTGAGTTTTTTTAAGTAGTATTTTAGGATTGTAGGTACTATTCAAATGTGGGTAGGGAGTCACTAGAATGAAAAAGTACCATTTCTTCAGCATTTAGCAGGACTAGGAGTTGAGGTATGCCATAAGGAAGCTTTTTGATAATAATTGAGGAATGCTTTTGATTAAAAAACCTTTAGAAAAAGTTAAAAAGTTAAAAAAAAAAAAAGTTAAAAAGTGCCAACTTAGACAGAAAAGTGTCTATTGGAGAGGTAGCTGTGGAAACACAGTGTTGCTTCCTGACTTATTCATAATTCTACCATATGGGTTATGGGAACAGTGTGATCTATTAAATCAAAACCTTTAGTTAGATCAATAAAGACTGCCCTTTTAAACATGCCTTTGTCCATATTAAGAATGAATTCATCTGTTAGCATTCAGACTGCACTCATAGCACTACATTCAATCTACAAGTTATGTTGATTATGAGACGGTAATTTAAACTTATTGTTGCAGTCAACTAACTGAGTGTGGAATCATTTTTTAAATATCAAAATGAAGGTGAGTAAGCTAGAGATGGGATGAAAATGAGATGCAGTTGGTTTGGTTTGCTTAAATAAGCATTTGAACAAGGCTGAATTCCTAATATTTGACATGATGTTTTGTGTGAGGAATCGTCTGTATATGTGAAAGGCAGGGATTGATAAGCAGTCTCTACAGTGGTGTATGAACCACGGCCGTAAGTTATCTGTGCCAGCTGGGGCATCAAAGTGGGATTTGTTTGAGTAGAAACTGGGTATCTTGGATTAGTCTGAAATAAAGTGAGGAATGAAATGAAGGGTAGGTGGATCAGTGTTTGGAAGGTGAAGAGTGGTGTCTGGTAAGTTAGGATGATTTGTGAATTATTTTGTGAATTCTGTGAGAATAAATGGGATGAAAGTGGAATTAAATGCTAAGTTTATTGCATCCAGAAAGATAATTAAACTTTTTCCACAAGAGTTTTGGTCTGTTAAGTAGGGTGTTTTTTTTTTAGACATAAAATTAGATTTGTGACAACTGATGGCTTGTTTTGTTAGGCTGTGTGGTTGAGTAATGTGCACTGTGTTTCTAAGTATGCCAGGCATTATCTCATCATTTTAGAAGAACTTATAAGTCATGTGTCATCTATTGTTTTTTTTTGTAAAGTATGATAGTTATTGGAAAAGGTGTGTTTTGAATATTATTAAACATAATGGTAAGGGTCTCATCTGCAAGGGTTGGGTCCATTGAGTTTGTAATTGTGGACCAGTTAATGGATGCTAAGTGAGTTTTGAGTTTGATGAAGTTCAATTGAGCTCGGGGTCTAAAGGCAATATATTTGTGGGATGTTTTAGAGTTATGTTTTGTATATGAAAACTTATATGAGGAATAGTCACTCAAAGCAGGGCTGTATGGAGATTGAACATATTGTGGAGGGGCTGTTTGTAATCTATAGGTCTAAAAGAGACAGTTTTGAAGATTTCATGTTAGAGGGGTTGGCTGGGTGACTTAATGCATAAGGCTGAGGAATACCAGCATCTCAGACATGTCATTTTGAATATATCTTAGTAAGTTAAGACTGAAATCACCGAGGATGATTGGGAGTAAAGGAATGTATATAGGTTCATAGGTTGGTACTAGGGTATCAGCCCCAGGGCCTGTACAAGCCTAGCCATAACAATTCCCTGGCTGTTTCTTCCCACAATATTTAGTTATTTATATTATATATATATATATATATATATATATATATATATATATATATATATATATATATATATATATATATATTATATTATTTATATGAGTGATGAGTGGCTGGAAATATTTTATTGAAGCTGGAGATGTAAGATGGCTTACAGCTATCTAATATAATATATCTGATATAATATTATATACATGTGTGTGTGATTGTGCATTTGTGTTGCCGATTTTAAGTAGAATCTAGTTAAGAGTTAGTGGAAAAGGGAGAAGAATCAGCTTAGGAGTGTATGTTAAAATTGAATTTGTGTAGAAATAATTAAGGCACAGTGTTATTAATGTCCTGATGCTGCTTTTCCTGTCCTTCTATGACAGAATGATTTATTATCTAGACTGGATTACAGCTGCTACAAAACACTTAGGTCATCCCTCATCAACTGGAAGTGTGGAACAAGTATTTATTATCACTGGCACACTTTTGAGTGCTATGCAACAAATCTGGCATCTAAGTGCATTCCCAGGATATAAGTTGTTTGACTGGAATGAATAATACATTCCATATAGTTGCACCAGTGATAGTACTGACATAAACTGGCTTTTTGAGGCAACAACCATCAGGTACAGAGGCTCATCACTTCACAGGTGCACGGGTAGTTGGACAGCCACAGTGGAACCACGGATTCCTTACTTGGCCATCAGAGACAGAACCTACCAGTGATGTCAGCTATAGAGGTGAAACATGCTTGTATGCGTACTCCTGTGGTCTGAATCAGACAAATACATCTTGTGATGATGTGAGGTATTGCCAGCTATGCCAGGAGGAGTAGGGCAGTGGATGTGTAACATATGCCAGCATAGGTAGCTGGAGTTTTGTAAAGAATTATATGTCATGTGTATATCAAACTGATTTGTAGAGGTGCTTGGGTTGAAAATGTATTTGTAAAAATGTATCAACAGTGGGGCTGCTGGACAGAAAAGAAGTACACCTGTATGTCAGACTGTATTGTAACTGTTGAAATGAATGTATTGTAACAGAGAATACTGGAAGAGAAGAGGTTAGTCTCACTCCAGCTAACTTTGAAAAATAGTCTGAAATTAAATTACCTGGTTTAGCCATAAAGATCGCATCTTGATTGCAGCCAGAAACAAAATGTCTCTGAAAACCAGGACTAGGAATCCAATTGTATTGTCCTTAGGGGTGAACTAATTGCTACCTTGGAAAGATGGAAGTTTTTGAAATGGTGTTATACCTTCCAGATGCTATAACACATCTTAGCAAAGCTATATGTGTGTATTATAACACATATGTGCTAGATTCTGATTCAGTTTCGAGTAAATGCGGTAGTGTGGGAACCAGAGTCAGATGACCAGATATATATGATGTCATTCTGCAGTCCAGCATGATGTTTTAATATTAGATGAGACAGAAGTCTCAGGGCAGTCTGTTTTTGATACCTGACAAAGAAGGAAGACCACTCATCCATTTCATCTTGTATTGCTTTAGTAAGTAACCAAGGAATAGCAATTCTTTAGATCAGTCAGGGAAATATAGTGAGATTAGTTAAGTATTGTGTCTCTGTATCTGTTTGAATCTTTCCATCTGTGTTATTTTTAATATTTCCTGTGAGTGAAACTCTGGTGTTTAATGTAAATATATATTTAGTATTTTTGTGTTATTTTATTATTTATTATTAAGTTTATTTTAAATTTGGATCCACTTTATATCACTTGCCCCCACATCCCCCTAACTAAATATGCCAACTCTGGGATCACACTACAGTGGAGAAAATGGCATTATTTCCCATGTTGGGTAAGTGTTTACTTGCCCTGGGAAAAAAGACATAGTTCAGCATTCTAAGTGTCATTATTTTCGCCTTGGCTATTTTGTCTTCAGTGCTATGGATTTATGGTAATGTAAAGCAGATCCTTAAACTATTCATTGTGGCCAGTCTTTTAGAGAATCTTTTAACCTTTGAGAGCACTTATATTTATTTAGTGACACTGTGGCTGCTCCTGAAAGCCTTGCTGCCTTGGTCAAACACTGCCATTTGTATTAATATTAGTATTAGTATTAGTAATAGTATTAGTATTAGTATTAATTTTATTCAGTGTAATTGGGTACCTTGTAAGATCCTTAGAGCAGCTGGCTGGTGGCAGTGTAACTACCTTATAGTCTGGGCAAAGGGTAACAGAGTGAGTGAATCTGTGCCAGCCTTTCCCATGTGTGTGTGTGTGTGTGTGTGTGTGTGTGTGTGTGTGTGTGTGTGTGTGTGTGTGTGTGTGTGTGTGTGTGTAAAAATCAAATCTCAAAGAGTGTGTGTGTGTTGGTTGCTTGGAGCAGGAACACATGGCACTGGTTTCACTTGGGTTGGAACACTCTTCTGAGGACTCAGCTCTACACTTCTGTCAGTGGGGAGTTTTACTGTGTTCCTGGAGAGAGAGAAAGAGAGAGAGAGAGGGAAATCCAGCCCTCCAGACTGAGTGTGTTACCTGGGTGATTTGGGGGAGGTTGTGCTTGTTGCAGAAATCTGCATCTGGGGATGCTGTGTATGTCTGTCTTTATTCTGAGCGAATGTCCCTCACCAGTATCAGTAGTGAGGATTCAGGCTCCTTAATTATTGGCCCAGAGGGAGAACATCACACCTCTATGGCTCATTATACCACATACTGGTGTTCTTCTACCACACACATTATTCCTGATAACCTGTTTTTAGTCCAGAACTAACCAGTTGTCATCATTCAGTATGTCTGTGACTCTCCACTCTCATTCTCTACCTTATTGTCTACACCATCCTGTCTGTATGTTGCATTTTATCTCTGTTATCCTATGCGTGTTATCTTTCCTAGTCTCTATTTCCTTCCCATACAAGCTCATTGTTGCCTTCCCCATCTACTCTTCTCCTTATAAAATACAAAAAGAACAACTTTCATTCCAAAAAAAAATCTTTCCTGCAGCTAACTTAAAATTACACTTGGATGTGTTACCCTGCTTACAGTTCCCCATGTTCTTCCTTTACTGTCTCCTTGGTTTGGCACTTTGCTGGGCTGCTTCCCACCCACTACCCCACTCCTATGGCTTGTTCACAGTGCCTGAGTTGCTGTTATTAGGTGAATCACTGTGCATGAACATGCATTGGCTCAGGCACGCCCCTTACTATTTTTGTCATATTGGCAATATGTTGATTTTAGTATGGCCACATAATTACTGTTCAGAAGCCCAAATGCTACCACTAATGGGCTTGCCCTAATTTACTATGTGGCTGTTTTTGTATGGTAGTCCTCTTGTCTGTGCTGATATATGTTTAAGTAGAATTGGGTTGTACCACACTAGGACTCTTTTGCTTGTGATTCTGAATACTCATTTTGTTTTCCATTGTGCATGATTTTTATGAGTACACCTGCTTTAAAATGGTGTGGTGTGGTGCAGATTAAGGTACTGTGTACTGCAGAGGTATGAGAAGAAGATGGCTACCACACCATTAGCATGCAGGAAAAACACTGCTGACAAAACTGTTCTGCCATTTTTAGAATGTGGCATGCTGGGCAAATGAGACAAAATAAGTGAGGTTCTGAGGCAGCTAAAATCACTGAAAGTGAAACATTTTAACACATTTTTGAATTCTATGTTAGGTTTATGTTCAGGAATCAGGATCATAATGGTTTTCACTCAGTGTAATCTAAAATTACTTCACTTATGAAAAAACGGAGCTCTATATCTCAAATACTTTTGCATATCTAAATATTGGAATCAATGCAGTGCTTTTTCTGTTACATTACAAAGGTGCGCAGTTCACTTTGTCTAAGACAAAGAAGAAGCTCAAATTTCTATGAGGATACAAACATTGCAAAGGACCACATGATAAATATTATTACATAAAAACTGCATTTCAGTAAAATCCACTGCAAGTACATTTCTCTGAATTTATAAATGACTGTGTAATTGTTGAATGGGGAATGGGAAGTTTTAAAACTGCTTAATAGGCCTTATGAAACAAAATCCAGGCTAGTGAAAAGGAGAAATAAGATTACAGTTTTCTTAACACAGTAATTTACTGAAATAAAAGGCTGTACCATTGCTTCAGCAGGGTAGCAGGATGCAGAACTCAGGGCATATGTGAAGAAACAAAATGCATTTTAACACTTGTCTTTAGATTATACTGGTGTATGGAGTACAATTCTTTGTGAAGAATGAGATGATTTAGAAACTGCGCTTGTGCTTATTACATATTTATTCTAATTCCCTTATCTTCTATGAACTATGAAAGAGGTTTCTAAAGCTGACTGCAGGCAAACCTTAGATCTGTGATGTCAGCACTAATGTGAGTTAAAGTGCTGACTCAATGTCTGCATATGTCTAAACAAGATGTGGTGGTCAGCATGGAAAAGAACAAGGAGACCACAGAAAGAAACATATTGTACCAGAAACACATGAGAGTCACATGAAGGGAAAATTATGGCAACCCTGACACACAGAAAAATGACAAAAAATAGTGGGCCTATCCACAAGATCACCTTATTATTATTGTTATTATTTTTTTCTTTTCTGAAATACAACTGGCTTCACCACAGCATCAAGGCATGCATCCCTGATTTCAAGTACAACTTAAATTCAATTTGCAGCCTAGGTATCAATCAGAGAAGAACTGGATAGAGTGGCAAATACCAGCTAACCTAACCTGTGGGGATGGTGATGGTCTGACTCTCTACATCAGGCATCTATTGGAAATGTCTTGAATCCTACAATAACTTGGACATGTGCTTGGTCACTATCAAGCCATACACCATGTAACCTTTAGGAAGCATGTGTGGAAATATGCACTTCCTTAGAAGAAGGAATTGAATACCGTCGCATCTACACGTGTGCATGTAGCTACCAAGGGAAGGATTATGGCTATATGAATAATTATTCTGAAAGCTGTCTGGATGATGGTCTCCTGCAGCTAGCAATCACACCATCAAAGACAGGTGGGTCAGTTCAATTAATTGGAAAGGAGATGATAACTGGCAGGCACAAAGAGAAAAAAGAAAGAGAAAATATATGTTTTAATTATTTTTATATTACTGCAAGTAACAAGTGGTCATCATATACTCCATAATGCATGTCCTAAAAAAAGTAAAGAAAAGACAATGCAATTCAATCTCTTTTTCTTACTGTATAATTTCAGAATGGCTTCTTGGCAGATGATGATAATTTTATTGTATGGGAGTTTCTGATTCATGAGCACAACAAATATATAATCACTGTTAATGTAACATTTGTGTGTGCTTTGTTCATCCTACAAAAGTCTATCACCACCTATATGAGCTTCAATACAAATGCTACCTGCCTTAAAGCCCTGACTATGGAGCGGGTGACCCAAATTCAGTAATCAGCTTGGATGTCTAAGACACTGACAGGAAGACATGGCCATGGCCATCCCTGGAGGCAGTCATATAGGCATTCCTATGACCATCCATAGTGGAGACTGGTGATATTTTGGAGGTGACGTCTTAAGAAGGGAATGGGTGTTGGACATGGCTCAGCTGCTGTGGTGGTGGGGCAGCATGTTGCATGTCCCTAATGCATAATCACCCCTTGGATTCAATCAATGAATGCAGAGGAGGGGGAGAGTAGCAGGGTAGGCCATAAAAGGAAACTCAAGTTGAAAGTTAACAACATGATACCCCCAAGACATCCTAAGGTTCCACATTAGCCTTAGCCTAGATCAGAGTTACTCTAGGGGTAGTAAAATAAGGTCTTATAACTCAGGCAATGGAGGGGCCTCTGGATATGCTTATGAATAATGCATAAGGTGCATAAAGGCAAATACCACCTACCTTGGCACATAATAAAAGCTGATGCTGCTACTTTTCATCTAATTCTACATTGGTAGCATTTGACCAGGCTTGCAAATTCTGCTAGTTACTTTATATCTTCTGGTATATGTCATCCATCCATGACAGTCCTGTCAAAATTGTCATTGTACTGATAACAGTAGCAGCAGAAAAAATGCCTTTCTTTATGTTGTTAACCCATCATAGTGTGTGATTCACAGGCAGTATTTTTTCTACATTTTTTTCCTTCAATGTGTTCTGCCCAGTAGTCTTGAACCCATTTGTTACCCCAGTAATGGATCTCGGCATGTAGAGCAGGAACTGACTAATAGGGGGTGTATCATATAGACAGACCTACAGATGCTTGCCCCATCACTTAAATCTATTAATGTAGGCTATGAGGACATTTCTAATTACCCTAAACTCAATGTTGCATAACTGTCCTAGACATGGTTTACTTCACTTAAGTAAACACCCTTTAAGTCAAACACCTCTTTATCAAACGTTAATTGTTGAAAACTTGATCCATCAAATGGCCATTTTAGTGAATTTTTACCTAGGGGAAAAAATGCTTGGGTATCATCAGAGATTTGCCCTTTTCCCCACTGTAGTACAATCTCAAAGTTGGTACATATATTTAGTTAGGGGGCTGTGGGGGGCATAGCCCCTCACCTTGGTCAGTTTTAAATTTTGTGAAATTTTTGACATTTGTTAGACTGGCCAAGCATTTTTTTCCCCTAGGAAAAAATTAGCTAAAATCTCTGTTTGATGGATTGAACTTTTGAGAATTAGTGTTCGACAAAGAGATGTTCGACTAAAAGGTTTTTCACTGAAGTGATATAGACCCCCTAGGCACTTGCATCACTGTGAAGAATTAATATGCCTTTCCTTTGTATCTGCGTGTTTCTACATACACAAGTTAATAAGGGCTACTATCAATACCTTTGTATCACCAAGCCCAAATCCAGTAGTCTTTCTGTCTTGTCCTTGCCTGCATGCATCTCTTTATCTATGACAGAGAACAACCAAACCTCTCTCTTCTCAGGATGGACAAGCCTGCTCTCCTGCCTGATTGCTCTACTAACAGATTCACTATCTGCCTCATATCATCCTTGTCAAAGTCTGGGCCTTAACCCTCTATACTGCAGATACAAGCAATTACGTGCACTAAAGGTTGACAATTCTTCTATAAGATAAGACAATCTCTTCCTATCCTAAGTACGTTACAGCAGACACTGGTCAAACTGAGCAAGAGCATGTCAAATTAAGGAAGGGTTACATGGCTTGAAATTAAAACACAACTATCCATTTATATGGTATCTAACAGTATGCAGAGTTTGTAAGCAGCATCATATTATCTTGATCTCAGTGACCTTTAAAAACTCACAAGATATACTGAAACTGTTTCCAAAAATTGACATTTTTGCACTAGATCTTGTGTTAAATTATAGTGGTTGCTGTCAAGAAGTTTTAACTACTGATATACCAGAACTACTGAAATGCCCTTGAGATCTGCCTTTTGATGAAAGATTCCAAGATCATTTTAAAGGTCTTCAGCAGACTGAAAGAATAAATTGGCATGTGTGTGTTCTGAATCTCAGACTTCAATCAGCAGCTGTCAATAGCCTAGGAGTCATTCCTAGTGGGTGCAGTGATTAGAAGTTTGTTAGCATACTGCTGGCTGATGGCATATAGAAAAGAAACTTTCTTAGCTGAAAAATATAATTGAGATTTGCTATCTCTTCATCCACTCTGCATTTCATGGAAACTGCAGTAGTGATGTGGTCTTTCTTGGAAGTATTATGACTATTAGTCATTCACAGGAAAAAGGCTAGAATAATATTATTTTATTTACCTGCTAGCCATGCAATCCAGAATGGCACATGTGCCTACTTTCATGGTGATCAGGATCATTATCTATTTAAGTGACTTACTGAAAGTCGCAAAGTTTTCAAATGGAAAATAAGGGCATCAAACCATCAAACTCATAACTACCGAATGAATCTTCTTAGCAGATCATAATTAACCCTCTGGGCCAAATTCCAACCATGCATCTGCTGGAGCTTGTTTTAGGTACACTAAACATATCTCTAAAAATCACCGTTCAGAATAATGGCACCTGATGTAGTTTCAAGAAGGAATATTACTATCTACACTTTTTTAATGTGGCAGACAAATCAGAGCATTGTTTTTAAAATGTGATTGAGTACTAAAAGAATGACATGGTTATTTTTTGAGATGGTATGAACCACAGTGAGATACTATTAGAATTCCCTTATCAGTCAGAAAGGGATGGTAAAAGACCAACTGGTAACTTGGTGTTACCTGTACGCACTGACTTGCCATTCACACTAAAGGTATTAACAAAATTAGATTTCTCTGGAATCTCTTCACTGGTATGGAATAATAAATAGTTCATTAAGCATGCATAGCAGTTATTTACCTACATTCTTTAAAGATTGTAACAGATTTGCCATCATACCCATGGCTTTGTTGTTTTTCTTTTCTTTGATAATATCCCTTGAATTACTAATGGAAGATAGTTGGCAAGAAATTGTATTTTGCAGTGCAAAAAAAAGTATGATACAGTGATCTGCTATAGGTTATCTCTGATCCAGTTATGTTTCATAGTGCTCCATTAAAATGGTATGGATGGTTTCATTTAAATGAGACATTAGTTACATAGAAGTAGCTGTAGTGGCAACAATTGGAGAATTCAAACTGGAGAAATTAATCATAAAGTTTGTAAGGGGTAATTCTTGGATGACATTAAAATAGAAAATTGAGCATTGTAAGTGAGGACACTGATTAAGAGTTCTCAAGAAAATGAAATTCCATTTTCATAAAGTCAAATCCATGAATTTTATATGTAGTTTCTATTCCCAAACATGAGTTCCCATGATATTCTTATAATATATATATATATATATATATATATATATATATATATATATATATATATATATATTTATATATCTAGGAAGAGACAGGAAACAGATACACACACACACACACACACACACACACACACACACACACACGCGCATGCGCACACACACGCAAGCTGACAGTAATATGAGTACAATTATAAGCATAATTTCAGTCTATAATTAATGAGTGCTCTGACCTAAAATGCCAAATTTCATGAAAATCCTATTTTCTTTTCAAATACTCAGACAGATTAAATTCAGGTTTAACCAGTATTTTCCCACCAAAATTGAAAAATTTGTGTTCCTGATTATTTACTTATTCAGTTTGGTAACCAAGGTAGAGCATTAATCCAAAGGGACCTATTTCAGTCTCAGCTGAGACAAATATAAATGACAGTAGACAAGCAAGTTAACAAGAAATATGAATATAGACAAAATGTGTGGAGATAGCAATGAATCATTAACAGTAATAATAAAGTACACAGTACAGAGGACACTAGGAAGGGGTGGTTAGAGTAAAGAGGGGAAAAGTAAAAGAAGAAAAGAGTTAAACAGTGAAGATAGCAAATGTAAGGGCAAATCTAAATTAACTATATACAATATATACAGTGTGGAAGAGATGCCACACTTTAGTGTAGGGGAAATGCTGTGACAAAACAAAGATGCCTGACTGAGGAAGGGGAGAGGAGGGGATGACCTGATATGTCCAGAGGGATTGCATTTGCTTATTGACTCACACTTGAGATGCCCTTTACACTGAGGATGAAATGATGGGTATGATGTGAGGTCTTCAAGATTAGAAAGGCGGGATTCCCAGAATGGGACCTAGAGTGGAAAAGGCATGGTTAGTGCAATGAAGTATATGACCATATTACTACTTCTTTATGGCTAGAATCCCCTTTTTTACTATACCGGTTGTTGTTACCGGGCCAAACATGTAAATTAAAACATATTTATTAAACTGCATGAAGTAATCTAGTACATATTAATTTTATAATGTGCATTAAGCGTAACCCACATGTATGTTGTCAAATGGTTTTCCTGGCTACAAAAAGGTTTGAGTAAATAAACCTATTGAATATAGAACACTTTAACAATATAGTTTTTGTTGCTTTAATGATGACCTTCTTGAACAAAATGATATGGCTAGTAAGTAAATAATATATTTCCTTGACCTGGGCTGGATTTATTAACAGCTACTTGCCACACTGTTAACATGATCGTACTCTATTTGGGATTCATTAAATGGCTCTGCATATGCAAAACAAAGAGAAATGGCAGAATATGCTCATTACAGGACAAAAAGCTTTAGTACATGCCAATTAACCAATCCAACATGGTAGAAATATTCAGGAAGCTATAACCAATGATTTATACTCAGTGTAGCAATTTGTCCTGAGCACCAAAACTCTTTGCAATGCAGGCACAACTCCACTTAGGAAACACGTTAGGGGTGCTGCTGCTATTATTATGCTGTCTGTGCAACAAGCTTTAAATCAGGGAGCTGCTGCTGCTACTGTCAGGCCTCTGACGAGAAGAAGAAGGGCGTTTTGACCCCATTTGACTTATCATAGGCTGCATGACACAGAATTTGCTGAGAGATGCAGGGTTGACAAGGAAACACTGGAGGAAATATGCAACCTTTGCTCGGCCCACTTCAGGCACCAGGGAAATTTAGGAGAATCCATCCCAGTGCAAACAAAGGTATGCATAGCACCATGAATATTATCTACTGGTACTTTCCAGAAACCCACAGGGCATATATTAGAGGTGTCACAGGCATCACCCTCTAGAAAATTACATCAGTTTTTAAATGCAATGTTACAACATGCAAGGGTTCACATCTGTTTCCCATGCACCCCACAGGACAGAGCAAGAACTATCGTGTTGGCAGCATGGCATGTAGCTGTTAATGAATACAGCCCCAGGTCAAGGAAATACATTAGTTACTTTCTAGTCTTCTACCCTGTCATTTTGTCCAAGAAGCACTTCTCTGAAATTAGATTTCAGGGAAGTGCGTCTTGGAAATACATTAGTTACTTACTAGTCTTCTACCACGTCATTTTGTCCAAGAAGCACTTCCCTGAAATTAGATTTCACATATACAGCAATAAAAGCCCCACCCAGTGAGCAGGGAAGATGGTACATTAACAGAAAAAGATACTACTCTATAAATTGTCAGGTTGTCTGTAATGACTAAGAGATCATCTACAATGTGTGTGCAGGTAATCCAGGTAGTTTTTACAACTCACACATATAGCACACTTGTGAGCTATACATCAGGTTTACTAAGGGTGACATTCCTCAAGGCCATCTAGTGCGGTTTGCAGGTTATGCACTGGAGCCCTGGCTCATGACACCCATGAGAAACCCACACAACCCTCACTGAGCAAGGATACAAAAAGGCCCATGCTCAAACTATGAATATAATAGAATATGTGTTTGGATTGTTCAAATTAAGGTTCTGGTGTCTAGACACATCAGGAAGTGCACTGCAGTATGACCCAGGGACCTCTGCCAAGATAATTACAGTCTGTGCCATGTTACACAATATAATTATCAGGAAACAGCTTCAACAAGGACAGCAAGGGGCAGGACCTCAGTTTCAAGGACCAAAGCTAGGACCAGCAGCAGATACAGACGAGGCATCTGAGGGAGAACCACCAGCTGTAGATGGTGCTGGGAGATGGAGGTGTGCACAGTATGACCTGGATCTGGTTAAGAGAAAAGGGACAGCACACATAATCACTACCTATGTCAAAACAACTGTACTAGAAGTAGTGAATATAGTAACAGAGATAAAACAACTGAAACTGAGATCTTTAAAAAAGGGTAGGAGAAAATTATATAGTTAAACATGGGGAATTGTGGAAACAACACATACAGGGGAGGAATGAGGTTTAAAAGAAGGCAGGATTTGAGCTATGTAATGTTTGACTGACAATGATTGGGTAGATTATAAGTGATGTATAATGTTTCCAACTGGGAGTGTCTCAGTATGATTTGTGATGTAAAATGCTTGCAGCTGTGATTATGTCAATAGCATTTGTTTTCATGTATATAAATGTATGATTGCCTATGTCATAAATGATAATTTAATAAAGATGTTTCTTGTTTAAAAAAGCCTAAGATCCCACACACATGGAAATAGGAAAACTGCTGCCTGTCAAACTCCACAACCTTTATTTAACCATGTAATGGCAATGTTCTTATAGCATCAAAGACAGGGACAAACCTGTAGATCAATATGTATGTATACCTTTAAGAAGCTTTCTAGGGGATTGCACAAGTGTATAAATAGAGCACATATGAGCCTGACTGCCATTTTGTAGTAAGCTGTTGAGATCTAAGCATGTATGTCTGTGTAGTCATTCAGTTAATCAGTTTGTTTATATTTTGTAATGCTGCTGTCCATCCTGATGTGTTTCTATGTAATAAAGCACATAAATGAACTACCCTGCCTGTTCTTCATCTATACTAGAGATGGAGGAGTGACATGGTGCCAGAATGAGATCTAGGTTCTTCACTTTGAGACTGAGAGGTAGAGGTGCTCAGTTAAGACTGGAGGATTATAAAGGAGTACATCATCACTACTGCACGTATAACTCGCAAAACAAGTCAGAAATGAATTTCAGGTATTAAAACTTGCTCAAACTATTTCTTATTTGCAAAGTATGAAACAAGGCATTCAAAATGCTCTAGAACAATTTCTAAGTGACAGAAATATTCAAAACTACAACATATTAATCGAAATCTTCAAATAGCTACAGAAAATGTTTGAAATAAAATCTGAATCACATAAAATTAATATAATAAGAGAAACCGCCACATTTTTTTGCTAAGCACTACTTTTTCACATTAACCAAAGCTATTTGGGTTGTCTGAAGTGTATGGTGTTCAGATGTTTGTGCAGTATTACAGTACAGTTATTTCACAAAATATAGCCATTTCAAAGCATATATCACAAAGTACAGTATTTCAAATAGTTTATTGTGCATTTGAATGTAATTACAGGCACACATAACAGCTTGTTTGTATATAATTCATAGGTTCATAGGTTCATAGGTAGGTACTGGGCTATCGGCCAAAGGGCCTACGTAAGCCTAGCCAACAAGGTTCCCTAGCTTACGCCACCCAAGAAAGTTATTTTCCTGTGCCACTGTCGAGCAGATACAGAAGTGATCCCCGGGGTGTATTTCCTATTTCCCATCCACTCATCAAGATTTTTCTTGAAGAGTGCTAATGAAGAACTTTGCTTGACATAGATGGGTAGCCTGTTCCAGAGTATGGGAAGTCAGTGGGATAGGAATCTATCCCTCTAGCATGTCCTGTTTATTGTGGTGACAAGATTTAGGTCCCTAGAGTGTGTAGCTCAGAGGGATTGGGATTTCTTTAGGTGTAGCATGTCCAACAGCTCTGGGTTTGACACAGCTTTATATGTTAGGCAGAGATCACCTCAGAGTAGGTGATATGCTACGGAGTAAAGCTGGAGTTTTTTGAGATGGTCAGTGTAGGGCATTTGTCTGAGTCGAGTAATCCTCTTTGTGAGGTACTTCTGTGGCCTTTCCAACTGCTGCAGATGTCTTGTGAGGAACATTCCAAAAGGGGCATTGTACTCTATAATGGGTCTAAAGAGTGTCGAGTAGAGGGGAACGATGACCTCTTCTCTTTTTTTCTGGATGAGAACCCTTTTATGATGAGGTGTGCCACATAGAAGGACTTCCTGACTACTGTGGCGATGTGACTATCAAAGGAGAGACTACTGTCCACCTGGGTCCCAAGGTCTCTTATCACGCATTCGGTGTTAACTAGATTGCTGCCTATGTAGTAGTTCATGGGTACAGAGTTTTTACCAAAGGGGATGACACTGCACTTTTTGGCACTGAGCTTGAGGCCATGGCTCTGACACCAGGCATCTGTCTCAGAGAGGCCCTTCTGTAGGATGTTCACATCATTTGGGGACTTGACTATGGCTCCTAGTTTGCAGTCATCTGCGAACTTCATTAGCCAGAGGCCTTCTGTGTTAGCCTGTACTTCAGAGAAGTAGATACCAAACAGGAGCGGTCCCAGGACGGAACCCTGTGGTACTCCACTTGTCACTGGTTTGAGGTCAGATTTGCAGTCTTCAACTTTTACAGTGTGGGTTCTGTCAGTGAGCCATTTGGCAACCCATCTTGTGACGTAGGGATTTATGCCTAGTTTATTGAGTTTAGCTATAATTCCAGAATGGGGGATGGTGTTGAAAGCCTTGGCGAGGTCAAGATAGGCTGTGTGAACCACCTTACCCTCATCTACGGCTTTGGTGACTGCCTCAAAGAAGTCGATCAGGTTCAGGAGGCATGATCTGCCTTTCACAAACCTGAACTGGGTGGGATCCAGAATTTGGAGGTTGCCAATGTCTTTGTTTATAATTTCCATGATGATATGTTCCATGGCCTTGCAGACCAGGCTCATCAGGCTAATAGGTCTATAGTTCCCGGGATCAGTGGTGGCTCCCCCTTTGTGGAGTGGGATAACTGTTGCTGTGCACCATTCTGTGGGCACAAAGCCTGATGCGAGGCTATTATTGAACATGGTGCTTAAGTGAGGAGCCAGTTCATTCTGAAGTTCATGTAAAAAGCAGCCTGGGATGTTGTCCGGTCCCATGGATGCTGTGTTTTTGGCTTTAGAGAGTGCAGCTTTCACCTGCGCAGTTGTGATTACAGGGACTCTGCATTCTTCCTGTATAGATATGGGCCCTTTAGGGGGTGGGGGGGGGGTAAAGTTAGCACTGAACCTATCTGCCAGGATGTTGGCAATATCAGTTGGTTATGTAATTTACGTGCCTTTGTGCTGTAACTCACAGCAGATCTGGGTGATGCCATTGAGATTCTTGACACAGCTATAGAATGCTTTGTGGTTGTCCTTGGAATTAGTGGTGATTTTATTTTCATAGCTAGCTTTGGAGGATCTTATAAGGGATCTCAGCTTCTTACTGAGGCTGACCAGGGAGCTCCTCCACTCATGGGATTTTACTCTCTTTTGCAACAGTTTCTTCATTCTTTTGTACAGTTTGTTTATGGCAGGGGACCACCAGATTGGCATCCTTTTTTTGGAGGATAGCGTCTTGGTTCTGTTTGGGATAGCACGATCCATGCACTCATGTAAGTGCTTATAGAGTGCATTTGTGTAGGATTCAGCAGTTGTAACTGTATTGTCCATCTGCATGGGTGTCATGAAGTTCACTACTTCTGTCTTAAGAAGCATGAAGTTGGCTTTGGAGAATTTTTTTATTGTGGTTTCCTTAATGGGGTGGTGGGGGTGGGATGTGGATATCGAGGGTGATTAGCTTATGGTCGGATCGGACCAATGAGGAGTTGACTTCAGGTGTGGAACACCGGTCACTCATGTTGGTAATGACTAGGTCTAGGATATTCCACAAAAACACAAACAGGCGAGCAGGAGCACAAATGGAGACAGCTTTATAGTTAAAATGGTTTTAATTAATCCAAATAAAATGTTAGCGCTTTCGGCCAAACCAATGTTCAGCCTTCATCAGACAAACAGCGGAATGCTCAGTATCCAAACCTTATATATTATTAACATATAGTAGTACCAATCAAAGACAAGTGCATTCATTAAATAGGTGTTACCATAGTGACCTTAAAGCAGTATATCTCATGCCTAATGTAAAACATTTAATAATGTTACTTGAATCAAGTATTAGATACTATAGTGATACTTGAAGCTTACTTAATCCCACATGTTAAAAATTAATAATGAATAAAAAAATATTTAAAATACACATCAATTGTTGTTTATTGGTGGGCAAATTGTATATAAAATGTATGGAGTGTGGACTTGTTTTAAACATTACATTACCCTTCATGTTCGTCTAACCAAAATGGGACCCTTGTGATGTTAATTTCCATTGTGCCAGATGCTGCTGGCATTACTAGGAAGACAGTGAACCAAAGTGTACATGTGTACTCGCTTGCTTATAAGTTGTTTAAATAGCTTATCTGTTATAAGATAACCACTTGAGCACACATTTTATGGAGAGATTGTCCTTGATTCCTGGTGTAAGATGTGCCCTAGTTCGAATCTGCCACATAAGTTCGTCAATCTCTAGTCTTATTTGCCACGGGCCCCCTCTTATATCTGGGGTTCTTTGTTGCACTATGACAAAACTAAAGGTGTGCCCTGTGTGCTCCAAAATGTGCTTAGCTAAGGCGTTATTTTCATCATGCCTGCTGACAGCATACATGTGTTCATAAATTCTGGTTTTAATTCTACGCTCCGTCTTACCAATGTAAAAAGCTTTACATTGGTTACACAGAGCGGCATACACCACCGATTTGGACTCACAGTTGAAGTGACTATCCACCTTATATACCTTGTCATTGATGATAAATTGTGTTCCAACTTTAACGAACTTACATTGTGCACAAACACCACATTTGTACATGCCATGTGGCCGATTAGAAATAGATTTTTTCAATGGTCTCTCCAAAATAGATTTTAAATTTTGTCCCCTCCTGTATGTTAGTTTTGGTTTTTCACCCAATATACTGGAAAGGGTACTATCATGGTTAATCACATCCCAATTCTTATTAACAATTTCCCTAATTTTATGGAAATCTAATGAAAAAGTGTGTAAAAAAGACACACAAAAGTTAGTATTTTCCAGTCTGTTATTCCTAGAGGGGCCTATAGGAATTGATGGATTTTCAGTATCGATGTTCCCCTCATTGGTAACATTAGTGAAAAGTAAGGGAGTGAAATGACCTTCTTTACGTTTATTAGACACTTCCAGGATGATGTTGTTAATAATATTCAAATGCAAAATCATTCTATGGGGAACATGAACCAACAGGAAGGCCAGGATTTTTGCCAGGCCAACAACTCACGGGCCACCAACCGCATCAGAGCCCAGCCAGTGAACAACACGAGGAACAAGAGACGGGGGAGGAAGAGATGATCCAGACCCCTAGTTTTGGCACTGAACCGAGCATTTTAGTCAGCTCTTACAGTGACTTCACTGTTTACAATTATACACTTATTGACATTCACCAAGACATTGTTGACTTTTTTGCTAAGGACTTATCCTTTGTGCCAGGGCAGCATATGGATATAGGGAGAACGCTTGTTGACCTAAAAGTATATGTTAGGAAACTTAACTTGAATTCACTTCTTGGTAATGATACCCCAATACTCAACACCTTAAGGGTTTCTAGCGCATATAACCCACCCCTTCACCCCATTCTAGCGGTTTTTGAGAAAATGTGTGAGATTGACCTTTGGGCAATTAAGAATCAAATAATGTATAGTAACCAAAGGCATCTCAACAACATCACCATGTTGGAATAGGACTTCCTCCGGTTGTTAAAGGACTGTAACATTCGGGTCATGAAACCGGATAAGGGTGGGAGGGTAGTATTAATGGATCACTACAAATATGTAGAATACATGATGGAACATTTGAATACATCTGCATATAAAGAAGTATCTCTTAATGAAATACATGGCGCCTATATAAAGATCAACAATACCTTGTATGACCTTTTCTTAGAAGGTTTTGTTGATCTTGGCACATACAAATACTTACAGATGGCAGCTCCAAGAATTTCGGCCTTTTTCGATACACCTAAATTGCATAAACGATTACATGCACCGCCATTTAGGCCAATTGTGGACGGGAGAGGCTCGGTCACCTATGCATGTGCCAGATTTGTAGACAGTATTATAAAACCTCTCTTAGAACAAGAGGCGCACATTTGTAAGGACTCTTGGTCGTTTTTGAGAGATATTAGTAGAGTAGAATACACTGTTGACATGGTGTTCCTCACAATAGACATCAAAGATCTTTATACTGTCATACCACAAGGGACAGGACTTAGCTGGGTGAGAGAATTCATGATTGCTAAAAAAGTGGAAGAAAACACCATCCACTTAAGTGAAACACTTTTGGAGCTAGTTTTATCAAACAACTTTTTTATTTTCGAAAATAGTTTCTACCTCCAAACATCAGGTGTTGCCATGGGTTCCCCCTGTGGTGGTTCATTTGCAAATGCTGTACTGGCACACTGGGAAGCTGAATTTCTATTTAAGGATGACCTATTCCAACAACATGTTTCCTGGTACACTAGGTACCAGGATGACATTTTTTGTATTTGGAAGGGTGGGAAAGAACTTATACCCTCATTCATTGAAAGAATGACTAACATGACAGATTTTTTACAGTTCACTTTCAATGTAGCAGACACAGAGATAAATTATGTTGACATACTTCTTACAAAAGATATTAATAATCAAAGATTCAAAAGTACCATCTACAGAAAACCCACATATTCTAATTGTTTGTTACATTTTTCTAGTAGCCACCCTTACTACCAAAAAAGATCTGTCATAAAAGGTCAGCTTGTAAGGGCAGCTCGTATGGTAACTGACGACCACGATTTTCTAACCAAATGTAACAAACTAAAGAATATGTTTTTATCAAGGGGTTATCCACTTAATTTAATTAACAACATCATCCTGGAAGTGTCTAATAAACATAAAGAAGGTCATTTCACTCCCTTACTTTTCACTAATGTTACCAATGAGGGGAACATCGATACTGAAAATCCATCAATTCCTATAGGCCCCTCTAGGAATAACAGACTGGAAAATACTAACTTTTGTGTGTCTTTTTTACACACTTTTTCATTAGATTTCCATAAAATTAGGGAAATTGTTAATAAGAATTGGGATGTGATTAACCATGATAGTACCCTTTCCAGTATATTGGGTGAAAAACCAAAACTAACATACAGGAGGGGACAAAATTTAAAATCTATTTTGGAGAGACCATTGAAAAAATCTATTTCTAATCGGCCACATGGCATGTACAAATGTGGTGCTTGTGCACAATGTAAGTTCGTTAAAGTTGGAACACAATTTATCATCAATGACAAGGTATATAAGGTGGATAGTCACTTCAACTGTGAGTCCAAATCGGTGGTGTATGCCGCTCTGTGTAACCAATGTAAAGCTTTTTACATTGGTAAGACGGAGCGTAGAATTAAAACCAGAATTTATGAACACATGTATGCTGTCAGCAGGCATGATGAAAATAACGCCTTAGCTAAGCACATTTTGGAGCACACAGGGCACACCTTTAGTTTTGTCATAGTGCAACAAAGAACCCCAGATATAAGAGGGGGCCCGTGGCAAATAAGACTAGAGATTGACGAACTTATGTGGCAGATTCGAACTAGGGCACATCTTACACCAGGAATCAACGACAATCTCTCCATAAAATGTGTGCTCAAATGGTTATCTTATAACAGATAAGCTATTTAAACAACTTATAACCAAGCGAGTACACATGTACACTTTGGTTCACTGTCTTCCTAGTAATGCCAGCAGCATCTGGCACAATGGAAATTAACATCACAAGGGTCCCATTTTGGTTAGACGAACATGAAGGGTAATGTAATGTTTAAAACAAGTCCACACTCCATACATTTTATATACAATTTGCCCACCAATAAACAACAATTGATGTGTATTTTAAATATTTTTTTATTCATTATTAATTTTTAACATGTGGGATTAAGTAAGCTTCAAGTATCACTATAGTATCTAATACTTGATTCAAGTAACATTATTAAATGTTTTACATTAGGCATGAGATATACTGCTTTAAGGTCACTATGGTAACACCTATTTAATGAATGAACTTGTCTTTGATTGGTACTACTATATGTTAATAATATATAAGGTTTGGATACTGAGCATTCCGCTGTTTGTCTGATGAAGGCTGAACATTGGTTTGGCCGAAAGCGCTAACATTTTATTTGGATTAATTAAAACCATTTTAACTATAAAGCTGTCTCCATTTGTGCTCCTGCTCGCCTGTTTGTGTTTTTGTGGAGTTTACTAGGTCTAGGATATTGTTGCCCCTGGTGGGGGTGTGGATAAGTCGATCTAGGGCATTGGAGTTTATGAATTTCAGAAAGCGTTGCACTAAGGAGTTGGTACATGAGTAGTTTTCCCAGTTAATGGTGGGGTAGTTGAAGTCACCCATTATTAGAGTGTTTGGTTGAACCCTAATATTTTCCAGTACATCAAGAAAAGAGGAGTGGGAATCTTGGGATATGGTGGGGGATCTGTAGCAAGCTACAATTTTGATTGCAGTTTTGCCAAGAGTTAGTTGCACTTGGATAACCTCGGATGCATCATGCTGAGCAACTAGCCTGGAGGTGTGGATATCCTTAATGAATATGGACACACACCCACCTTTGGTGTTTCGGTCCAGGTTACATGGCCGAAAAGTTTGGTATGAGTTATAGCCTGGTAGTGCAGGGGTGGTCTCTGGAGCCCTAAACCAGGTCTCAGTCACTGCACAGATATCAATGTTCTCCATTTTAAGGAGTGCCTCGAGTGAGTGCATTTTGAAATTTAGACTTCTAGCATTGAGTAGCATTACCCTCAGTTTTTGCTTGCTTGTTCCTGTTATGGTGGTGAATGTGTTACTTGAACCCTGCCTAAAAAAGGCACTATAGGGGCAGCAAGAGCCTTAGCCAGTATCCGGAATCCCAGGGGTGACAGGTGCAGGCCATCTGTGGCAAAGCATCGTGGTCTGTTGACCATGTCATCCCAAGCAGACAGATACTGGATCCCCTTAGAATGACACCAGAAGCCTAGCCAATTGTTGAAGTCAATCATTTTGTCCTTGCACTGTGGTATCATTCTGGGCGATGACAGAATGCTACTCAGGGCTAGGGTCATACCTGCCTGGGCTACAAGATCGGAGAGCTCTTCCATGTCTCTTTTCATGTAGTCCAGGGAGGTACATCTTAGGTCATTCACACCAACATGGACAATGACAGAGTCATATTTGTACTTGTTGTGGAGTGACCTGAGTGTGTGGGTTATGTGTCAGATCCTGTCACCCGACAGGCAGCTGACAGTAACCTTCTCCTTGTTTAGCCTGGTGAGTGGGACATCAGTGTGCCTGACTATAGAGTCACCTATGACTAGTGTGTTGGGTATGTTGTTTTGCCTTATTGGCTGTGTTTGAGTGGCACACTGAGTCTGTGGGCTATGTGTCATTTGGGTTGTGTTGGGGGATGGAGGTTGCTTGTGTTTCTGCTTTGGAGGGCTCTGTTGCTTAGGCAGATTATTATTGAGAGCCTCCGCAAATGTTTTTGAGTTTCTATGTGTGGAATTTGGTGGTGTAGATGTAGTGAGACTATGTGATCAGTGTGGTGTGGTGCAAATGTTTACCTTCTCCTCATGACTGTCATGTTCAGTCTTGGTTGGAGAGAGCTTTACCTCCAGTTTGGCTAGATAAGTGCATCTCTCACAGGTTGTAGTGTTGGGTGGTAGGAGGAGAGGGTTGTCTGTGCACATGAGGCAATTTCTACATTGCCTCAAGATGCCCAGATTCATCAGATAGACAGGGGAGAACACTGGGAGCTGACCCTTGGACATGCCTGAATAAAAACTATTTTCATCTAGATAGGTGAGGAAAGTGAGTACAAGAGCTGTTTTTCTCAATGCCAGTGAGAAAAGTAAGTACAAAAACTGTTTTCCTCTAGGTAATGAGGAAGATTGAGTGCTGTAGTAATTAGTAGCTTATATAGTGCTTACAAGTTCTGAACAAGTGCTGAGCATGAATAAGCAAATTAATTAATAAGCAATAATTAATAAGAAATAATCAAATTAATTACAAGGGCCATATTTTTCAGTGTGTTTGGGCATAATTTGTTGGGATGGCAGACAGATTTTGAAAATCAACTCCATTTGTATTTGACAATAACATTGCAGATAACTGGAGAGTATTTGAGCAAGCGTACAATATTTTCATATAGGCTGCATTTTCTGACAAAGATGACCATACAAATGCATTTATTCTGCTTAATTTAGCTGTGTCAGAAGCCATAGAAAGGGAGCATTCATTTGTGCACCTGCTGCCTTTGCAGGAGAGGGGGGAAAGCATCATATAGTTGTACCGGCTGAGTCAAGGGAGGACCCCAAGTGCTTAAAACATAAATTTAGGGAAATGTGTTACCCCCCCAATGAATATTACAGTGGAGAGGCACTTATTTTATACATGAGATCAAAAGCCTGGTGGAACTTTTGCAGCATACATAACTGATTTGAGAAACAAGACTAAAACATGCAGATTTGGTGATTTAAGGGATGAGTTGATAAAAGACAGATGTGTGTGGCATTAAAGATGATGCTGTGCAAAAGATTTTGCTCTGTCACAGTGATTTAACTTTGAATAAGGCCATCAAGATTTGTCACATATATGAGCTTGCAGAAAAGCACACAGATGTGCTTACAGATGAGAAAGACATGCTTCCAGCAACTTCTAAAGCCAATGTTGATAGTATGCAGCATGTGGTTAAAAGAAACAGGCCCAAACGCATGGCAGCAACTGTAAATTCTGCAACAGTCACTGGGAAACCCTGTACCCTTTTAGCAAATTCCAGATCATGCACAGTCTCAGTGAAGTATAAGAGTGAGTCAGCAAACTCAAAGAATGGGCCCTCACCTAGTTTCATTGACAACTCTCATAATTCTGAAAGAATTTTTTTATTCTTCTATATTTTTTAATATAGAATTTATAATATAACTCTCTGTTATAATTATAGCTGTTTAAAACTGTTTTTGATGTCATCATTAGTGCTGCATAGGACTGTCTCTATGCTTTTTGTTACATTGTATGTTATTTCATGGAGCTTTTCTCCCCAGGCCTCTACTGAAAATGGACATATATCCAGTTAGACTAGCCCGGTCAACAAATGTAAAATAAATAAAATAAATGAAATAAATTCTGGAAGAAGTCATGAGCCTAAAAGAGTAAAATATTTAGCTTTTAGTCAGCAATGTCACAGATGTAATAAGTGTAATCATTTCAAAAGGTTTAGTAAATGAAAAGGGACACATTATTTTATTAAAAGGGAACATTCAAAGAAATAAGTTGATCAATTAGAAAGCTGTGACCCTACTTTATATGTTGATGGTGTGTCATGTTTCATGAAACAGTCAATACAGTAGATTTATGTGCAAAGAATGAAGTATTTTGTACTGTTCGGATAAATGGAAAACCCATACAGCTTAAGACTGACATAGGTGCAAAATGCAATGTTATGTCTGCAGAAGCATTTGCTAGAGTATGTGCTGGTGAAAAGCTTGATTTGGCAGTGTGCGAAGCTTGTTGCTTATGGTAGTGAAGAGATTCAAACTGAGGGCTCGGCAGTACTTTCATGTTGCTTTGATGGGAGAAGCTACAACTTTTTATATTATGTGATCATTATTAAGGCTCAGAGACAATTTAAAAATCAGACTGCTTTCATTTAATAAGGAAGTCCACCACATTAGCTTAAAAGACCACAGTTCTTATTTTACCCAGTATATTTTCTCTACCTATGCTGATCTTTGTGAAGGCAAACTAGGCAAGCTTCCAGTCATGTACTCCATGAAGTTAGAGCCAGATGTCAACCCAGTTGTTAGGCCAGCCCAGAAAGTTCCAGTAGCTATGCAGAACACAGTCAAAGCCAAGCTAGATAAAATTGTGCAACAAGGTGTAATTTGTCCAGTTGATGAACCTACTGAATGGGTATCTTCATGGCGCTTGCTCAAAAGAAAAGCTTAGATGATATCAGAATATGCATTGATCCACGAGATTTGAACAAACCACTGAAAAGACCTCATCATCCAATGTGTGCAGTCAAAGAAGTTACAGCACTGATGCCAAATGCCACTGTTTTTTTTCTGTCTTAGATGAAAATAATTAATTTCAACAAATTTTGCTTGACAAGAAACACTTGTTGCTAACTACATTTAGAACTCCTTTCAGAAGGTACAGATTTTTGAGAATGCCATTTGGGATAAATTCTGCAAGTGAAGTCTTTCAACATGCAATGGAGCAAATTTTTTTTCTGAGTACCCCTGTGCTATTATAGTAGACAATATCCTAATAGGAGGTAATGGTGAAGCTGAGCATTACAGAAACCTCAAGAAAGTTCTGGAAATAGCACATCAAGTGAATCTTAAGCTGAATCCTCAGAAGTGCAAGTTCAGGTTACAAGAAGTTACTTGTGCTGGTCATTTGTTTGCCAGTTCAGGTTTACAACCAGACCCTTCCAAGCAAACAGCCATTCTTGAGATGCCAGCTCAAGACAATGTTCTAGCCCTTCAACGTTGTCTTGAGATGGTTAACAATCTAGGCAAGTTAATTCCAAACTTGAGCCAACTAGCAGCACTGCTTAGATAGCTGACATATAAAGATGTATCCTGGTTCTGGTTAGAACAACACCAAAGAGCATTTGATGTCCTGAAACAGAGAATTGCCAGCCCACCAACTTTCAGATACTATGATGTTCACAAATCATTTACTCTTTCCTGTGATGCTTCTAAATTTGGTCTTGGTGCAGTTATTCTTCAAGAAGGTCAATCTGTTCCCTATGCATACAGATCTCTAATCCTAAATGAAATGCAGTATGCTCAGATAAAGAAAGACCTCTTGGCAATTGTGTTTGCATGTTCGAAGTTCCATAATTATATTTATGGTAGACCTATCCAGATCGAAACAGACCACCAACCTCTTGTCACTATTTTCAGAAAGCCTATGCATGCATCTCCAGCCAGATTGCAATGTATGATGTTGAGATAGCAGAGGTATAATTTCAATCTTGTCTACACAAAAGGAAGCTTCTTTACCTTGTTGATACATTATTCAGATCACCCAGAAATACCACTGAACAGCATGAGAATGAGCAACTAGATTTTGAAGTCATGGAAGTGAGAAATCTTTCTTCCACATGCCTTTATGGGCTTAGAAATCATACAGCCTCAGATCCTGTTTTACAGAAGCTCAACCCCTTTATCAGTCGAGGATGGCAGTCAAAGCAATCTAGTTTAGTTCAAGAAGTGCAATCATATTTTCCTAACACAAAAGAAATTTTGTCTGACAATGGTATTGTCACAAAAGCTCCAAAAGTCATTGTTCCAAAGTCCTTGCAACCAGAGTATATTGCTATCTTGCATCGTGGCCACTCAGGAGCTGATTCTACCAAAAGGAGGGCAAAATGACTAGTATTTTATCCCTCTATGTCATAAGACATTAAGAGAGCTCTTTCATCTTGTTCTGTATGTAATAGTACAAATCCACATCAACAGAAGTAACCACTTCAGATAAACCAGACTCATGAACCACCTTGGTCTACAGTAGTCACTGACATTTTCGAATGGAATGGTCAGCATTATTTGGTGTTAGACTCTTATTCTAATTGGTTTGAGATTGACCTACTTCCTAATGTAGCATCCAGTACTGTTATTACTAAGATGAAGCATTATTTTGCAGTCTATGGTAGTCCGCACAAAGTTATTTCTGACAATGGCACACAGTTTACTAGCCAGCAATTCAAAAGATTCACCAAAGAGTGAGACTTTATTTATGCCACGAGTAGTCCTAAATACCCACAGCCAAATGGTTTTGTAGAATGTGCAGTTCAAGGTGAGAAACAGTTACTAGAGAAGTCAAAATGAGATAATAGTGATGCTTTCCTGAATCTCTTGAATCTCAGAAATATTCCTCATGATGAACATCTAGGTTCACTTGCCCAGAGACCTCTGTCAAAACAAACCAGAACCACATTACCAGTCAGCAGTAGTTTACTGGTTCCAAGTGCTAAGAATAACAGATCAGTGAAAGCCCATCTGTTAAAGAAGCACCTATCCCAGAAATCTTATTACGATAAGTCCAGCAAACTGGCAATCCATTACGTGAAGGAGAGCCAGTGAGCATGCAAACATGCAAATGTTATGATCAGATAGGAGTCATGAAAATTGTTCATCCAGGGCCGAGATCATACATTGTGGAATCACAAGGAGTACAGTTTAGGTGGAATTGGAAACATTTGATGCCAGTGTCCGAGCCTGTACCACAGCAGCTAGCCTGTGAGAAAGACTTTTTATCTCAGAGTGAGTTATCCTGCATTCCAGTTCCAGAGGACATTCCAGTAAATATTCCTGTTCCTGAGATGAATCCCAAAGTTCTTGATATGAACTGTTCACCGAAGACTATCCCTGTTGCTAAACCCAGTTCTGATTACTATGTTACCAGATCAGATCTCATTTTCAGACCATGTCACAGTTACACTGCAATGTGGACATGAACATTGAGTTTGTTTCTGATGTCTATATTATTGCATGTCTTATTCTAATGTCATTTCATTGAGAGCCATCCATTTAAGAGGAAGGATGTAGATCAATGTGCGTGTGTGTATATATATATATATATATATATATATATATATATATATATATATATATACCTTTAAGAAGCTTTGTAAAGGCTTGCACAAGTGTATAAATACTGAGCACGTGCAAGACTGGCTGCCATTTTGTAGTAAGCTGTTGAGATGTAAGCATGTATATCTGTGTAGACTGTCAGTTAATCAATTTCATTTATATTTTGTAATACTGCTATCCATCCTGATATGTTTCTATGCAATAAAGCATATAAATGAACTACCTGCCTGTTTATCATCTATACTAGAAAGGGACAAGTGACAAACCCTCAAGGGCAAACTTTGTACCTGCAGTAATGACACGGTAAATATGGAACCTGTAATGAAAATAAGGTTACATTACAGAGTACTTTCATATTGAAACATGTATATGCCTCTAAGAAGAATTTGTCTGAGGTGTACATTTAGGGCAGTCATATCTCCTATGTCAGATGTTTGCAATGTATAATTAAATATTATAACCAATACTGTGCGTCAAGTATTTCAATTAATCACTGTCTATAAAACATGGAACAGGTCAATTATACCCTCATTTGCACAACTAAATGAAGAAGCAAGACCAAAGTACCTACTGGTTCCTCTGCTTTACTTACAATAGTAACTGAAATACAATGAGGTTCAAGAATTACATAAATAATCATTCACAAATGAATGAAAACAAGAAATCAAAAACTTTTCTTCTGCAATATATATATATATATATATATATATTGATAAATGCAAGCTTCTGAGTAAGCAAGCATTAGCTAGCCACTATGTACCTCAGACATATGAGCATGCAGAAGTCACACAGACATATGCAAAGGACAAGGAACAATCATCATCGTCTGCACAAAGTAGGGGGAGGTGCAGAAGGGCAAAGCTGACACCAAAGAAGTGAGTGTGCGTGAGTAAGAAACACATGCATCTGTCAGAGTATACAGTGTTCAGGGCCAGTAATAACAGATGTACAGCACTCAGCAGCACTGTCTAGATAGTTTGCATGTATGTTAAGCCTTATGAACAAGTGATATATTTTTTTGTCTATGTGTGTGTGCATGTCGGCAGAACACATTCAAGCACTCTGCTAACACTACATCCTAGCATCTCAGATAGTTGTGAGTTTTGTATGGTAGAGTAGTCGGTTCAGCATTGTTGCCTCCAACCATGGCAAGTACCTCTGCCAGAAGTTGCACTGCTAATTCCACAGCCCAGTCTAGAAGTCCTACATGAACATGAGTGATGCCTGCTGGATGAGCTCTTATTGCACCTACATCCAAGACCATGACTCCATGGCCTACCATGTCTGGGTCTGGGGACTACAGTCACTGATGGAGCAGTGGAAGTGGTGTCACTATGGGAACAGGATCTTGCACTGCCATGTCTGCTAACACTAGAAGATGTAGAGGCTCTCCAACCATGTGGATGCCTACACTCCCCCTATAGATGTTTCATCACAGACATTGCTTATCCAGTGTGACATTCATCCTGTTGAAGGAGTTACCCACACATTTCAGGGAGTCATGCACATCAGAATACATGATGTTTAATACTTTCATTATCTCTTCTGAGGCTCTGGTGGAACATGTCTGTGCCTCCTCTATGGAACTATACATATGTCAAGCAGGGCCTAATGACACACCAGCATCAGGAAAAGGGTGGACAGAAGGCCTCCTCTGTGTGTCTCTACTAACCGTCCTGTGTGGCACCTCACCCTAATAATGGCTACAGGGAGAAGCAATCATCTCTGCAACCAGAGTAATCACATTAGCCTGATCAACCATGACCTCCTCAATCTGTCCTATATCAGAGGTCTCCACTTCATGGGTATTTGTAGGCATACTGACTATGTCCAAAATGTAGGCAGGGGATGTGGAAGACACAACACCAGTGTCAGACTGACCCTCTGCACCTCAGACTGTGCCTCTTCATCACCACCATCTTCATCAGAGGCTGACGATACTCTGCATCAGGTGATAGGAGTTCCCCAGTGCCACTATCAGGATCATCTTTAATAATAAGCAATAAACACATCAAACAGAGAATTAAGAAATAAATTGATTACAGCCTTTCTAATATGAAAGATATGTTAAACTATAATAGGTGCTAAAGCAATGAAAATATAACTGTCGGTTAGCCTAAATCTACTTTACATACAGTACAGTAATAAACAAATGTGTGCTTACCATGTGCAAGGGATGTTCAGCCTGCAATCCGGATATTCCATTATGCAGGGAAGGGAAAGGAAAGAAGGCAAAGCATCACAATGCAAATGAAAAAAGAAACAAAGAACAATCCCTTTTACATATGCAAATTAAGAATTAACTCATACAAAAATATGCTTATCAGTAGAATCTCCCCAACACTCTCATCTATCTCTCTATTTATGTATCATCTGACTCACACTTATCACTAGCTCTAGATACATCAGAAATGCATGATATGCGCATATAAACATATAACAATGACACTTACAACTACTTTTATTTTGCATAACACTTTAATTATTTTTATTTTACATACCTGGAAATTCTGCATGAGACAGTCTTGGGTCTATGGTTGATCATCAAAAGGATTAACCATCAAACTGCACATCATTGAATGCAAAGCATTGAAACTCCATCCATCAAACATGCACTTCATCGAACCTGTGAGACAGGGAATGTAACTACTTAATCAACACTTCCCTGACTCACAATTGGCTGTATTTTAAACCCACCCATGTGGGGAGCTTTGCCCACTCACCCACCAATTATATATACCAACTCCACAATCACATTACAGTGATGAAACTGAGACAGGGAAGTGTTGGCCAACTAGTTACTTTCCCCATCTCACAGATTTGATGAAGTGCATGTTCAATGGATGGAATTTCAATGCTTTGCATTCAATAATGTGCCGTTCAATGGTTAGTCTTTTCAACGATTAACTGTAGACCCCTCTGGGTTTGTCATTCACATCAGCACCATCATGAAGCATTCGACATGAACCCTCTGTTGAGCAATCTGGCTCTCTGACATTGGACAGGAACTCATCTGTTTCAGTTAGTGGTGGTTCAGTAGTAGGACCACCTCCTACAGCTACCTTTCCTGGGCACCTGCAGCCACCCTATGACAGGCATAGGTTATCATATCACTTACCCTTTGTCTTATCTGGGAGTAACTTCCCCATGCTTTCCAATAGCACTGATATCATTGACCACCTGTTGCCATATTCTGTTTTGGGCAGCTGATTTGTCATCTACATCTGCCTGAGATAAAAACACCATGGTGATGTAGGGCCTGGATAATAACCTCATTTTCTGCATCAGTGAATGATGGCTTGTGAGGTAAAGATTCATTCTTGGTTGTCATATCCCTGTATGAGAAGAAACAGAAAACAAACACAATATTACCATTTCTAATACACAGACAGGATGGCTGTGAACTCAGTTATGTATGATGATATGCATCTATCATGCAAACAAAAAAATAAAAGATAATGCTCCTTATGACTACATATAATTTAGGACAGCTCCCCACCCCCAATAAATTAATAAAATAATAACTAATATAGTCGTTTTGTAATGAAGAGAACAGGTTGCTTTACTGTGTAATATATCACTGCATTAGCAATACTAAGTCACAGTGTACAAGTAGAAATGTAAAAAAAAAAACATTATAATGCCATCTCCAATTTTGTAGAGAGCAGCCAGGTAGATATCATAAACTTAACACATTTCTGTGTGCTAGCACAAATAAAAATACCTGACCTTGCTACAAAGTTATATTATAATCTTCTATAATAACTTTTCAAATTCCAAGAATATAAAACCTACAATATATATGTCAGGTAACATTGTATACCAAGCATTTTGTAATGCAGACAAATAAGTGATATATATGGACTATGCCAGCAATAAAGGATAAAGAAAAAAATAGAAAAATAAAAAGTGTTTTTATTGGTCATTGCGATTCATTCTTATTGTTACACTAAAAGCAACATACCTTAACAAGAAAGCAGTGCACAAAGGAAATAGATTTTCAAAAGTAGTGTGTATTTACCAGCATCACGCTCTCTGGATCCAGTCTCCCCACTATGATGCAAGTGTATTATCTACACATTTACATTTATACTGTGGAGAGATAGCCCTGTGATAACTGCAAGTATACCAAATGAGGTGTTAACACATTAGTAATCCTAACTGCCACAATCTGCACTAAGTGCAGGGAAGGTAAACATGATGTAAGGAGTGACACAGTTTCATGCACAGGCACATGCCCCAGCCCTGCAAGGATGAGCATTGAGAAGTGTTACCCGCTAATGGCTTGCAGGTGTCTGTGATTATCAGTTTTTCACAGTAACCCCTCTTTAATGTACACTTACTGAGACTGTGTCATGCAGATGACATGTACAAAAAAGTCTAAATGTACATTGACTGAGTTAGGAACTCCAGTTACAAATCCATCCATCTGAAATATATTTACAAACAAAAATATTGCCTTTTACAAATGAATGTATTCCTGGGAAAACTTAAAATCACATACATACAGGTCTCTCTGAAGTATATCTCCATTAATTCATTCTGAAATTAGCATATCACTACCTATCATGGTTATGAGAAAGTTTTTCCATGGCAATGAAAATTAATAAGCTAAGTTTCAGTTTTTACAATCTTTATCCCATGGTCTTATTTTCCAGCTGGTACAACTACATTTTTTAACATTGTGTAAAACTCTGTGATGCATAGTAACATCTATTACAAATGGTGGATTTTCAATAAGAACAAATGTGCTTTTTCACATCCTTAAATTCAGACTTCTCCTGTGGTACATGTGACTGATACTGTGCTCTCTAGGTTGCGTAACTAGATTGTTAGCAAATAAAGGTAGCTCAAGCAGGAACCAAGCACAAACCTCTAGCAAAAACACCAGCTGCTCAGTTGAATTCCCACAATTTAATATAAAAATGCAAGCTTTCATACTATGCTAGTGCTTCATCAGACAGTAAAATATTTCTTTCACATGCAGCTACTCATTAAATAACATATGGTTGCAGTCACATGTTATAAAACATCCAATAAAAACAACACTTTCATCTAAAATGTTTGCATCTCAAAACAGATTTAATTGATACAAGTCCATTTAAATCAGGGTGTGATCAGCTTTAAAAGAAAATCCACCTATACTCTTCCCTCTAAGTTAAAGAAACAATATCACCCCTCTAATATTTTAAGGCCAGTTAACACCACAAATGTAAAGCTGTGAACAGCCCCAAGGTCCCTAGAATGCTAATATGAAGCATCTGTGCTAACCCCTCTTCTAACCTCGCTGGTTAGATTTGACCATAAAATAATCACTCTGGATATCCACATTCTGCCACCATCCCCGGTCAAAGAAACCACTGTGAAAAACTTTTCAAAAGCAAACTTCATGTTACTTAAGACCGAGGTGGGAAGTTTCAAAGCCCCCATGCTAAAGGATAACACTGTCCAAGCTGCAAAATCCTTTACTAATGCACTCTATGGGCACCTACAAGAATGCATGGATCATGCTATCCCAAACAAAGCCAAGACTCACTCCTCCAAGAAAAGCAAACCAGTCTGGTGGACCCCTGCCATAAACAAGCTATACAATAAAAGGAGGAAATGAGTACAGAAAAGAGTAAAATCCCAAGAAGAGAAGACATCCCTGAGAAGTATCAGCAAGAAACTACATTCCCTCATAAAATCATCCAAGGCTAGCTTTGAAAGAAAAATTGCCATGGACTCCAAAGATAACCGCAATGCATTATTTAGCTATGTCAAGAATCTAAGTGGCAATTCTCAGATCTGCTCGGAGTTAGTGCAGAATGGCACAAAATACACTGAGCCAACCGATATAGCCAACATCCTGGCAGACAGGTTCAGTGCAAACTTCACCCCCCTCTCACCCCAAAAGGGCCCATAACTATTCCAGAAGAATGTAGTACCCCTGAAATCACAGACACTCAGGTTAAAACAGCCCTTTCCAAAGCCAAAAATACAGCATCAATGGGACCAGACGGTGTCCCAGGCTGCGTCCTACATGAGCTCAAAGATGAATTAACCCCTCACCTAAACACACTGTTTAAACTCAGCCTCTCCACAGGCTATGTGCCCACAGAGAGGTGCACAGCAATGATTATTCTGCTCCACAAAGGTGGAGCCACAACGGACCCCGGGAACTATTGCCCTATAAGCCTGACTAGCTTGGTCTGCAAAGCTACGGAGTGCATCATCATGGATATCATTAACAGAGACATTGAAACCTCCAAACACTGGACCCAACCCAGTTCAGCTTTGTTAAGGGCAGTCATGCCTCCTAAACCTGGTGGACGTCTTTGAGACAGTTACCAAGGCTATAGACGAGGGAAAGTTGGTCCACACAGCCTACCTAGACCTCGCAAAGGCCTTCAACACTATTCCCCACTCAGGTATTATAGACAAGCTCACCAGCCTGAACATAAACCCCTACATCACAAGATGGGTTGCCAACTGGCTCACAGACAGAACCCACATGGTAAGAGTTGCAGGAGCTAGGTCTGACTCTAAACCTGTTACAAGTGGCATTCCCCAGGGCTCAGTCCTAGGACCTCTCCTGTTTGGCATATACTTCTCAGAGGTACAGGCAAGCACAGGAGGACTATGGCTCACCATGTTCGCAGATGACTGCAAACTAGGGGCTATAATTGACTCTCCAGCTAACACAGACATCCAACAAAAGGGTCTCACTGAAACAGATACCTGGTGTCAAAACCATGGTCTCAAGCTAAATGCCAAAAAGTGCATAGTCATCCCCCTTTGGAAAAAGCAAAGTACCCACAAACTACCACATAGATGGTAGCCCCCTAAATACAGAAGACGTAATAAGGGATCTGGGGACCCAAGTAGATCTCTCCTTTGATAATTACATTGCCAAAGTGGTTAGAAAATCCTTCTATGTGGCCCACCTAATCATAAAAGGGTTTGCATCCAGATCGAAAGAGGTCATTGGGTCCCTCTACACATCACTCATCAGACCCATCATACAGTACGATGCCCCATTTGGGATGTACCTTACAAGACACCTGCAACAACTGGAAAGACCACAGAAGTTCCTCACCAAGAGGATCGCTGTGCAGCTCGACTGAAGAAACTCCAGCTGTACTCGGTTGCATACCGCCTATTCAGAGGTGATCTCTGCCTGACATACAAGGCCATGTCCAACCCAGAATTGATGGACATGCTCCACCTAAAGAAAACCATATCCCCTCGATCCACATGGTCCAGGGATCTAAACCTCACCACACCAATAAATAGGACGTGTTGAAGGGATAGAGTCCTGTCCCAGAGACTTCCCATGCTGTGGAACAAGATTCCAATCTACATTAGGCAGAGCTCCTCGCTAACCCTCTTCAAGAGAAACCTTGACAAGTGGATGGGAAACAGAAAGTTTACCCCAGGGATCACTTCAATGGCTTTGCTGGACAGAGGCACAGAGAACTAATCTAAGGGGGCAGCGAAAGCCAACACATTCTGGCTAGGCTTATAAATGCCTTCGGGCAGATAACCTAGTACCTACCTATGAACCTATGAACCTAATAACTGATAGATGTTGACATATCCTTTTTTTTAATTTTCTGTTCATTTTACCAATAGAGAAGACTTGACATTCCTCATATGGTATTATCTATACTTAATGTTCACTATCTCAGTCCATATATTGATGTAGATTAAAATGGTTATTCAAAAGGGGATAATTAAACTTTACACTTCTTTAAGTGAATTTTTTTTTACCAGAAAATTTATAACGTGGCCAGGGCCCCTTTTTATGACTGTACCTAATGTCAATGTAGTTATGCTGCTTCTTATAGCAGACAATCTGTTTTAATGTCTTGTTATTTCTGAAACTGAAGCAATGTGCCTGTAAAAACTGATCCCCCAGTTTCCCTAAAGAAGATAACATATATATCAATGCTACCTAATGATCTTTTGTATATACAAAGCTCTCATATTATAAGTTAACACAAATCTAAAGCTATATCCATGCTAGCCATTACTATTGGTTCAAAATCATTCCCTTGAATTTGGGAGATTTAGATCAGATGTATACACTAATGAGTTTTTTCTTTTATTGTAAATTTTATTTACATCAGTGCACCACCAGGGTGGTTTGATTTTAAATTTCACATTGTATTTGTTTTTAGATGGGCTTTTCAATTCTGTACATTTATTTTATTTATGTTGGTTTAATACTCCTTTGTGAATCTATCTGTTGAGGTGATGTCTGGGGTAATGTTATTATAAGTGAATTTTGAGACTTCATCATAGAATTTTTGAAGATGTATAAGCTTGAAGCCTTTGAATTCTAGCATATTGTTTCATGGGGCTTAGGTATTTTGAGGAAGAAGGTTGCTAGTTTATTACCTGATTTAATTGGAGAATGAACTATTGTGAGTTTTGTCTGATGCTACTACATTAATATGTACTAGGTCAAGAATATTTTATCCCCTAATTTGACTAGTGGCAATTTGGTCCATTGATTTTTTTATTTATAAGAGATAAAAACGTCTGCGTATATCGTGCATTTGAAATATAAGTACTTCAGTCAAACAATTGGTAGTTAAATTCTCCTAAGCTAATGGGGTTCTTATTTATGGAAAGTTCATCAATAATATTTAGCAACCTGACATGAAGTTCTAGGGTTCTTAACGGTATCCTGTAACAGGAGATACAGGAAAATGAGAAAGTATTTAGTGAAGTGACATGTATAATTCCAAGCTGATGAGTAAGATGACTATTGCTTGCTATGTTACTGCTTGAAGTATTTGCTTTTGCATGAGCATCTGTTTGAATATTAGGCTATAATAATATTTATTGCCTTTATTTTGATGTCTGTTTCAGATAATTGGCATGCTTTTTTCTTTTGATGAGTTGCACAGAGCTGATACAGTTTGGCAAGGATGTCCTATTGCTTGAGATTAGAATGCTCTGCTCTGCTCACATTTGCTCGCATTTTTTTCTTGGGAACATGAGTACTTGTGCATGTTTGCTTTCTTTGAAAGAGAAGTGTTTGTGCTAATATATACATGTTTCTTTGACCACCAAAATCAAAGCTACTTGGAGAAAGACTAAGACAGTTCCATGTTCTATTTTATCATTTGTTCTTTCTCTCACTGAACTGAAAATATTTAGGAAAGGTGATTATAGAAGGTGAGACATTACTGCATGATGAGTGCAAGAGCACTTGTTTAGTGATTTGCTGCATTTGTGGTTAGATGTTTTGGGTACTTGATCTGTAAGGTTTCATATAAATACTGCCAGGTAGTGTAGTTCTGTGGAGTTTGCTTTCAAGGAGATGTAGCAGATGTGCTGTATTAGCTGAAACTGCTATCTCACACATCATGGCTCTTCATTTTAGCTTTTCCACATTTTACTTGAAAGTCATTCATTCTCAGTATCGGTTTTTGCTGGGTTCAATAGTTTTTTTCTCATATCTCACAGATGCATTGTACATAATTTGACAATTGCTCAAGCTGAATGTATGTGTGTGTGTTATGTTTTAGTGTGTGTGTGTGTGTGTGTGTGTGTGTGTGTGTGTGTGTGTGTGTGTGTGTGTGTGTGTGTGTGTGTGTGTGAGAGTGTTTGCATGCCCGTGCATATGTATGTGTGCCTCTGGTATAGCAATCGGAAATCCTCCAAAGTGGTTGCAAGGATATGTGCTAAGTACATGGGAGTGTGGTTGTGGTAAGTTCATGTCTCACATTTATATCTAGGGTTACCACCTGTCCCACTTTGCGAGGGACAGTCCCTCTTTAGGCAGTTGTTTCCTGCAAAAAAAAAATCAAAGAATAGCAAATGTCCTGAGATTTCAGGACAAAAATATTTCCTAAGTTTTCTTTAATAGTTGTATAAAACAGTTATTTTATATATGAAACTTCTATATGTTTCGTGAAGTGGCATAAGCAATTCAAATGTTACTAGAATAAGCTTTTATTTGTGTATAAAAGTAAAGTTCTGTACTATGCACGGCTGTAGGTATGTTTTGTCCTGGAAAATCTACAGAACATGTCCCACTATGGGCATTTGAAAAGGTGGCAACCCTATTTATATCCACAGAGTGTTGGCATAGGTTGTAGTTTCTCTGTTAAACTTAATCAACAAATGAATGAAAAAGAGTCTTGTGCAACTAAAGCACCTACTTTTTTGGCAAAGATGATACAATTGCTGCTATTTTATTGCAGCAGGCTTCTCTTTGAAGGAATTCTCATCTTTTTTGTTTCAGTGCTGGCCTCACTTTTTATTTATTTTCATAGGTACATACTTATTTATTTATTTTAACTTCAGATTGGGAGTACGGTATACCATATAGACTCAAGTTGTAAATGAACTACCAGTTACAGTGTTTTTACAACTTGATGGAGTGACTAACTCACAGATGGAAGAACTGAACTAACTAGCTATTGTCTAAAATGCAAGAATGCACATATATGAAAAAGAAGTAATTGGAATTATTTTGAGGGGTTGTCAAAGATTAAAGTATTGCAGAATATAGGGAATCCTAGTTAACAAAGAAGTAGAGCAAGTACTAAAGGGAAAATAAGGATGTATTTGGTTAATATGCATGAGTTGAGAAAGACCACTGTTAATCAAGTATTTTTGATAACATCCCCAGAGCACAAAAACCTTTAGCACAACACTTAGGCAACAGAAAGTAGAAATGGTTGTCACAAAACATAGGGATCATATGACAAGAAAAATAGCCATAGAACCTATTGAGGTATTAGAGATATTAGGGAAATGCCATATAAATCTGTATAGAGCAGAGGAATGACAAAACCAAGAAAAGGTACAAATGCCAATATTCATATAAGACTTAATTATATCAAGGTTAGAAGAAAATGACTTTCAGCAGTTAATAGTTAAGATAGGAAAGGATGAGATGCAAATGGTGATGCATAACTGATCAATAGAAAATCTCTCACAAGATGGTATTTCTTGAAAGTTTGGAAATTTGAAGGAAAGGGAGTGATAAAAATGTGGAAGGTTTTGCTTAATAATATTTTAAGGTGGGATATTACTAGCATCCTGGAAGAAAGTCATGGTTGCTGTATGATGGTAAACACAGTCAAGAGAGACTGTGATTATATGGACAATAACCCTAAGCCATCTCAGTGAAACTATGCAGAATTGAAAATTTTCTACTGTTTGTGCATCCATACTTAACTGGTATCCAGAGCATTTTGCTTTCAGACAGACTGTAGGTATGGTGTTCTGTAAGAGTCTCTACCATAAAATTCTGTAGTTCCACAGGAGGAATTCAGCATTTGTGTGGTGAATAATGGAGTTAAATGCAGGACTGAGAATGGTATTTTATTGCCTGATTGTGGAGTTACCTGCAGGATTGAGATGAAGAGGAATTGATTGCCTGATCATGAGGTTAGCTGCAGGATTGAGACTAGGAGGATTGGATTGCCTGATCATGGAGTTATCTGCAGGATTGAGATTGTAATTGGATTGCCTGATCATGGAGTTATTTGCAGGATTGAGATTGGGAGGACTCAATTGCCTGAGTAATCTGCAGTATTGAGTTTGGGACTGGATTGCCTTATCATTGAGTCACCTGCAGAATTGAGATTGGGAGGATATGGTTGCCTGATCTGAACCTTAGTGAAAATTTTTTTTTTTTTTTGGAATTAGCATTAACCATGAAGTATCTCTAACAGTAACAGGAACACAATGATGCTTAAACGTGTAGCTGGTACCCTACTACCTTTTAGCTAAAGTTGAGAATTCGATTTTTTCATCACATCATCAGACCAAAGACTAAATATTTTAGCATTTAAGTCAACAGAGGTGTTGTGATGTCCTGTAGCAACTACTTAGCGTTGAGTTGGATAGGATGGATGGGCAGCACCAGGGCAAATTCAGCAGATCCAAGTATGTAAGGATGGTATCTTGGGAATGCCTAGCTGATGATATGCAGACTGATCTGTGGCTAAACTGTAATCATTGCTTGCACTAGTAGTATCACTAGGACCTGTGACTGCAAGGCAATTACTGCTTGTCATGGTGAAACCCCCCAGGATGAAAATGTGGACACAGGAGTAGAGGAAACTGAAGAGTTAAAGAAATATGGCTTCCATACAGTATTAATTACCATGGGGGGTCTCTCCGAATTTAACCAGAATGAACCAAAAAGCCAAGAAAGTGGCATTTACAGAAGTTGCAAAATTGAAGGTCCAGATATTGGTCATTTATGACAATGCAGATGTGCTTTTGGATGACTTTAGAGAGGTTTTGCCAAACCATCACCTAACTCAGGAAGGGAAGTTGAAAGAACACTTTGATGAACTTATGAATATGGTTAAAATGCTGCCCTCTGAAGATGCAATACCAGAAGTTATGCATGTGATGGGGTACATTTCTGTAGATGATTTGCTGTATCCAGGACTGTTTGTAAGCTTCTGCGCCCCCAAGCCTTTCTGTGTTGGAGGGAAGCCTTCTAGCTTATCAGTGGGAGTGGTAATCACTAGGGAGCCTATCTCCACAAGAGTGGTTTTTGGCCCATAAAATGTAGTTTCTTGGCCGTTTGGGCAGGTTTTCCATATCTTTCAACTTTCTGTTTTAAAAGCCTGTGTTTGCACTTGTTTCCCACCTTTCCTGTAACTAGTCTAGTCCAGATACAGATTTGCTGTATACAGGACTGTTTGTAAGCTTCTGAGCCCCCCAAGCCTTTCTGTGTTGGAGGGAAGCCTTCTGGCTTATCAGTGGGAGTGGTAAGCACTAGGTAGCCTATCTACCACAGGATGCATGGTTTCTGTGTTCTACATTGTAGTTTATTGGCTGTTTGGGCAGTTTTTTTCCATCTCTTTCAACTTTCTGATTTAAAAGCTTGCATTTGCACTTTTCCCACCTTTCCTGTAACTAGTCTAGTACAGATACAGATTTGCTGTATCCAGGACTGTATATATGCTTCTGAGCCCCCCAAGCCTTTTTGTACTGGAGGGAAGCCTTCTGGCTTATCAGTGGGAGTGGTAAGCACTAGGTAACCTATCTACCACAAGAGGAGAGGTTTCTGGCCCAGAAATTGAAGTTTATTGGCCGTTTGGGCAGTTTTTCCATCTCTTTCAATTTTCTGGTTTAAAAGTCTGCATTTGCACTTGTTTCCCACCTTTCCCATAACTAGTCTAGTCTGATATAGATTTGCTGTATCCAGGACTGTTTGTAAGCTTCTGAACAGTGCCAACATCTGCTCTTCAGTTTTTTTCCTTAGATCTGCTAGTTCTCCCCTCTCCTGCACTTTTACTAGCTTATTAGTCTAGCACTTTACCAGACTTCTTTTAGCAATTATTGTACCACATAAAAGTGCTAACAGCACTAAATGTTCTACAAGGAAACAGCTCCAGCACTTATTATTAATGCACACCCCTCCAGGCATGTCTAAAGACAGTTCCCTGTGCTTTCTCCTATTAACCTGGTGAACTTGGGCATCCTGAGGCAATGTAGCAGCTGTCTCATGTACACAGACAATCCTCTCCTCTTACCTCCCAACACTCAGACTTGGGAGAGATGCACTTATATATCCAAATTGGAAGCCACACACTCTCCAGTCAAAACCGGAATAGCTGGTCAAGAGGAGAAGGTCAACACTTGCACCACACCACACCACATGGAACACATAGCCCTCCAGAACACACACCAGCACTACCTTCACATAAAAGCACACACCAAACACCCACCTTCGCTGAGGCTCTCAATAAAAATCTATTCAAACAGCAGAGACATCCAAGGCAGAAATGCACTCGACCACCACAACACAACACTAATCACAAAACACATAACTCCCCTAAACAGTGTGCCACTCAACCAAAGCCCCTAAGGCAAAATAACATGCCCAACACAGTAGTCATAGGTGACTTGATAGTGAGGCACACTGATGTCCCACTCACTAGGTTGAATAAGGAGAAAGTAACAGTCAGCTGCCTGTCAGGTGTCAGGATCCACCACATAACGCACACACTCAGGTCCCTCAACAACAGGTACAAATATGACTCTGTCATTGTACATGTGGGTGTGAATGACTTGAGACATACCTCCCTGGACTACATGAAAAAAGACATGGAGGAGCTCTTGGATTATGTAGCCCAGGTGGGTATGATCATATCCCTGAGCAGCATCCTAGCATCACCCAGAATTACATCACAGTACAAGCAGAAAATGATTGATTTCAACACTTGGCTAAGCTTCTGGTGTCATTCTGGGGGTATCCAGTATCTGTCTGCCTAGGATGACATGATTGACAGACCTCAATGCTTTGCCAGACATGGCCTGCATCTGTCAACCCTGGGCTTCTGGATACTGACCAATGCTCCTGCCACCCCTATAGTGCCTTTTTTAGGTGGTATTCGAATGACCAAATTACCACCGTAACAGCTACAAACAAATGCAATCTGAGGGTCATGCTGCTCAATGCTAGAAGTCTAAATCTCAAAATGCACTCACTCAAAGCACTCTTAAAATGGAGAACACCGACATTTGTGCTGTAACAGAGACCTGGTTCAAGGCAGCCGAAAGCACCCCTGCGCTACCAGGCTATAACTCATTCCACACCTTTCGGCCCCAGAACTTGGACTGATTTCCAAAGGCGGTGGTGTTTCCATATTCATAAAGGATGTCCACAATTCCAGACTGGTAGCCCAACATAATGCACCAGAGATACTTCAAGTGCAGCTAACATTGGGTAAGACAGCGATTCAGGTTGTAGCCTGTGATAGGTCCCCAACCATGTCCCAAGACTCCCACTCCACATTCCTAAGCACCCTGAAGAATATTAAGGTCCAACCTAACACTCTTATACTGGGTGACTTCAACTACCCCTCCACCAACTGGGAAAACTACTCATGTACCAATGCACTTGCCCAACATTTCCTGGAATTCATTAATTCCAATGCCCTGGACCAGCTTGTTCTTACCCCCACTAGAGGTAGCAACATCCTTGACCTGGTCATTACAAACATGGGCAACTGTAGCTCCACACCAATAGTCAAATCCTCCCTGGTTAGATCTGACCACAAACTAATCACTTTGGAAATACACATGCCCCCCCACCACCCGGAAAGGTAACCACCATGAAAAACTTCTCCAAAGCTAACTTTGAGCTCCTAAAAACAGAGGTGGCTAACTTCACAGCACCCATGCAAATGGAGAATAGCTGCATGAATGCTGAATCATACACCAATGCATTGTACAAACACGTACACAAATGCATGAATCTCGCCATACCCAATAGAACCAAGATGCTCTCCTCCAAAAAAAGAAAGCCAATCTGGTGATCCCCTGCCATAAACAAACTCTACAACAGAAGGAGGTAACTTATGCAGAATAAGGTGAAGTCCCAAGGCTGGAAAAACTCCCTTATCGGCCTCAAAAAAAGTTGAGATACCTCATCAAATCCTCTAAACCTAGCTATGAAAACAGAATTGCAGCAGATAGTAAAGACAACAACAAGGCCTTCTATAGTTATGTAAAGAATCTCCACAAAGAATCTTACTGCACAATGGTACCTCCTATACTGAGCCAACAGATATTGCCAATATACTGGCCGACAGATTCAGGGCCAACTTTAACCCTCCCCCCAAAGGACCAATAACAATGCCAGTAGATTGCCAGGCACCTAGCATGACTACTGCACAGGTTAAAACAGCACTATTGAAGGCCAAGAATACAGCTTCTATGGGACCTGACAATATCCCTGGCTGTATTCTACAGAAACTATGGAGTGAACTGGCACCTCACCTGTGTACCCTGTTCAATCATAGCCTCACCTCGGGCTTTGTCCCTACCAAATTGCGCACTGCTACAGTCATCCCTCTTCACAAAGGAGGAGCAACTACAGACCATGGGAACTATCGCCCATTAGCCTGATGAGTCTGATATGCAAAGCTATGGAATGCATCATCATGGACCAAATAAACAAGGATATAGGGAATCTCCAAAGGCTGGATCCCACACAGTTTGGTTTTGTAAAGGGGACATCATGCCTGCTCAACTTGGTCTAATTCTTTGAGTCAGTCACCAGAGCTGTGGATGAAGGCAAAGTGGTTCATACAGCCTTTCTTGATCTGGCCAAGGCCTTTGATACCATTCCCCACTCAGTAATCATAGAAAAACTCACTAAGCTAGGCATCAACCCCTATATCACTAGGTGGGTTGCAAACTGGCTCACAGATAGAACTCACAGTGTGAAAGTAGCTGACTCCAAGTCAGACTGCCGACCAGTCATGAATGTAGTCCCACAGGGTTCAGTCCCAGGTCCTCTCCTGCTTGGTATCTTCTCTGAAGTCCAGGCCAACACAAAGGGACTTTGGCTGACAAGGTTCACAAGTTGGGATCTATTATGAACTCCCCAAGTGATGTTGACATCCTACAGAAAGGTCTCACTGAGACCAATGACTGGTGTCAGAACCATGGCCTTAAGCTCAATGCCAAAAAATATGTCGTCATCCCCCTTGGGAAAAACCCAGTTCCCATGAATTACCAAATCGATGGTAGTCCACTGAACACAGAAGGTGTTATACGAGATCTGGGGACACCGGTTGACAGCAACCTCTCTTTTGACCACCACATTGCCACTGTGGTCAAAAAGTCCTTCTATGTGGCACATCTCATTACTAAGGCTTTTGCATCCAGGAAGAAAGAGGTCATTGTCTATGTCTACTCTTCCCTCATTAGGCCAATCATTGAGTACAATGCTTCATTTGGCATGTTCCTCACTAGACACATGCAACAACTGGAGAGTCCACAAAAGTAGCTCACAAAGAGGATCCTAGGCCTTAAACACTTGTCCTATAATGACAGACTCAAAAACCTCCAATTATTCTCTGACTCATATCACCTACTTAGAGGCAATCTTTGCTTGACTTACAAAGCCTTGTCTGATCCAGCTCTGTTAGAAATGCTACATCTAAAGAAATCCCAATCCCTCCACACCACACACTCCAGAGACCTCAACCTCATTACCGCAATCAACAGAATGTGCTGAAGGGACAGGTTCATAACCCAGAGACTGCCCATACTATGGAACAGACTTCCCATACATGTCAAACAGAGCACCTCACTGACCCTCTTCAAGAGAAATCTTGATGAGTAGATGGGAAATAGAAAACTCACTCCAGTGGATCTACTCGACAGAGCACTGGGAACTATGGTGGGGTGGCACAATGCCAGGGTAATCCTATATGCTAGGCTTGTAAAGGCTCCAGGGCCATTAGCCTACTACACACATATGAACCTATGAACCTCTGAGGCTGCTGTGTCACTTAAGCATTTCCACTTTTGATAAGGCTTTGGGTTTGGGTGAGATCTGTCTGTAACTGCTACAGACAGTGGACACCATTTGTATGTTGTAATTACCACAATTCTGCAACGTTGCATGAATGGTGCAAACAACATTGCTGGACTGAAAAACTCTGGACTTTACCCCAATTTTTCAAAAAAGGGGAAATATGGGTATGTTCCATTTGTCAAAGGATCATACTTCTTAGCCTTCTTGGGGAAGTCTATGAAACAGTGTTGGAAAAGAGTCAAATAGCTGAGCCTTTGATTCAAGAGGAATAGTACAAATTCCAGTCTGGACATGGAAGGTTAGATTAACTTTTTTGTTTCTTTTTTTGCAGTTGCACAGATATAGGAGGATTTGCAGGAGTCTGCAAGTTCAATCTACATTTGACTTTGAACCTGGGGAAGGCAAATTACTTCATAGCCCAGAATCTCTAGTCAGAAGTGGTACAAGAGGACAGGGTCCCATTGCCACTATTGTGTGACATTTATTTCCTGTGTTTGAGGAGAAAGTGCTATGTCAGTATTCTTTTAATCTAATGACATACATCCTGTATGACAGTAGGACTCCTCCAGTGCTGTGCCTTGATTTTTTTTTTTTTGCAGCCAGGATACTGCAAAGGGCAGGAGAGTATTCACTCTAAGGTCACGAATGCCGTGTATTTATTATACACAGATGATGTTGTCCTCCTGGTGTTGAGTGATTTCAGGTATGTACTGGAGGAGTGTACTGGACTACTGAAATAATACTTATGAAGCAGCTAGGAGAAAATTAGCGTCTCTAAATTAAAGTTTTTAGTCTTCTTCTGGAAAAGTGTACATCACTCTCAGATGAGGGGAGAGAAGTTTCTTCACACTGAGGAATTTTCATATGTCAGGATCTTGTTCCTATAGATAGATAAAGGGACTCAGAGATTCACTAGTGAATGGGAGCCATCACTGCAGTACTGCAGGTGTTTTACTGAACTGTAATGATGACTTGAGAACTGACCCATAATGTAGAACTTTAAGTGCAACAGCTAGCCCATACTTTATCCTCCCCTATGATCTTGAACTTATGAGCAATAGAATATGATTAGAAATGCAAGTGTCAGAAATTTGACTCCTTTGCAGAGTTGCTGACTTGGTGATCCAGGAATTTCTGGAGTAGTGACACTGCTTCTATGTGCTGAAATTAATCAGTGGATATGGTTTGGGTTCTAGGTGAGGATGTTCCATTACTACCCCTCGCAGATTTTGAGCCAGGCGTGGCCAGCTAGAAAGATATCTAGAGCAGGCTAAGGAGGTTTTGGAGGGGTTTTGTCTCTCTCTTTCTAAGGAAACATCTGGAGATTCCATAGAATGAGCTGAAAACTGTTGCTAGAGATAAGGAATTCTGGTGTACATTGATGAGCTTGGTACTATTGTGGTCCTCACTGGCACAATCACTTTATAAAATGGATGGATAGATATATGGATTGATGGACAGATGGATGGATGAATGGACTGTATTATGAGTACTTGTCTTCAGATTGTAAAGCATTTACTTTCAGTCATGCAAGGGTGACAGCTGTATGATTCTCTTTGTTTCAGCTTGGAAATTGCTTTTTATTTTCCTTCATAATGAGCTGTCAATGAAAGTTTCACAGTGCATCAAAATATCATTTCTTATTTACATCAAAACTGTTCTGTCATGGCTTATATAAAACCAGCTTTTTGGACAAACATAAGTCACTTATAAATAAAAGTAGGTAGGTAAATATTGTGGAAAATTTAATTTGCCCCTTGTCTTTTGCTTGAGTGCCCAAACTTAAAGGAAGACAAAAGTGGTAATTTCATATCTCTTATATGTACTTTCATATAAGAAATAAGCCAGGTAGTAGACATTAGTTTATTTATTATTTATTTATTGACATTTGTTTAACAGGAAAGTTTGATTGGGCACAGGTGCCCTTTTTCAGTGGAGGCCCATGGAGAAAAGCTCCAAATATCATATTTCATGTAATCAGTATTTACAATAATACGCGTTATAAAGCAGTTTTTGTGAATACATAGCATAATAGTCAGTATAATAAAATGTGTATTGATATTCACAAACATTAAGTTTACAAACCTTGTACTGAGAATTTACAGATAAAAGCGTGGTATAAAGGTATGCAGGAGCAATTAAGAAATACAATAGAATGAGGCATTAGAGGGAGATAAGCATGTTTAAGGGTTAATAAAGAAGTGATGATGAAGTATTCATTTGGTCATGCTAATTAGAAGTTGGTATAGTAGATAAGAAGTACAATAAAGTGAGGTATTAGAAGGGGATAAGCAGGTTAAATGATTTAATGCTTTAAAGGGAGATGTAAGAAAGGTGATGAAGGGTGTTAGAGAGCTATGTCCCAGATGAGGAGGAGGTACAAAGCCAGGAGCCAGAGAGGACGTCTTTTAGTAATGGTTTGAAAAATGAAGATATGTGATACACCTGATTGAAACAGGAGTTTTATTACAAGTTCTAGCTACACTATTGGAATACAGACTAACCCCAGCAGCTCTTTGTGGATTGTAGGTGGTAAGCAGTTGTTGATTATTTGACCAAAGGGGATGATTTTGGAGATAGAGCTGTAGTAGGGGACAAATTGCTGGGCAGGTGGATGGGGTGTGAATGATTTTATGGATTAAGGTGGGCAGAGTATAAGATGGGTAGTAAGGAAGCTCAAGCCAGATAAGTGCATTTATTCCTAAATAGTGGTGAGTCTAGTGAGGTTTGTCACAAGTGAATCTGGCAACTTTGTTGCAGTACTGTTCAAGTTTAGAACTAAGTGAGACTTGTTGGTTAGTTATGATAGGGCTCCTTATCGAAGAGAGGGTAAGAGATAAGTGGTAGCTAGAGTTACCTTGGCAGAATCTGCAAGAAATTCCTTTGCTCTGTGTAGGGTGCCTAGTTTTTGATGGGTTTTGTTGATGCTGTTGTGGATATGTAAATTGAATTTAAGATTGCCATTGATTGTCATGCCAAGTAGTTTTGTATGTGGAGTAACTTCAATCATGGTTTTATTTAAGGAAGAAATGTTAAAGTTGTTTTGTTCATGGAAATAGGATTTTGGGAAAAAGAGGAGTAATTTAGATTATTTGGTATTTAGTAGCAGGTAATTATCCTGTAACCAGCTTTCAACACAGTTAAAAGCTTCTTGAGTAATTCTCTGAAGATGTATTAGGTTGTTGAAAATGTATATTAGGGTAGAATCATCAGCATATTATATTAGGGAAACTTGTGAAAGATTTATAGATTCATAGGTAGGTACTAGGCTATCTGCCCAAAGGCATTTATAAGCCTAGCCAGAATGTGTTGGCTTTCACCCCCCCCCCCCTTAGATTAGTTCCCTGTGCCTCTGTCTAGCAGAGCCACTGAAGTGATTCCTGGGGTAAACTTTCTTTTTCCCATCCACTCATCAAGGTTTCTCTTGAAGAATGCTAGCAAGGAGCTCTGCCTAATGTAGACTGGAATCTTGTTCCAAAGCATGGGTAGTCTCTGGGACAGGAATCTATCCCTCCAGCACATGCTATTTATTGTTGTGGTGAGGTTTAGTTCCCTAGGGCGTGTGGCTCGAGGGGATACGGTTTTCTTTAGGTGGAGCATGTCCATCAGTTCTGGGTTGGACATGGCCTTGTATGTCAGGCAGAGATCACCTCTGATTAGGCGGTATGCAACCGAGTACAGCTGGAGTTTCTTCAGTCGAGCTGCATAGGGTATCAGTTTGAAGCCAGTGATCATCTTGGTGAGGTACTTCTGTGGTCTTTCCAGCTGTTGCAGGTGTCTTGTAAGGTACATCCAAAATGGGGCAATTATTATGGAAATTGTTAGTGAATATATTGAAGAGTATTGAGCCGAGAATGGAGCTCTGTGGCACACCAGTATTGACAGGAAGGAAAGAAGGAAGGAAGGGAGAAAAAGTGAAGAGACATTTAACAGATTGGTATCTATTGGTTAAGTAGTTGTTAAACCACAGTAGTGTTGGTTGTGATAGCCTGAGAGAAGAAATATGGTACAGGAGTTAAGAGGCTAGATACAAAGCTGTAGAGAGGTCAAAGAATACAGAATAAACAAGTTTGCCTTCATCTCTGGCTTTAATAGTATTTGTGAAGGTTAATAAGGCCATGATAATTTTATGGGTGGGTCTTACACCATGCAGTGTGGGGGTCAGGAACTTTTCCTGAAGAATATGTTGAAGAAGGTGCTCGTGAATGTACTTCTCCAGAATTTTTGACAAAAGGAATAATATGGCAAAAGGTCTGAAAATGGTTATATCAGATGAGGTTCTTCTTTTATGAAGGGGGTGATGATTTTTTCATTGATCTTATAATTAAAAGAGACACAGGATAGGATATGGAACTGGCAGCCGCCTTGAGGTATTCTTCTGGGAGGTTATCTACTGAATGTGAACAGGGATTCAGTTTAAGAAGTAGTGATTTGACATAGGAGATTGGCATGGGTTTTAGGGTGAAATAGGGGGTGCTGTCTTAGAAGTGGGTATGTCAGTATTGTTTGAAGGAAAATATTTAGTAAGGGCTTTAATGCTATCTATAAAATGTGTGTTAAACTGAACAGCTATTTCAGAGGTAGTGTTATTTAGGACAGGATTAGGAGTGATGGATGATCCTTAGGTTCATAGGTTCATAGGTGTGTACTAGGCTAATGCCCTGGAGCCTTTACAAGCGTAGCCCATAGGATTACCCTGGCATCATGCCACCCGACCATATTTCCCAGTGCCTCTGTCGAGTAGAACCACTGGAGTGATCCACAGGGTGAATTTTCTTTTTCCCATCCACTCTTCAAGATTTCTCTTGAAGTGGGCCAGTGACGTGCTCTGCTTGACATGTATGAAAAGTCTACTCCATAGCATGGACAGTCTCTGGGTTATGAACCTGTCCCTTGAGCATGTTCTGTTGATTGTGGTAATGAGGTTGAGGTCTCTGGAGCATGTGGTGTGGAGGGATTGGGATTTCTTTAGATGTAGCATTTCTAACAGAGCTGGGTCAGATATGGCTTTGTAAGTCAAGCAGAGAGTGCTTCTAAGTAGATGATATGAGAGAGAGAATCAGTGGAGTTTTTTTCATCTGTCCATATAGGACAAGTGTTTAAGGCCTAGGATCCTCCTTGTGAGGTACTTTTCCGACCTCTCCAGTTGTTGCAGGTGTCTAGTGAGGAACATGCCAAATGGGACATTGTACTCGATGATTGGCCTAATGAGGGAAGAGTAGAGGGAAACAATGACCTCTTTCTTCCTGGATGCAAAACCCTTAGTAATGAGATGTGTGACATAGAAGGATTTTCTGAAGAGAGGTTGCTGTCAACCTGTGTCCCCAGATCTCTTATAACAGCTTCTGTGTTCAGTGGACTACCATCGATGTGGTAATTCATGGGAACCGGGTTTTTTCCCAAGGGGGATGATGACACATTTTTTGGCATTGAGCTTAAGGCCATGGTTCTGACACCAGTCATTTTCGCAGTGAGGGCTTTCTGTAAGAAGTCAACATCACTTGGAGAGTTAATAATAGCTCCCAACTTGCAATCTTCTGTGAACTTTGTCAGCAAGAGTCCCTTCGTGTTGGTCTGGACTTCAGAGAAGTAGATACCAAACCAGAGAGGACCCAGGTCCGAACCCTGTGGGACTTCTCTCATGACTGGTCAGCAGTCTGACTTGGAGTCAACTACTTTCACACTCTGGGTTCTATGTGTGAGCCAGTTTGCAACCCACCTAGTGATATAGGGGTTGATGCATAGCTTAGTGAGTTTTCCTATGATTCCTGAGTGGGGAATGGTATCTAATGCCTTGGCCATATCAAGGTAGGCTGTATGAACCACCTTGCCTTCATCCACAACTCTAGTGATTGACTTAAAGAAGTCAACCAAGTTGAGCAGACATGATCTACCCTTCACAAGACCAAACTGTGTGGGATCCAGAGTTTGAAGATTCCCTATATCCTTGTTTATTAAGTCCACGATGATGCGTTCCATAGCTTTGCATATCAGACTCATCAGGCTAATGGGGTGATAGTTGCCAGGGTCTGTAGTCGGTCCTCCTTTGTGGAGAGGGATGACTGTAGCAATGTGCCATTTGGTAGGGACAAAGCCTGAGGTGAGGTTGTGACTGAACAGGGCACACAGCTGAGGTAACAGTTCACTCCATAGTTCATGTAGAACACAGCCAGGGGTATTTTCAGGTCCCATAAAAGCTGTATTCATGGCCTTGGACAGTGCTTTTTTAACCTGTGCAGCAGTAATACTGGGTGACTAGCAATCTACTGCTATTGTAATTGGTTCTTTGGGGGGTGGTAAAGTTGGCACTGAATATGTCGGCCAGTATACTGGCAATATCTGTTGGCTCAGTATAAGAGGTATCATTGTACAGTTGCTCAGAGCAAATCTGGGTATTGCCATGGAGATTCTTTACATAACTGTAGAAAGCCTTGTGGTTGTCTTTACTATCTGCTGCATTTCTGTTTTCATAGTTAGCTTTAGAGGATTTGACGAGGGATCTCAACTTTTTTGTTGAGGCTGATAAGGGAGTTTCTTCAGTCTTAGGACTTCACCTTATTCCACATCAGTTTCCTCCTTTTCTTGCAGAGTTTGCTTATGGCAGGGGACCACCAGATTGGCTTCCTTTTTTTTGGGAGATTATCTTGGTTCTATTGGGTATGGTGAGATCCATACATTTGTGTAGGTGTTTGTACAGTGCATTGGTGTATGATTCAGTGGTCATGCAACTATCCTCCATTTGCATGGGTGTCGTGATTTTAGCCACCATTATGTTTGTGGTCAGGGTGGGAGGGATGTGGATTTCCAAGGTGATTAGTTTGTGGTCGGATCTAACCAGGGAAGAGTTGACTATTGCTGTAGAGCAATGGTTGCCAATGTTAGTAATGACCAGGTTAAAGATGTTGCTACCTCTAGTGTGGGTAAGAACGAGCTGGTCCAGGGCTTCGGAATTAATAAATTCCAGAAAATATTGGGCATGTGTATTGGTACATGAGTAGTTTGCCCAGTTAATGGAGGCATAGTTGAAGTCGCCCAGTATGAGAGTTTTAGGTTGGACCCTAATATTCTCCAGGGTGCTTAGGAACATGGAGGGGAGTCTTGGGACATGGTTGGGTACCTATAGCAGGCTACGACCTGAATCACTGTCTTACCCAGTGTTAGCTGCACCTGAAGTATCTTAGATGCGTTATGTTGGGCTACTAGTCTGGAGGTGTGTGCATTCTTTATGAATATGGAAACACCAGTGCCTTTGGTGCTTCAGTCCAAGTTATAGGGCTGAAAGGTGTGGAATGAGTTATAGCCTGGTAGTGCAGGGGTGCTTTCTGCTGCCTTGAACCAGGTCTCTGTTACAGCATAAACGTCAATGTTCTCCATTTTAAGGAGTGCTTTGAGGGGAGTGCATTTTGAGATTTAGACGTCTAGCATGACCCTCAGATTGCATTTGTTTGTAAGCTGTTATGATGGTAATTTGGTCTTTGGAACACTGCCTAAAAAAGGCACTATAGCGGTGGCAAGAGCTTTGGCCAGTATTTGGAAGCCCAGGGGTGATAGATGCAGGCCATTTCTGGCAAAGCATTGTAGCTTGTCAATCATGTCATCCCAGGCAGACAGATAATGTATCCCCTTAGAATGACACCAGAAACTTAGCCAATTGTTGAAATCAATCCAGGGTGAAGTATATACATATACAGAAAGGTGATCACAGAGGGAATCAGAAAGGGTGGCAATAGAGACATACTTAGTGGAATCAGACACCAATCTCTAGTTGAAAATGACCTACTGTTTCTGGGATAGTTACAACATGTGGGGGAGGAAATGAGTTGAGTCAATCCAAATCTGTTTAGGCCAGCTGATGTACATTTTGTAGAGATAATCTTCCAAATGAAACTAACATTATCTAGGATTATCTTTTCATTACAAATTGTCAGTTAGATCCAGTTTAGGATGTTTTGTAGGGTTGTAGCATTATTACCAGAGGGAATATAGAATACTATAATACATAGTTCCATATGTTTTTTTAGTTTAAGATGGGAGATGAAGAGTTCAGTGTTATGGAATTTAGCAATAAGTTTATTGTAGGATAGGATTTCAAGATTGTCAGGTTATAGTAAAGCTGCTCCACCACCTTTCTGAGCTCTATCAAACCTGATATTATAACTAGGCAGTGATATGTCAGAGTCAAGTATATGGGATTTTAGCCATGTTTCAGTTCATAGGTTCATAGGTGTGTACTAGGCTAATGATCCTGGAGCATTTACAAGTCTAGCCCATAGAAGTGCCCTGGCATCTTGCCACCTGACATTAGTTCCCAGTGCCTCTGTCAAGTAGAGCCACTGCAGTGATCCCCAGGGTGAACTTTTTATTTCCCATCCACTCATCAAGATTTCTCTTGAAGAGGGCCAGTGAGTTTTCTGCTTGACATGTATGGTAAGCCTATTCCAGAACATGGGCAGTGTGTAGGTTATGAACCTGTCCCTCCAGCATGTTCTGTTGATTGTGGTAATGAGGTTGAGGTCTCTGGAGCGTGTGGTGCGGAGGGAGCTGGATTTCTTTAGATAGAGTATTTCTAACATAACTGGGTCAGGCATGGCTTTATAAGTCAAGCACAGATTGGCTATTAGTAGATGATATGAGACAGACAATAGCTGGAGTTTTTTGAATCTGCCCATGTAGGATGTGTGTTTAAGGCCTAGGATCCTCTTTGTGAGGTACTTTTGTGGTATTTCCAGCTGTCGCGTGTGTCTAATGAGGTACATGCCAAATGGGGCATTATACTCGATGACTGGCCTAATGAGGGAAGAGTAGAGAGAGATGATGACCTCTTTTCTTCATGGATGCAAAACCCTTGGTAATGAGATTTATTTATTTCCAGTTTGATAACCGGGGAAGTCCACTGGGCCCGAAAGCCCATTTTCAGTGCAGGCCCGGGGAGAAAAGCTCCATATTACAAATACATTACACACATAAGGCTCTGTGTTCTAAAAACATAGCACATTTAACAATTTCCAAAAACATAGCACATTTAACAATTTTACATGCAAAAAATAACATTTTTATACAATTGTATTGTTAACATAGAAGAGAGAGAGAAAAAAAGAAATTATACATAGATATGAAATGCGAAAGCAGTAAATCAGAAGAGAAGTGTAGGAAAAAGGAGGTGCAAAGAATTTAAAGGAGAAGAGATGCCAGGAGGAAGATAAAAAAGAACAGTTAGACTAAGATTCATTTTATTTTTGAGTAGAAAAAGTGCATCTTATGAAAAAGGTAAAGGATACATTTGTGAGAATAGGCATGTAGGCAGTGGGGAGGAGAGGATGTTAAAGGAATATATATATAGAGTTTAAGCAGGGGAGAGAAAGGAGATAAAGAAGTAGAGGGTGGGGAGCTGAGGAGAGAGTTGGAAGAAGAGGGACAAGGAGAAAATTGGAACTGGGATGTAATGGGATCTAGGTAGGAAGTATACAATTACATTTCCAGTTTTGGGAGAGGTGAGAATGGAGAAGAGATTTGAATTGTTCATAGCTTGTAGTGACTCTTAGAAGGTGAGGAAGCAAGCTCCATTTTTTTGCTATAGTATAAGAAAGTAGGAGGTGGCCAGGTGGTCGTTTAGGTTTATATACTGAAAGAAGATTTTGGTGGCCTGATCTTAGGGGCCTGAGAGGAGTGTAGAAGGGCAAGATATTAGATAGTGCAGGACAAGCAGTGGGTTTAAAAATTAGTTTGTGTGCAGTAGTAAGTTGGAGGTAATTGAGATGATTAGGGAGTTCTAGCCATTGGAGACTATGGAGGGCAATGCAATGGTGTGCAGAATGAGAAGAGTTAGTAGCGAATTTGGTGATTTTGTACTAGCAACTTTCAAGTTTTGAAGAGATAGAAGCTGAGAGGTTGGTTAGGAGAGGAGCACCATACAATAGAGAAGGGAGAAGGTAGGTAGAAGCGAGTGTTTGTCTTGTAGTTGAAGATAGAAAGTTAGCATTTCTGTAAAGCATACCGAGCTTCTGATGTGTTTTTTTTATGTTTAATTGAATATGAGTATTACATTTCAGGTGTTCATCAATGGTAACTCCGAGTAAGTTTGCACAACTAACAATGTCTATTGAGGACTGGGAGAGGCTGGAGATCTTGAAGGATGGCTTATCAAGAGGCAGAGCTTTTGTGGGGGAGAAGAGAATAATGTGGGATTTATTGGCATTAAGGGAGAGATGGTTTTGAAGCATCCAAGTCTCTGTGGTTGTGAAGGCCAATTGGGTTTTGGCTTGGAGCTCGGGAAGGCTAAAGGCTGAGCAGATTAAAGTGGAGTCGTCTGCATATTGTACAATTTGAGAATGAGGAACTGCAGAGTGGAAATCATTGATAAAGACATTAAAGAGCAGAGGTCTGAGAATAGAACCCTGAGGGACTCTGGTAGGGGTAGGTAAGAAGTTAGAGGTACCTGTATGCCATTTCACAGCTTGGGACCTATCTGAGAGATAAATTTTGAACCAAGAAAGGGAAATGAGGGAAAGATTGAGGTTAGAAAGGTGGTTGAGAAGGAGTGCGTGGGATACTGTGCTGAATGCCTTGGAAAGGTCAAGAAGAACAGTGGAGACAATATCTCCAGAGTCACGGGCATGGTTGACAATGTCTAAGAAAGAGAGGAGAGTAGAAATGGTACTGTGGCCAGGACGGAACCCGTGTTGAGTAGGAGTTAGGAGATGGTTATTGAGGAGGTGGGGCATGAGCTGCCGGTGGATACATTTTTCAAGGACTTTTGAAATTGAGGAAAGAATGGCTATTGGGTGAAAATTAGAAATGCTATTATTTTTGCCTCCTTTATGAAGGGGCAGAATGTAGGCAGCTCATCAAAGTTTGGGAACATAAGATTCCTGGATGGATCTCTTGATGAGAATGCTGATGGGTATGGCGATGCCATCTGCTGCTAGCTTGAGAAAGAGTGATGGGATATTGCCTGGGGCATTGGAGCATGGTTTGAGTTTGGAAAGAAGTTTTTTGATACAGGTGGTAGACACGGGTTGTAGAGAAAAAGTGGGAGGGGGTTTATGGGAGTAGGAGTGGGGGAGGAAGGTGAAGAAGGCTTTGGGTTCGGGCTGGGGTGGAATTGGAGAAGGATTTGGTCAGTAAAAAAAGGAGTTGAAAAGGGTTGCAATTTCTGTGTCAGTCTTATTGTTGTCTGGACAGGGATTGGATTTAGTACCTGGGTGTAAGAGGGAATTGATGGAATTCCAGACTTTTTTGGGAGTGTTTGAGAGGGTAGACTGTAGTTTGGTGTAGTATGATTTTTTATCTTGTGTGATAAGTTTTTTAGTGAGATTGTGGAGTTGCTTAAATTGAAGGAATGAAGCTGGGTGTTTATTTTTATTGTAGAGTTTCCAAGTTTTGTCTGTTTGTAGCATTAAAGTTTTAGTGTCCTTAGTTAGCCAAGGGGCAGAGTTGTATTTTATTCATTTTGTTCGAGGTGGGGCTTGGGAGTTTAGGATTTTAAGGAAGGTAGTATTGAAGACTTCTAAGGCTTCATCTAGAGAAAGAGTTTTTAGTGAATCCCAGTTTGTTAGTTTACAGGTTTCAGAGAATATAGAAGGGTTAAAATAAGTTAGGTTATGAGTGTGGGCATATTGATGTTGGTGAGGGAGCTGTTGGGTAGTTTGGTTAATAAAGGCTGGAAGATGATCACTTATTGAGTCTGGTAGTATACCAGAGTTCGAGATATTGTTGGGGTGGCTGACTAGGATCCAGTCCAGGATGGACCCTGGGGGATTATTTTTGTTAGGTCTGGTAATGTTGTTAATTAGTTGAGTAAAATTATAAAGATTGATAGACAGAGTGGAAGTATTGTTATTCATTTTATTCCAGTCGATATTGACATCGCCTAGAATGTAAGTCTCTAGTTTGATATTGTTTGTAGCCCAATAGAGAATATTCTCTAGGGAGGAGGTGTTGTCTCCAGGGGGTATATAGATGGCTATAATACAGATACTTTTAAAGTTCTTCATTTTGAGGATTCCTATGATTAGTTTGGCATTATTAAACTGAGGAATGGGATTTTTGCATGGGCTGAAATTTAGCAGGCAGTTATAGATTAAGGCTACACCGCCTCCTTTTTTGTTTTGGCAATCAAATTTAAGTGCTTGGAAGCCAGGTGGTAAAATATCAGAGTTAGTAGCTTGTGGTTTTAGCCAGGTTTCTGTTACTGCTACTATGTCAGGTGCAGTGAGATTTAGCCAAGCATGGAAGTTTGTTATTTTGTTATTAATACTCTGGGTATTAATGGTAATGAACTTAAGGTATTTATGGCTGTTTCTATTAGTGGAGGTAGTGGGAGAGAGGTTGTTACCAGGTTTTGGCCCAGGGTTGGGGTGGATATCTCCTGCTAGAACAAGCAGAGATAAGGGAGATAGGAGGAGAAACTTTGAATTGTGACATAAAATAAGAGGGAGATGTAATTTAGTTTTGATAGCAGGAGATTTTAAATAAACTGTATGGAGTTTTAGTTTGAAATAATGAAATGGATTTGGTTGAAGTAGGGAGGGGGATATTAAATAAAAATGGAGTGTTGAAGGGTGGGGAATGGAGAGAGTGGAGGAGGAGGGGAGGGGGAAAGAGGAGGGTAGTGTGATAGAGGAATAGGAAGTTACATTATAGAGACTAGTTAGAAGGAGAAGACATGTAAATGAGGTGAGATAATGTGGAAGAGACATGGATGAATAGAGTAGGATAGATTTTAGAAGAGGAGGTAGAGAATCTGTGTAGTGTTTGGAGAATATAAGGAGGAGAAGTATATGAGAGAGCAGTCAGGTCAGGGAATAGAGAGGGGGAGGGGTAGTTAAAAGGGCTTCAGCTAGGAGGGGGAGGAGCAAAGAGATGGGATAGGTTGAGGGCAACTGGGGAGGAGACTGTGGTGACTATAAAGGTAGATGCACTGGAGGTGGGTGGAATTTGGGGGAAGGGTAGGGGAGCGGAGTGAGCCCGCAGGGAGATATGCCACATAGAAGGACTTTCTGTTCACAGTAGCAATGTGGTGGTCTAAGGAGAGGTTGCTGTCAACCTATATCCCCAGATCGCTTATAATGCCTTCAGTTTTCAGTGGGCTCCCATCGATGTGGTAATTAGTGGGAATTGACTTTTTCCCAAAGGGGATGACAGTGCATTTTTTAGCATTAAGCTTACGGGTATGGTTTTTACACCAGTCATTGGTCTCAGTGAGGCCTTTTTGTAGGATTTCTACATCACTTGGGGAGTTAATAATATATTCGAGGTTGCAGTCATTTGCGAAGTTGGTCAGCCAGAGTCCCTCCATGCTGGCCTGAACTTCTGAGAAGTAGATGCCAAACAGGAGAAGACCCAGGACCAATCTCTGTGGGACTCCACTCATGACTGGTCAGCAGTCTGACTTGTAGTCAGCTGCTTTCACACTGTGGGTTCTATCTGTGAGCCACCTAGTGATATAGGGGTTGATGCCTAGTTTGGTGAGTTTATCAATAATTCCTGAGTGGGGAATATCTGGTATATTGTAGGAGATCCAAGCATGGAGTTCTGAAATTGTATCATAGATGCTACAAATATTTAAGGAAATTAATGTAAGTTGTTTGGGCAAGCTTGAAATTGGTTGGTTGGGATTTTATTAGGTTTTGGTTATAATACTGTGGTCCCTAATTTAGAGGGAGATGGGTGGGCTGGAGGGAAGGTTTGGTTTGGAATGAGGCTACTGGAGAGTCAGGATGGGAGGAGGGGATGGGTTTAGAATGAATATCCCCAAAGATTGATAAGAGAGAGACAGAGGGAGAGAGAGAGAGAAATGGACATGTTTGGTAAGCTTGTTTTTGGTTTAACTGCAGCAGTTAGTTTTTGTTTTAGTGTGGTAGATGTGAGAGTTTAGTAATTTGAATGTGAAGTAAAGACTGGGTGAGTCTTTCAATATACTGGAAGTGATTAATGGTGAAGGAGATGATTTGAATGGTTAGCGATGGAGCACATTGAGGGAGAAATGTGTACAAGATTGAACAATGCATAAGAAGTTGTTACCTGATAAAACAGGAAGAGTAAGAATGCAGGAACATTTGAGAAAAAGCATGGTATGTAGCTTTGTCGTGATATAAGTCAGAGAAAGAGGAGCTAGAACACTGGGGTATGAATATAGGAGGGGTAGGAGTAGATTGCTGAGTATGGTATATGGTGAAAGTTATGATTACTCTAATAAGTTAGTAAATATAAGAGAGGAAAGAATGTTAAAGTACTAAAATGGTGTCTGGAGGTTTATGAATTGTGTCTGTATACTTGTGCCCAGGTATGTCTATATTTCTGTGTATGCCTTTAAGAAGGGTGGGATGTAAGTGGGAACTGGGAAGTAAGTGGAGTTCTAGGTGGAGAACAAGTTCTATAAATGTAATGCCATGAGAGGTGGCTGGGGAACTGGGAGTTGGAAGTAAGCATAGGAGGAAACAGCTCCAACAGAAGCAGGTGGAGTCTTTATCTGTTATGCTGTCAGTGGAACAATTTTGTGTAATAGGAACACTAATCTAACACATGCTGTGGAAGCACAAGGGATATGCTACTCCAGACATGAAAGAATGACATCTCTTACCATATCCTACTTCCTGATGCCATTCTTTTTCCTCTTCTTTGTCTAACCCTCCCCCACCCCCACAAACACATACACATGCACACACACACACACACACACACACACACACACACACACGCACACACATGCACACACGCACACACGCACACACACACACACGCACACGCGTGCATGCACACACACACACACACACACACACACACACACACACACACACACACACACTCATGTATTCTCTACAGCACACGCTTGCGTAGTCTGCATTGTCTGCATCATATCTGATTTATAAGCAATAGAAATAAAAGGCTCATTCCAGTGTTTTAACACTGATTACAAAAACAGACAGGTAGACTAGATAGATAGACAGAAAGATAGATACATAGATAGATAGATAGATAGACAGGTAGATAGGTAGATGATAGCTCGACATTCTCGCATACCGGAGATTTTGAATTACCACTTCTGGTGTACACAAACACACACCTTCCTCCCCACATACAAACGCAAACTCTGTCCTACATAAAAGCAAGGGGGCAAGCCCCCCTGCACCCCCCACACCCTCCCCTACTTAAATATTCTAACTCCGAGGTCGCACTACATACAAAAACACACAAAACACCACTGCACAAGCTACAGTCTCCTTGCACACACACATCACAGTAACAAAACACACCAACGCACACCACAGCCCTTACACCAGAAGCACTAATTCAAAATCTCCGATATGCAAGATTTTGAATTTTGCGCTTCTGAGTTTTCGTTCTTTTTAGGTTTCCACTTTAGAAGCTCGAAATACTGATTCGAGCTTCTAAAGTGAATCCATATATATATATATATATATATATATATATATATATATATATATATATATATGCTAAAACATTTAGTTCAAGAAGCAGTAAATAATGTCAAAACATGAAATTATTCTTAGCAGAGCTTTATGAATAAGATGCAGCCATAATGACTGAGATTGCTTATGCCACAAGGATAGCAGCATATCATTATATAGAGAGGTATGAGGGCATTAGAAGAGTCAAGTTAGAATAATTGCAGGAAAGGATACCATGGGGAGAGGACAAAGCAAAGGTGAGAGAGGCATGCAGAGGGAAGAGGAGCAGAAAGGAGAAGAAGTGTGAGAGATACAAAGAGAAGCATGAAGTAAGAAAGCTAAGAAACAGTAAGTAAGGGTATGTGTCAGAAAAATATGTATTAATGTATGGGTTTAGTGCTTATTAGAAGCTAAAAGGGTTAACACATTTCATTCTATTTTATGTACAGCTTAGTGTTGTATGAAACTGCAAGATGCTTTCTGAAACTGCAAGATGCTCTCTGACCTAGTATTTGATAGCACAGCAAAATTCATGTTTATGCCTTTTGGAAATTTACTGAGAAGCAGGTGATTATCTGCTAGGTCAGGAAAAAATGAATAGAACAATACTGTTTTCTATAATGTTATTGAACTTGAACAATCAGCTCTGTTCGTGTTATGAGAACATGCAAAGCTGCAGAAAAGATAGATACAGTTGAACAAAGACTGCTTGAAGAAATGAACTATAATTTGTACTTGCTTTGTGCTCGAATTAGCCATAGTACCTTGAATGGTAACATTGCATAGTGAGAAGTTGTATCTAACCGGTGGTCTCCAAGGCCACGTTGTTTTTCTTAGGAAGTTTCTTTTAAATTTGAAAATGTCAGCAGAAAATCATGGACAAACAGCTGCTATGAAATAATGCTGTAAGAACTTGTGATTTATTATGTCAGCTTAGTAGGCAATGTCTTGTAAGAAATGTATAAGAATGGCTTCACTTCCTGATTCTAGTTAGACAAAGTCTGTATTAGCACGTTTTTGTCTCCTTGCTGCAAGATTAAAATGCCTTAACCTGAACCTGCCATGTGTTGATCTTTTTGAAGTTGTTTTTCCTTTGACAGATTGGTCCTTCGGACCGGAAACTCTCACTTCGCCTCAGGTCAGATAGCCCAGGTGGCATGAAACCGTACGGGGAAGAGACCACATCGGTTCTTCTGCTCTGAAAGACCTCCAACTGAATTGTCATTCAAAAGAGGCTAGCCACTGTTCTGATCTGCGACTGGAGGACGAGTTAACGGTTTTCCCTCGAACCAGATGATCAATCACGGAGGCTCAGGTAAGGTGAGATTTACCTTTTTTCTGTTTTGGATCAGGGACTTGATTTGTATCATCTGTCAGGAGATTTGTCTTGTACAAGTCAGGGACAGGAAGATTACAGTCTTGTCATAGATCAGGGAAACAGAATAGGTAAGGCAGTTATTCTAGATAAACTGTGAAAAAGAGAAATCGTGGTACCACGTGAAAATAAGAAGGGTTAAGTAACATTTTAACAGTCAGAACAATATGGGAAATAATTGCACAAAAAGATCCCAAGGTCCGCCATTAACTGAAGATGCAAAATATATGCAATTACAGCGTGCCGACAATGTTAGGTACTATACAAAATGGGTTAATAGATATGAATTTGATGGCAAATTAGAAAAATCCTCACTTATTAAACTCATCAAACAGCTTAAAACCGACGCAAAAGATCAGGTGAAAAAGCAACGTCAATGAGGCATCCCTCAGGCACACAGGTGGATTGAGGAAGCAAACCGTAGGGAACAAAAAAGTAATAATTCAAAAGCTATGTTTCTAGATAAAGAGGACAATAATTTGGTAATAGCATCAGCCCCTCCGTCCCCTTCACTTCCCTTATCAGAATATGAAGCGAGTGGACAAGATGGTCCACCTCCGCTATACCCGGCTGTCTCCACGAAGCCAAGACCATATGTCAGAGATCCCATCAAGACTAGGTCTCAAACACGTAACTTGAGAGGGGATACTGAGTTGTATCAAATGAACAAAAATTCACGAGCTATGAGTGAAGAAGAGATATGTCCGCTCATAGAAGTACCAAATCCTCAGGCAGGACAGGAAGGGCAGGACCCAACACTCCTGGTATATAGACTGTGGACACCAGAAGACATCCGGAAAGCCACAGAGGGAATTCCCCATCCAAAAGTTAATTTTAGAAAATTCTTAGAAGATTACAGGGTATGAGGTTAAGTTATCATTTAAATGGAGAAGAAGTAGAAAAAGTAGTTAGACAAATCGTAGGTCCAGATAGGCACATGATCAGTGGCAACTGGAATCCCCGTGGCGCAGAACACAAGCCACTCCCACATAGCAGCGCAGAACTGGATAACAGAGTGAAAGGTCTTACAGACCGAATCTCTGAGAAATGGAAGCCTAGGGCAGACTGGACTTGCATTAATTAATGCATCCAACAAGAAGTTGAAACTGTTGACAGATATTATGCTAGATTATTAGAGTGTTTTAATAACCATTGTGGAATGCAGGTACCTGAAGACCAAACACATGATTCCCCCTATGAGCAGCAACTAAAGAATGCATTTTTCAAAGGCAGTATTTTGCCTATAAGCAGCTTTATTACAAAGCACTTGGTAGACCATCGTACAAGTAGATTACAGTCACTGCTTGAATATGCTAGACATACCGAAAGGTATTTTAACAGTAAAAAGAAAAAGAATGCCCAAATATTTTCTGTAGAAGATGGAGCAGAAGTTTATGTAGTACAGTCCAGAAAAAAGGGCAAGAAAAATGCCCAGGGAAACAAACAATGATAAGCGATCAGAGGAGTTTGAAGAGAGAAAGAAAAGGGGTGAATGTTTTAAGTGCGGAAAAAAGGGACATTTAGCAAGGGATTGCAAGCAAAACAAGAAGGTAGCCATGGAAGATAAGGAGGGTGAGGACTGACTATATGATAGTCAAGAATCATTAGAAGGGGATAACCAAGAAAAGACAAATACAAATGTGATAGAGGGAGTAGAGAATGTGATAGAAGAAATAGAGGAAGTGCAAGAAATCGCAGATAGTGAAGAAAGTGAAATTCTGGACTTGGCATTATTGACCCTAGAGCTCTACTTAGCAGACACGAAACTAGAAGTTACACTTCTGGTAGAGGGGAGGGAAGTTAAATTTCTGTGTGACTCAGGGGCATCACGGACCCTGATACATCCTTCCAAACTACCAGAAAATTCAGAATCATTTAATATAATAATAATAATAAACTACAATAAACTAAAATTTGACATTCACATATCCATGACCATAAAAAAAGTCCACAAAAAACTAGGAGCATTATACAGAAATAATCAATTTCTCACCAAAGCAGCAAAGATTTTAATAGCAAATTCCCACCATATCTCCACCCTACTTTATGCCTCTCCAGTATATACCAACCTAAGGCAATGTGATCTAAACAAGCTAGAGATCTGCTACAACAAAATCGCCAAATTCGCCACAGGGGCATCCTACCATAGTCACCACTGTCTCTCACTTGCTGAACTGGGCTGGCTTGAACTCCCTCACCTCCTTCACTGGTATCAACTCTCACTCGCCCACAAACTAGTAAACCATCCACTAAATGTCCCATCCCTCCATAATCTACTCCAACCCTATCGCACCACCAGACCACTAAGATCCAGCAACAAAAATCACTTGCAGATCACTAAAGCCAATAACTCTGCTGGTGAAGCACTATTCTCTTGCACCATAGACAAATTATGGAACTCACTCCCACCCACAATTACCTCCGTACCATCATGCACCAACTTCAAAACTTTATTAAAAGAGACCTAAATCATGCTGGCTATGCCCTTGCAACTCCCACTCTAATATCATCCACCCCATCCAACTAGTACCTTTCTTTCACCTCCACTAACTACCTTGATGATAGCAAGCTCAGATGCTCATAAGCCTAGTACTTATTATACAGCAGGAACTTCTCATTGTTACATTTGTTAATGCCTGTTATGTACTTCACAGATAAAGATTCTAGTTGTCTACTGATGTACTATGTTCTTCATCTGTAAATATGTTGTAAGTAATTTCTATGTTAAATTGTTAATCGCTATGTAATCCAATGTAACTACTGTCTGTTTATTTTACTGTGGAGCTTTTCTCCCTAGGCCTCCGCTGAAAATGGACCCACGTCCAGTCGGACACTCCTGGTCAACAAATTTAAATAAATAAATAAAAATAAATAAATAAATTTGATTACATATTAGTGAAAGCAGCTAATGGACAGCTGTATCGGGAGCCATTCTCCCATAACATAGCAATAATTGACCCTGTTTCAGGAATGACCCAGAAAATCAAAATTGTTGTTTCTGCAAAATGCCCGGTAAACCTTTTGGGCAGAGACCTTATGCAGATATTTGGCATAGCAGTAGTTCCAACTATGCAGGGTATGGAAGCACATCGACAAATGGATACTTTTGTAGTGCAACAGGAGGATGAAACATTTTATTGGTACAGCCAGGACTTGGTCACAACTGGTCCAGGGGCAGTAACCGAAGAGCTGATGAACATAGCCATCAGTAAGTCCCCCTCCCTTGACACTGATAAACAGCATTTGTTGCACTGTACTCTGTATTACTGTAGCACACCAGGACCTGATAAAGAATATGAGCAAGAACTGTTTAGAAACCATGCAAACAGATTAGTATTACGTAATCAGTACTGGGACACAGAAGGGAACAGTGTAGTTAGCTGTTCATTGCCCCAGGAATTCTTTGCACTCTATAAATCTAATCGATTACCACATGTTAGTTTGACTAAAGACAAGAATTTGAAATGGGCAGACCTAGGAGAAAAAGTCACAAAGTGGGAAAAGCAGACGGAGTTAGAATTGTCAGAACAGGGAGTACAGAAGCAGAAGTTAAATTGAATAACACAGACACACCCAGCTGTACACTTGCAGTCTAGCAAGGACAGCTGATTAGCACTCTTACTAGAAGAGGAAGAGAATGCCTTACGGAGCATACCAGAAACTCTCTGGTCAACAGGGAAATCAGATGAAGGACTAATTCGTACAGCAGGACCAGTTACTATCATGCCAAAATCAGCATTTAGTCCACAAAAGAGACAGTATCCCTTAAGGAAAGATGCAGAAGTAGAAATCAAACCTATAATAGCAGCTTTACTTAAGGAAGGAGTACTGGTAGAATCTCCCGATTCACCATGTAACACACCCTTATTTCCTGTCAGGAAAGCAAACGGAGAATGGCGTATGGTCCAAGATTTACAAGCTGTAAATGATGCAGTAATACCTCGAGCACCTACGGTGCCAGATCCACACACCCTATTGAATGATTTGAAGCCTCAACAGAAGTATTTTTCTGTGGTAGATATTAGCAATGCGTTCTTTTCGATACCGATACACCCTGACAGCCAACATTGGTTTGCATTCACATTTCAGGGGAAAAGGTATACATACACGTGACTACCACAGGGATATTGTGAAAGTCCAACAATATTCTCACAAGAGATGGCAAGCAACTTGGCGGGATTTACACCAGCAAGAGGCAGTCAGATTTTACTTTATGTAGATGACATTCTGCTGGCAGCCCGCACCCAGCAAGAAGCATTATTACATTTTTTAGCCACTCAAGGACATAAAGTAAACAAAAACAAGTTGCAGCTTTGGAGAAAGCAGGTTAAATACCTGGGATATGTAATATCCAAAGAAGGCAGAACATTAGATGAAGATAGGAAAATAGCAATTTTACAAGCACCCAAACCGACTACCAAGAAGGAAATGATGTCCTTCCTGAGTACGACTAATTTCTGTCGGAGTTGGATTCCAAACTATGCCTTGGAGTCTGCTCCACTGACCAACTTGATATACAAGAAGCCTATGGCAGCACAAGATTTATTACAATGGATACCAGAAGCAGAATCAGCTTTCTGCAAACTAAAACAGTTGATAGCATCCTCATTAGTTTTAGGATTACCAAACTATCATAAACGTTTTTTCCAAACTGTAGATTGTAAGCAAGGTTATATGACATCAGTGTTAACACAGCAACATGGGGACAAACAACGCCCCATAGCTTATTATTCATCACAGCTGGACCCAGTGGTGTGATCCCTGCCCCACTGTGTACAAGCAGTAGTCGCAGCTGCAATGGCAGTACAGGCTTCGGCCTCAGTAGTGTTGTTCCACCCTCTCACATTGAGAGTGCCTCATGCAGTCACAATTATTTTACTGCAAGAAAAAGTAGCATATCTTTCTCCTGCTAGACATCTTTCCTGTATGACTATACTGTTGAGCCAACCTCATATGACAATTGAACAATGCACAACTTTGAATCAGTCTACCTTGCTCCCGACCCGTGCGGACGGCACACCACACAACTGCCTGCAGGAGATTGAGCAAAAGGCACTGCCTAGAAAAGATCTAACGGATGTTCCCTTGGATGATGCCGAGGTGACATATTACGTGGATGGCTAATGCAGAAGGGGTCCTACAGGGCAGAACCTAGTGGGGTATGCAGTAGTTTCTGATACTGAGATTTTAGAAGCGAAGTCTTTGCCACACAATTTATCTGCACAAGCAGCATAATTGATTGCCTTGACAAGGGCATGTACCTTGGCAAAGGGTAAATATATGAATATTTTTACTGACAGCCAGTACGCTTTTTCTACTGTACATGTTTTTGCGCAACAGTGGAAGAATAGAGGAATGATAACATCTACTGATAAACTGATTAATCATGCGCAGTTTATTTTAGATTTGATAGAATCTATTCAGTTACCTCAGAGAGTAGCTATTTGTAAATGTGTAGCTCATACCAAGCAACAGGATAGGATTTCAAAAGGTAATGCGAGAGCTGATACAGCTGCAAAGCAGGCAGCTCCAGCTTCAGAAATATTTCTTTTGAGTGAGGAATTGCAACCTTCTGAGATTTTAGATTTAGAAATGTTGAAAACAATGCAGACACTTACTATGAAAGTAGAAAAACAGAAATGGATAAAACAAGGAGCAATTCTTGAGAAAGGGCTGTACATCTCCAAAGAAGGAAAACCGATATTGCCGTCTAACTTGATTAGATATACAGCTTTGTTGAGCCATGGGCAGTGCCATGTCTCAACACGGGGGATGGTACAGTTAGTGAATCGAGTGTTCACAGCATATGGATTTATAAACTACACAAAAAATTTTTGTGCGGCATGCCATGTTTGCAACAAGCATCATGCACAAGGGGCATTGAAGCCTAAGCAAGGGAGTTTCCCTGCACCACCGTACCCATTCCATACTATCTGTATGGATTTCATAGAACTGAACAAATGCGAAAATAAGAAGTATTGTCTTGTCATTATAGATATGTTTTCCAAATGGGTGGAAGCTTTTCCGACCAAAAATCCAGATGCAGCTACTGTTGCAAAAGTCCTTGTTAAAGAAATTATTCCTAGATTTGGCATACCGGAAAAGATCTACAGTGACAATGGCACACACTTTGTAAATCAAACTATATAACAGTCGAGCCGATATTTCAGAATTTCCTTGAAGAACCATTGTGCATACCATCCATAAACCGCAGGACTAGTAGAAAGGCATAATGGGGTTTTGAAAAATAAACTTAGGAAGTTAATTAGTGAGACACAAAAGAGTTGGGTGTACTGCCTGCCTCTGGCATTGTTGAGCATGACAACTGTTCCAAATGCAAAGGGGATAACTCCTTTTGAAAAATTATTTGGGTGGGCATACTATATACCTCAGTTTAAACTTCTCATGCCTGCAGACAAGGAGGCCGACAGTTCACTAGCAGAATATATGAGATGACTTTTATGTAATAAACAACTTTTGCAGTTAAATTCTGTTTCAGATAAAGAACAAACCAGACCATCGGAAGCAGCAGTAGTCCCAGGCACGTGGGTCTGGGTGAAAGTCATCAAAAAAAAGAATTGGACGTCACCGAAGTGGGAAGGGCCATAACAAGTGCTATTGTCAACACCCACTGCAGTCAATATCACAGAGCGAGCATCCTGGAATTATCTGACACACTGTAAACTGGTCAAAAACTTTGAACTGGACAAAAAAACTTGTTACTGTTACACAAGAACAAAATTACCAGATATGGAGCAAATAGGAATACAGAACCACCTCAGAAGTATTGCATGAGCATTCTCTTAACTATACTGATAAAATGAATCTTTTTTCTGTGGCCTTTCCTTTTTCCAGCCACACTAGCTGAACTGAATAAACGTGATGCGGTACTCATAGACTGGCATCCAAACTTTAACACTTACCAAGCAATTAAATATGTGTATGCTGAAACTTTTAATGTTTTGAATTGCTGGATTTGCACAGCTATACCAACAGCATACGGGGAATTGTTAATGACTGCTGTCCCCCTAGGGTCAATGAGACCTGGGAAAATTTGATTTTTGAAACTACGACTGTAAAATCACAAGACAAAATAGCATTGTATCTGCCTGTTACACAAAAGGGAATTGTATGTTTTTACAAAAATGATACTGTTCAGGTGGGTTGGAGCAATTGTAATGTGACTGTTCCTTACAAGTGTTATACCAAAGCTAATAATGCAGATTATATTTGTGATACAAACTATGACTCATATTTTGAATCAATGCACAAAACGGTAGATGAAGTACAACATAATCCTGTTCTTTTTAAACAACTATCATTGATAAGAAAATGTTTCATGCAGGGCAAGTATATATTAATACTAAAGTAGAGAATTGTTATTTTGTGTGTGGGAAAAAAGCATACAAATGGTTACCTGAGAATTGGTCTGGCAGTTGTTTTTTGGGTTGCCTGGTTCTGGTCATACGACACACTGCAGTTTTGCCTCAGGGAAGAATTCAAAATGTCAGAGAGGTCACCAAGAAACCTGGAAATCCAGTCAAGAGACCTGAGAATCCAGTGGGATGAATCGAAGCAGGCTGGAGAAACCATAACTCCATGAAAAACAAAGATAAACTGACACACATGGACTTGAGTGACACTGTTATATCATGGGCAGGTATAGCCCCTGCATATGGCGCAGTAAAATCTATTTGGGAGCTGAGAAAACTGTCTAAACTTCTCGAAGTAATGTGCAATGCAACTTTTTCTGCTCTCAAATTAGTAACTGATGAACTGAACGCTATGAGAACTGTGGTGCTTCAAAACCGCATGGCTCTCGGCTTCACCCTAGCGGCGAAAGGTGATACGTGCACTTTAATAAAAGAGGAGTGCTGTTCATATATTCCTGACAACCAGCATGAGATAAACGACCATCCTGAGGTGATTCAGCAAGTGTCGGCCATGACCAAACCAGGCCCAAAACCACTGACGGATTTTTTCCAGAATTTGTTTGGGGGGGGGGTAGCATCCCAATGAACATCATGATTGCCATTTGTGTGGGATTACTCCTATTAGGAATGTGTGTTTGTTGTGGTATTCCTTGCATGAAAAGATTAATTAAAGATTTTATAGACATGTGAGTTTCTGAAACTTTGTATCAAAGTACTGAATTTGAAGAACTGTTGAAAAATGAAACACTTTCATAAGTTTAAACTGAATGACTCTCAACTGCAAATTCTGAACGGAAGAGGTTAGGAGAAGAAGCAAACTATTTATGCTTTTGAAAATAGAATAAAAAGTATTAATGGGGGAAATGTCAGAAAAATATGTATTAATGTATGTGTTTAGTGCTTATTAGAAGCTAAAAGGGTTAACACATTTCATTCTATTTTATGTAGAGCTTAGTTTTGTATGAAACTACAAGATGCTTTCTGAAACTGCAAGATGCTCTCTGACCTAGTATTTGCTAGCACAGCAAAATTCATGTTTATGCCTTTTGGAAATTTACTGAGAATCAGGTGATTATCTGCTGGGTCAGGAAAATATTGAATAGAACAATACTGTTTTCTATAATGTTATTGAACTTGAACAATCAGCTCTGTTCGTGTTATGAGAACATGCACAGCTGCAGAAAAGATAGATACAGTTGAACAAAGACTTCTTGAAGAAATTAACTATAATCTGTACTTGCTTTGTGCTCAAATTAACCATAGTACCTTGAATGGTAACACTGCATAGTGAGAAGTTGTATCTAACCGGTGGTCTCCAAGGCCACATTGTTTTTCTTAGGAAGTTTCTTTTAAATTTGAAAATGACAGCAGAAAATCATGGACAAACAGCTGCTATGAAATAATGCTGTAAGAACTTGTGATTTATTATGTCAGCTTACTTGGCAATGTCTTGTAAGAAATGTATAAGAATGGCTTCACTTCCTGATTCTAGTTAGACAAACTCTGTATTAGCACGTTTTTGTCTCCTTGCTGCAAGATTAAAGTGCCTTAACCTGAACCTGCTGTGTGTTGATCTTTTTGAAGTTGTTTTTCCTTTGACAGTATGACAAGATGAGATATGGTAGGATGAAATAGGGATAACGGGGTGTGTGAGAGAGCTTCAGGGTTCATGCAATGTGACCTCAGTTAGTGCAGCTGCACTTTGCTTGGGAGAAGAGTTGTTGCTTATGCTGTTGTCTAAAGTCTGAGTACTTTTGGACGTCTCAGGTTATGAGAAGAATGGAGTCCCATAGTTACTAGGATGGACAATGCATGGTCAGTGTAATGAAGTTTATTTTTTGGAGTTAGTAGGGTGAGGTGAGATTAACAGATACCCCTGAAATTATATGTGGAGGGCCTGGTGAAAAGTTTATGAGAGAGAGAGGGAATGATTTCTCAGGAGAAAGGGCTTTGTAAATCAATGAGACTAGTAGTAGGCTGGCCATTTAGGTTTGTCGAGAGTTAGGCAGTGGTGTTCATTGCTGAGGGAGCTAGTAATGTGCTGGCAGATTTTATTGGAAATTGTTTGTAAGTTGGTGGCATTTTTCTTTGAGGCTGCAGTTATAACGGGTTGTCCATATTCAAGTTGAGATAAGAATATTCCTTTCCCCATGGCAGCACTGGCTTGATTGGACAAAAGAGTGATAGCTTGTTCACTCACAACAACAGTGTGTTGATCTTTTTGTGTGTGTTTTGAATGTATAATAGTAAATGTGTTATGAATGTGTAATAATAATAAATGAATAAATTATTATGATTCTATAAATGACTTGCATTAGTATTGCCTCAGATGTAATAGTATGTGATATCCCTGAAGTGAGCATCTAGGACCACAATGATATGTCTTGTCATACGTTGACAGCTCAGTAATCAGACAGTTTTTGAGAGTACCACTTTACTGTTGTCTTCATTGCTATGGGGTTATTATGAAGGATAACACTGCAGGATGCTTTGAAATCATGAAGTCAGTAATAGGATTAGTGTAAAACCAACATAAGCACTGCTGGCAGTGTAATTGTCATAATGGTTAAGGTGTTTACCTAACAAATACAATATACAGGGTTTAATTCTCTTTATGAGAAATTGGCTAGTTTTAAAAGGGCAGCTAGTCCAGTAATTACCTATGAACTTAAGTATCTCAGACCTATAGCCAGACTCTATAGTTGAGCCCACTGACTATATGTAATGTTACATCATGCCTCCATTGTCATTTTACACTCACACGTTAATTGTTTTTTGTTTCTCTGCCATTTGCTATACATCATATTTTGCCTTTCACAGAACATCTGTAGTGTGCACAGACTGAGTGAGCAACACGCAGTAAATTCTACAAATGCTTGTTAATGCAGAATGATACCTAATGATAAATCCTCACAGTTTACTCCCTGCTATTGCACCAGCACTGCTAGAGAAGAAAAAAAAAACATCATAGTTATTGTTGGTGATAGGACTGAGCACCTGTGAAGGGGAACTGAAGGAAATTTTCACCATAATACCCCATGGTGAGCAATAATCATGTAGTATGATGTCTACTCACTAATTCTTGGCTCAGTGATGTACAGACATTTTCCAATCTGTAGTCTTCAGCATATCAAACTCACTGTTTAACAGCTCTATGCAACTTTGTAATGGAACAGTTGTGGCATGATACATACTGATATTTTATAGCACTGTTCACCATAACTTTGATTCCATGCATTGTCAGTAGGACAGTGGTATTAACACCTCTGTATGTATTTTACTTCAGATCTATTTATCATATGCTTTTATGTCCATTCAGAATACTGTACCTCAAAACAGGCTTTGTACCATGAGAATGGAGGACTGCAGTCATTATCCCACTTCACAAGGTTGGACCATTAACTGACCCCAGAAACTCCAGACCTATTATTAGTTTGACTAGTCTAATATGCAAAGCTATGGAACAAATTATCATAGTAATGACCAACAAAGAAATAGGTAACTTTCAGACACTGGACTCAACCAGCTTAGCTTTCTCAAGGGAAGGTCATGTCTATTAAACTTGGCAGACTTCTTTGAGAAGGTCAGCAGGACAATGGATGTGTGGAGAATAGTTGACAAACCTCACCAAACTGGTCAAAAAACCCTAAGTAACTCACTTGATTGCCAGCTGGCTCACAGACAGGAGCCAAAAAGTTAGGGACTATATTAGAACACTGAAGTTTCAAAATGTTAAATGTTCTAATATCGACCCCTATTCAGCAAAAGCTGAAAATATCGAAGCAACAGAAAATTGAATTTTTTCCTAGGGAAAGAATTTGGTTGTCCGTTTCTGTTGCTTTGGTATTTTCAGAGCTGTGGTGGAAAATTACAGGTTGGGTTCAGGTAAGTGTGCGATGGAGTGCAGGTTCGGTTAGTTAGGGTTAGGGTGTGGCTTAGGTATGTGTGCGATTGTGTGGATGTGAGGGTTAGGGTGGGTTAGGTGAGTTAGGGTTAGGGTGCAGGTTAGGTATGTGTGCAATTGTGTGGACATGAGGGTTAGGGCGGTTTAGGTGATTTAGGGTTAGGGCGCAGGTTAGGTATGTGTGTGATTGTGTGGATGTGAGGGTTAGGGTGGGTTAGATGAGTTAGGGCATGGGTCAGGTAAGTGTGTGATTGGACGTGAGGGTTAGGGCGGGGTAGGTGAGTTAGGGTTAGGACGCGGGTGAGGTGAATGTGTGATAGTGACGGACCTTAAGGTTAGGGTTTGGGTTAAGGTAAGTGCATAGTTAGTGGTGTGTGTATAGTTTAGTATAGGGTTAGGTGTAAGATTTTAGGTGTATGTGTATGGATTGCTGTTTGTTTGGTGTGCCTGTGTTGTGTGTATGTGTTTTGGATCAGCAAATTTTTTCCCTAGGAAAAACTTTGCTGTTCTGTATGTTCAATGTTTTCAGCTTTCGCTGAATAGGGGTAAATATTAGAACATTCAAAGTTTTGAAACTTCAATGCTCTAATATAGACCCAGAAGTTAGGATTGATGATGCCACCTCCACTAAGAACAGTCCCCAGCATTGTACCTCAAGGCTCCATGCTGGGTCTGCTCCTATGTGGCATCTACTTCTTGGAGGTAAAAGCTAATGTCAATGACCTTTGGCTGACCAGATTCACAGATGACTGCGAATTGGAAGCCATCGTGGATTCCCCCCATGACACAAACATCTTACAAGTAGGTCTAACACACACAAATTACTGATTGCAAAGTCATGGACTAAAACTCAATGTCAAGAAATGCATTATAGTGCCTTTTGGGAAAACTACCACCCAGGTAGCCAGGGGTCTGAGAACATATGTAAACAGTAATCTTGTCAACAATTAACCATCTATATACTCAGATCCTACAGGTTACTGAGAAGTGATCTATACCTGTCATAAAAGGCATCCTTGGATCCAGCTCTGATGGACCTTTTGCACATAAATAAGACATGTTGGTGAGACAGATATGTGTCTCAGAGGCTCCCTATGCTCTGGAACATGCTCACCATCCATGTGAAGCAGAGTCCATCCCTAGCCCTATTTAATTATAACCTTGGCCAATGGATGGGAATATGGAAATTCACCCTGGGTCTAGGCCCCCTGTCTCTGACAGACTGAGGTAGACAGTAATGTCCAAACTAATATACCTCCAATGTAACTCTAGAAACTTCCTAACACACCTCTCCTAATAAATGTCCATGATACATAGAGACAGAATTGGGTTGGATTGCACCACTAGGCTTATAAAGGCCATGGTGGTCATTACCCTAATACACACCTATAGAACCTATATACAACAAAGGTTTTTTGACAGAAGTAAGGACATAAGATTTTTCACAGATTTCTCTTCATTCCTTATAGCAGTGCCCCAAAAAGCAGTAGGTAAGTGTAACTGTGGATCTGTGGGATAAAGGACAGGGTTTCTAAATTTAGCACTGGAAAGAAATTGTGGAGTAACTATTCATAATTGGGCTTGAAGATGGCACATTGCCAGTAGAGATGGTCATAGTGTGTAAAGAAATTTCTCAGCGGCAGTCTGTGCTTCAGTAAACTTTCTTGCGCTATTTTAAATGAAATGTACAGATCTAGCCCCAAATGTATATATATATTGTACTAGGCCATATTCAAGATATAGTTTCACAAATATTCTGCTCAACATTTTCTCACAAGACAAAATGACTTTATTATGTTGTTTTCAATGTCCAGATTCTTAAATCATTTCATCTAAATACTCTTAGAAAATGGTATGGAAACATCCATACATTATATTGGTGTAAATGTATTATATATGTAAGCAACTTGTAAATGCCAGGTTACAGGTTCCACCAGAAATTCCTTATTTACAGTTGATCATGATTTGATGAGGACCTACCCAGAATGTGAAGATCTTTTTTTTAACACGTGAACTATTTTTCAGGAAATGGGTAACAAAAGAGGTAAGAGAATTTGAAACTCTAGCTTTGCATGGCATTTTACAGCTACTTGTGTTTACCCAGCATTTATCCCATCTTGGTTTCAGTCTTAGTATGGCCTTTGTGCTGAAATTAGGTAGCACAAAACGTGGTTAACGAAAAACAGAAAGAAACCTAAATAACATTTCTACACATAATTTGCTGGTTATGGAATGAAAGGTCTAACAACAAAAAAAGGCCTTTTTATGCAATGGTTATTTGTGTGTGTGTGTGTGTGTGTGTGTGTGTGTGTGTGTGTGTGTGTGTGTGTGTGTGTGTGTGTGTGTATGGCTAGGTGAGGTCACCGCACAGCAATTCTAGTTATGTTTATGGTTAGAAATACAAACATAAAATGTAACATTAGAAATATAGTTTTTCCTCAGCACAAAACATTGGGTGTAACCCTGTTTCTATTATAGAATACAGGAGAAAATAACAGCATTTGTGAAATCACAATATGTGCAAGAAACAATGGGGGAGGATTCAGTAATCCTCCGAGTAAGACTAACCAAGTCTTTCTTGGAGACTGATGTTTAAGACTATGACGTCAGCGTGTCATGCATATGCATGAGGCACTGACTCAACTGGAAGACTTACACGGAGCGTGTAAGACAGCAGGGGGAGTGTCAGACTGCCAAGCAGTCCAAATATCCACGCCCTTGCAACCATATAAAGTGAAAATGACAAATGCAATGAGCGACTCCACTGAAATGTATACATAGCAAACAGTACACATCCCCACATACTAAACCCCTTTTTATATGTAAAATGTAAACTATTTTTTTTTTTTATAATTCCCGATATAGCTGCCCGTATTTGCGCGTGTTTGCGTGGGTGTGCCCATTGCTTAGCTGCAGTTAACAATTTCAACATCGAAGAGCATAATAAGAAATGTTTATGCAAATCAAGCCAAAAAACAATAGTGTAGTGGTAGAGCGTTCACACAAAGAGGAGGCATTCCCGGTTCTAGTCCCACCACTCCCCTGTCTATTTTATGTTTTAAATTAGTATATAAAATAATTCCTGACATATATGAATGAAATTTTAGTAAAAAGCATTGAAATGGCCTATGTATTAGTGAACAAAATGTATATATATATAGATATATATATATATATATATATATATATATATATATATATAAAGATAAGAAGGTGAGAAGCATTAAGGATATTGACATATAATTGCCCATAGCTAAGCAGCATTTTACCTAGCACAATATAATTGCCCATGGCTAAGCAGCATTTTACATAGCACAATATAATTGCCCATGGCTAAGCAGCATTTTTACCTAGCGCAATAAAATTGCCTATAGCCAAGCAGCGCTTTACCCAGCGCACTATAATTGCCCATAGCTAAGCAGCGCTTTACGTAGCGCAATAGGTTTGTGCAGAGCTGCGCACTGCACTAACCAGCACACCATAGGGCAACGTGGAGCAACGTAAAGCAAAGTTGCCTAAACACAGTCACACCCCCTAGCCTGTCTGGACAGTAGTAAAATAAAAAGCAATGACAAGTGTCAAACCCGGAACACCGTGCACCATAATCAAAGTACTGAGCCACTAAGCCATGACAGTTTAGCATAAACATGCACTGTTAACATACATATACTTATAAATGAACGATTAACCATTGCTAAGCAGGTTTGCTGTTAGCCGAGAATTTTCAAAAATGGCCAATCTCAAATAAGTGCAGGAAATGTGGTATATTTAAGCTCCATAGGCGGGAATACTCAGCATAACTGATTGTAGCTCCCATCTGCAGTCAGAATGGCTGGTGCTGGAGAGGGTACTCACTTTCAAGCCCAACGCTGGGGCATCTAGGAGTCAAAATACATGGTTTGGCTCCTTGTCCACCATCACGAGTCACGACTCCTGCAGGGCCAGTTTCAAGGGATGAAGTACAAAGCAGAGGCTTGGAACCGGTTAGCTCATGATCTCACCAGTGTCACAAGCGTCCCTCAGACTGGTGAGCAGGTCCGTCACCACCATGCAGACCTGAAGAGATGGAAGCAGGACCTACTGAACCGATGGATACAGGAGGCCCGTGACATGCAAGAGGCCCCACTACTGAGTAGGTAGCCATGGAATGAAGTATGTAAGACATGCTATTGTAGTCTATATATTGGATAGGTATGTCTCAATATCCCTTCATTTACTTCACAGCTGCAGGTGTCTGTGCTGCGAATCAGCAAGCCTATGCAGATAGGCTGCTAAGGCTGCAACACCAGGCAGGTTAGTAATTATTCTGCATGTATTGTTATATAAAATAAGTGACAGAGCCTGAAAAAAAGTGTTGTAGCCCAACAATAAAGGCATAAAAAGCTCTGAATAATTTCTCTGCATGTACTGTTATATAAAATAAGTCAGAGAGCCAGAGAAAGAGTGTTGTAACCCATTAATAAAAGTAAAATAACTCCTGAATAATATATCTGCATGTACTGCTATATAAAATAAGTGAGCGAGCCTGAAAAAGAGTGTTGTAACCTATTAATAAAGGTATAATACATCTTGAATAAGTCTTCTGCATGCACTGTAATATCAAATAAATGAGAGAGCCTCTAGAAAAGTGTGTAATGTAATTAATAAAGGTATAATACTTGGAGTGTGTCCGTGTCACTTACTTTGAATGTTGCTGTACCCTTGCATTATATAAAAAGTACTGTTGTATTAACCGCTGTCAACCCACAGTTGGGCAGTCCCATATAAAGTGGATGAAGGAAGTGCCAGTAGCTATGAAGCATATATACAGTCTTCAACAGTTGGTTAATGGCTGGCATGCATAGGTAAATCTGGCACACGAGTAGCTTGTTAATGTGTCCCCCAGAAATGTGAGTGCGCTACATAAAATGTAGGGTTCTGTAGAAATATAACTGAAAATGTTACGTGAACACATCCAGATATGTAGATATATAAATATAAATAAAATATATAACTATGTAGCAGTAACATCTGCATCTTGGACAGTTAGTATGTCAGATATAGGTCAGGTATATAATGAACTAGCCAAACCCATTACACAACCTAATGCACGTTGCCTAGTGTAATAATACATGTAGGGGATATACACCTGCAGTCAATAGGAATGTAGTGTAAACTATAAGTACTTATAAGATGTTAATGGAGGTATCTTTTCACCCTACTGTATGTGCATAAACAATGCAATTCCACACCTCAATGGGTATGTCTAATCTCAAAACATTTGTTGGGACATATGTCCTATTGTTCTATAAATATCTGCATTTACTTTGATGCATGTGCCCTGTTCAAACACCACAATCTTGGTGGCCTGTTGCCACCAATCATCCCTACATGCTGTTGGAATGTCCACTGTCATTCAATATATGCATGTGTTATGCTTGCTGTTCAACTGTTGTAACCCTGGTGTGTTGGGTTAATGGGAATATTACTGCATGCTGTTACAACTAATTTGGAATGTTGTTGTCTATGTTGTAATTAAACACACCTAAACACAGAACGTATGGGAAGGCCGGTCCCAGCGGACCCACCTGTCCCTCCTCAGCTGGCGATTGCACCTGGCACCAGCAGGTCCAGTGCCCAGCCCTGGCTCCCCTCCTCCGTTGGTCCTGTGCCACCTTCGGGTTGAAGTGATGCAGGGAATGGGGCTCATCCCCCCATGCAAGCATGGGTGGAAAAGGGCCACCTGTCACCCTCCGAAGGGCCTGGGCTATGGTGCATAGGGAGATCCAGTGTTCAGTTGCTGATCCCCTATGCCAGCTCAAGGCAAGAGTGGTGCGACTCATGGGTGAGCCTGCCCCTCCTACGCAGCCCCCAGCACAGCCACCCTGCAGGCTGTGAAGGTGCAGTGGTGACTTCCCATGGGTGGGGATCTCAGTTCCACTGTTACCATCTGTGGGCTCATGGGCTTGCGATTTCCAAACAGCCTTCCCCATCAATTGTGTTCACCCCCCCATGTGTCATATTCCACCCCTGTATGCATCTTGTTTGTCTTGTCTGTTTACCTCGCCAACCTACCTCCCCACATATACCTACTTTCTCTACCTCACATTCCACTCTCACCTGAAAAAAAGGGCAATCTGTTCCCACAAAAAAATTACGCCCCATACATAGCTGCCCATTTTGCACACATGTCCGCTGGACATGTAAACATATAATTATAATTGGCAGTACAACATACTTTGTTGTCCTCACCCCTCTCTCAGGGGTGGAAGGTTTCAAATTTCACTCCAAATATCTAACATATGCACAGCTGTTGCTGGTAAAGAAATGGGCAGCTATGGACCTTCCCTACACCCGTCCCGCACATCCCGAGCTGGTTTCCCTACTGTCTTTCCCTCTTTGTGTCCCGTTTTTCACCACTTTCCTATCTCCCCATTTTTTTTTCTTTCAAAGAAATTAGCGCGGGGCTTAGTGGGAGTAAGCACTTTTAAGCAGTAGTCAGCGAGTTTCAGTGAGTGTGCGCATGTGTGTGCTTAGTTAAATATTGCTAAGCTTCACACAAACTCACGCAAACCCGCTTACAACTGCTTAAAAGTGCCTTAGTCACTCTGCATGGCAGCGCCCTTGTTCTGCTGAGCAGCAAAATAAAACACCTCTGTCAGTCTCGAACCCCAGACATTGTACACACTACACTGCATGAAGTACCACTAAGCCACAGTAGACATACAACAAGGTGGTGCTGTAATAAATATATCATGCATTACAATGAGTGAATGTAAAGGGAAAATAGGAATGCCATAACACAAATCTTGTTCTGTGGATCTTTACCAGCAGTTGTTGTGGAATTGCATGACATGACTGTGAAAAGAGAACCAGCCATTCTAGCAGGAAAAAATGTTATAGTAGCACTTTACAAACCCCACACAATATCAGAGCAGGATAAACACTGGCATATTTGAATAGGTCAGAGGCCATACTTCCCAACTGTGACTGCTTTTCAGGGATGTCCCTGATTCATAAACAAATGTTAGCTGTGTCCCTCAGAATCCCTCTGAAAGATACTGACGTTAGGCAGAAAAGTGGGGAATTACATTTAATGAATAATGTCAATAAGTAAGAGTACACACTGTGTGCACGTCAGAAAAGGTGTATTAATACATATGCTCTGATACTCTCACAGTCTCAACTTAATGTCTGTAATATATTGCAAGTGTACCTCACTTATATGTACCTTTCCCTGAGGCTGTTCAAATATATACCTGAGTGTATCATAGGCCTGGCAGAGGCAGAAACACACAGGCATTTCAGCTTTTCTGCTGTTACACACTCAGCAAATAGCTTTGGAATGAGTCCCACAAGCATACCTTATGTAGGAGTATAACACCGAAATATCAATGGATGTAGCCATGTACTGGTATCAACCAACTGTGACAATGCCATTGTTCCAGTGCAGAAAAGACCGGTGTGGTGCACAGACAAAGAATAATAGGCTAACCTCTGGCTACCATCTGGATATGTCCACAGGTGGGAGCTACGCAGATAGACTACTTGCCTTGATAGACTAACAGGTACACAGCAACCCTGTATGTTCAGCATGATAAACATCACACAATAATATATAATGCTCTCTGTACTTCTGCACCCCTATCCAAAAGAACAATATACCTGTGTATTCAGGCTCTACCAAGGATGTAGGTAGGCATACTCAGTACTGACATTTGTCCAGTTGTCTTGAGCAGCCTGTGCTAATGTCAATACAAATTAACAACAAATTTTTCAAAAGTGAGTTAATTAATATTTACAGTATAGTAGTTCACAAACAGCTCATGTGCCAGAAGAATATATTGCATTAACTACTTTTGTATGGCAGTTAATTGTCTAATTAGAAAAGAAAGTACAGACTCCCATGTATCTTGTGTAAGCATTTGGAGGGGTGAGTAAAATTCTACACTGACAAGTGTGTACTACAAGCAGCAACATTCAGGTTTGAGTACAACATGCAAATCACTGGCTACAAACCTAGCTTCAGATATAAGAAGTATACCAACCTTCTGACTGACACAACGGTGTCCACAGCAAACAAGCATGGGCCCCACTTTGGAAAGCTGAAAGGGCAATGCCTACCTAACTTAGCATTTTATAGCAGTGGGCTGCTATGACAGTGAATACTGCAATTACCACACAGCATGCTGCATGCAATTAGCAAATGGTGGGCACCAATTAGTGCAGAGGCCATCACATGCACATGTGCAGATACCTAGAAAAGAAGGCTGTACTTGCTGTCCACACATGCAATAATCTCATTGCAGCAACAGAGAGAGAGAGAGAGAGAGAGCAAGAGCGAGAGAGAGAGACAGAGACACAGACACATACAAAGAGACAGAAACAGAGATACACAGAAAAAGAAAGAGCAACATCAACAGACAGAGGAAACCCAAACCAAAAAAAAAAATATTTCCTTTAAAAACAGATGGAACAGAGAAATACAAAGGAAAGGTATGCAACACATATATATTTGCTGGCATGTAGTAGATGTTTTTGAAGAGTACTCTACATACCGTGAATCATCCATATGTGGCAGCAGTACTTATCTATATGTATCTGTACATGTGCATAGGGCAAGGGACATACTGCAACTGTTTGTGAAGAGTGTGTGTATATATATATATATATATATATATATATATATATATATATATATATATATATATATATATACATATATATGTTGTTGAAGGTTGTTATGTGCATACTTCCATGTAGGTTGTAGTGTGTGACAAAGAAAAAAGCATGCAGTGCTGGTATATGACATGTGGTGGTTAAATGCTGTGGGTATGCTCTGTCAGTTTTGCAGTGTTGCAGCCAGTGAGGCCTGCTAAAGCTACATGGGCTGAGGACACATTCAATGCAGTCTGCACAGCACTGTGCAATATTATTACATAACTGAATATCTCACAACTGTCGCATAATTGATATTCCCACCATGAGAAGTGGACTGTATATGTGTCTATATGTACATCTATATGGTTGTTTTTATATATATATATATATATATAGAGAGAGAGAGAGAGAGAGAAATGCAGTGTACTTACTGCGACAGGTGCCTGGTGACCAAGGTATGGACTGAAACTCAGTGTTGACACTGCAGTGCCATCCCTTCTTGCCAAAACACTGTGCCCATTAACGACCACATAGGTGGTAGTCTACCTAACACCGAAGGTGTGATAAGGGAACATGGGACACAGGTGGACAGTAGCCTCCCCTCTGATAATCACAGTGCCACACTAGTCATGTATTCTGTCTACGTGGTACACATCATCAAAAAAGGTGTGTCATCTAGGAAAATATAGGTCAGTGTTCCCCTCTACTCATCACACTTACAACCTATTATAGAGTACAATGCCCCATGTGGTATGTACCTCACATGGCAACTACAGCAGCTGGAAAGGCCACAGACATACCTCACAAAGAGTAATACTGGTCTCAAACAGATGCCCTATGCAGACCGACTCACAAAACCACAGCTACACTGTGTTGCATACTGCCTACCCAGAGCTGACCTCTGCCTAACATACAGAGCTATGTCACACCCATTAGCTGTTGGACATCCTCCACGTAAACATATTACAATCCCTCCCAGATACACGCTCTAGGGCCCTACACCTTATCAGCTCACTAAACAGCACATGCTGGAGGGATAGAGTCCTAACTCAGAGACATGCCATACCCTGGAACAAACCACCTATCAATAGCAAACAAAGCTCCTCATTAGCAGTTGTCATAAATACTCCTGATGATTGTTTGGGAGATTGGAAATACACCCCGGGAATCACCTCTGTGGCTCTGGTTGACAGGGGCAAGTGAAATTAAATTACATGTGTGTCAAAGGCCAGGGTAGCATATGGCTAGGCTGCTGTAGGCCCTAGGGCCAATAGCATATTACCTACCTATGACACGATGCACACACACATGCACTTAGCGCAATAATTGCTATGTGAGGTTGACTGAGTGTGATGGTGGATGTGTTGGTGAATGTGTGCAAGGTCTGTAAAGGTGTGATAGCTTAGTGTGAAATTGTTTCTGTCATGGTAGTTTGTGTCCTAGCTGCGATCCCAGAAAAAGATGTGTGTGCTATTGCTAGGCATAAAAAGTAGTATGGCATACGATGTGACGTAGTCCCTTGTTGTCGACTGTGGTGTCCCATTGTAGGCTAAAGCAATACATGTATGCTTAGTGAGTGGTACTGCTGGTGAATCCAACTCCCATATGAACTGCAGTACTACCTGAAGCTGTAGGCCTAAACAGTACAGTATGGTGTATGTTCACATTGCTTGGAAACATTGTTTTGTGTGTTCCCTGTAGTCCTCACAGATTGCATACCTCAGACATAAGGTTTTGTAAGTAGTGACACACAGTACTGTATGGTACACAGGTAAAGCTCATCTGGGTTGGCATACATTTGTGTGTTGTATGTATGTCTGATGTGTGTGTAATTATGCCTGTACCATGCCCTCAATCATATCTGTGTTACAGGGTATATGTGTGTATCTAGCAACATGTATTGTCTAGTACAGCAGTATGCCACCTATATTAACAACTGTGCACATATGTTAGGCAGGGGTTTGGCATCAATGACTACTGTAGTATACTGGTAATACTGTAACTGTACTTTACATTCATTGCAGTGGATAACATATTTCTTTATGCATTAGCTTGATATATACCTCCTGTGGCTAGGTGGTGCATTGTGTCACATACAGTGTGCTATGTACTGGTGTATAGTCTTACATACTGGCTTCTCTTTGCTGCTGTGCAGAACATGGTTTGATATATAGAGCATGGCAGGCACAGTCAGCCAGTTGTGGCCTGAGCACTAATATGTGGTATTGAACATGTGTATCCTCTGACAACCAATCAGATGCAAAATATGTCAGGTAATTGATATCTGTACTTTAGGATGTTAAGTGTGCCACATGACTTGCTCACACATCTTGTTTAATTGTCTTCCAGGGGCATGTCCACCCAAAGAAATCCGTAATATACAGCTGCAGAGGAAGCTGAAATACACAACAGCCTGGTGCAGTACTACACCCTGCTGTTCTCAAGAACCATCCAGGACCAGCATGAGCGGACTGCACTGTGGCAAGATCTCGTTCGTCGGGTAAATGACATAGGCATGCATAACCGGACATATGAGCAGGTACGCCATCCCTGCAGTGATTTAATTAGACATGTCCGGCGGCATGCGTCTGATATCTGTCAACAACAGCTTGCCACAGGTGGTGGGGTTGCCATTCACCCCCCCCCCTCACCAGAGTGGAGGAGCTGCTCCTAAGCGTGGTGGCTCCTGGCCAACCACAGGAACAGCAACTTACATGTGTCATCATGGAGGCCGGAGCCACCCAGCATGTTGACATGGAGCGTGCAGTTAACATGACCTATCTGTAGACTACTGTTACCTGTATTGGTAGATTATGCATATGTGACATGTGTACTGTGTGTTTAGCAGTTGTGCTGCATAGTGTTGGGCAATACTGATATTTTGAATATAATCTGTACGCCTGTGACTGTTGACTGTTGTACTACTGTAGTTTAGCAAACTCACAGTAGCAATGGCACAGTTGTGGCCACTGACAAACTGTCTCATATTCTTGTAGGTCCCTCTGGTGTGACAGCAAGGCAGCCAGTGGATGCTGATGAGTGTTATAATTTTAATATTGGTAATGAAATGTGCATGTTATTGGTGAGGTGTAGGCCATGTACATGTAACACACCTACGCATAATGCATGCTGTGCATGTTTGCTGTGAGACTATGCACATCTCAGTAATGACAGTAGCTGCCTCAATCACATGCAATACACAGAGCATCACACACAATTGTGTCAACACCGTACTGGACATTGGATAGGCATAGTTGATACACATGTACACAACATACACAACTTTGTCATACGCAGTACACCTTAACATGCTACACATAGCATATCCAGACACCCGCTGTAAGGTCACACTTCAGTATCCCACATGTCATCCACACAGCACACATAATATACCTGAGGGGTAGAGGCCTATCATTGAGCTGTGTGACACTCTTCAGTACATAACACTTTCATGTAAGTCAATGCTTCCTATTGGGCACCTTACAAACCCATGTAACAAGTGGCTTTGTAATTGTGACTGTAGCCACAGTACTGCAGTTCAGGTACAGCATGCTAGGTGGAAGTCTGGCACACATTAGTAGCCTTGAGTAACTCCATGATCCATGATGATTATGGCTCCTGGTACTACACCCCATCCAGTTACAGTGACCACAGTACTACATATAGTAGTCATTGCTATGCACCTCAATGTTGTGTGTGTGCAAACATATGCACCTATACACAATATGCATAGCAATCACCATTTGTACAAAGTGACACATATATGTCTTGTAATGCTATTGAGTGTATAGGTCACATGACACACATTGGGTGTGTGTGATATTTAATGCTGCAGTCATGTTGTAGCATGTCATGTCATGGCTGGCACTGGCATGTCCACAATATGTCCTACACTAACCATACCCACTGTACAATGGCCATGTTGAGCAATGGCATTCCATCACGTATACATGCACCACTCATCCTGTGTGTATACATAGCATGCATATGCTAAACCTGTGTCCACAATTATCTGCTACAGACACAGACACTGTAATCAGAAATGGATATCTATGTGACACACAGATACACATCCAGCCATGGTATGTATACCTGTGAGTGATGGTGCACAGGAAATTGCAGACCTTTGAATACTTGCACAGCAATGTTGTGTACATGTACACATTGTGTTCCAGTGTGAGGCCAATCACTGAACAACAACACATATGCATCAAAGCCATGTATACTGTTATTAACACGGGCTGTCTACACTCGCTCTGCATGGTCTTGAGCAACAAACTTTCTGCATGCTGACATGTGTGATATGACTGTTTGCCTTGTGATACTGTAACCCACCTTCAACCACTATTAAGTATGTTTTGGATTGCTGGTGGTGTGTGTGGGTATCTGCTGTAGTGAGGAGTGTATTTGTGTGCAAGTGTGCATGTGTGCGTGTGTGCATGAGTTCATGTGTGCATGTGTGCATGTGCTCATGTGTTCATGTGTGCATGTGTGCATGTGTGCATGTGTGCATGTGTGCATATGTGCCGACATCATGTACAGGTCGTAAAGTGTGTTTCCTGTCTCCCTCCCACAGGTGCTGTGTTAGGGCTGGTTCACTGCAGCAGGGAAACTGATGTCACTGAGCCACATAGTGATAATGAAGATAGGTGTGTTGAGGCACAGGCGTGTCTGCCAGGGTCTGCCATTGGGAACCAATTGACAGCACATAGCTGTCCACCCCATCCATGCATACAGTCATACTGCCAATACATCCATCACCAATGCCCATAGCTGAGGGACAGTGTACTGTTGGCATTGGCCAGGATAGTGTGGTATCCATGGCACATGCATCCCAACACAGCAGCCATACCCAGATGTCTGGAAGGGTACCACATAGACAGATGTCCAGGGGTTCTCGTAGGAGCACTGCTGCTTATCATGCCACTGGCAGATGTGCCACAGGTCTGACAACGTCACGCATGTTCCATGCTGTCATGGAAGCACAGACACATATGGAACAGTACACCAGACAGGGACTAAGGGCACAGAGGGCCCATAACTCCACCGTCAGTGACAGTATTTATGACCTAGCAGGTGCCATCCAACATTACACCGAGGTCACTGATAGACGTTGGGGAGAGACATTAGATATCCTCCACAATGTCATGTCCATGTGTCAGGACAGTGCGGGATGGTTGAGACATCAACGTGGACGTATGCCAGCAACATCAGCAGCTGGCAGTTGCCGCGGACGTCCCTCAAGCTACAGCCACTCCCATAGTGCCAGTACCAGCCCCAGCAATGTTGGGGGTGGGCTGTCCATAGAATATCCTAGAAGACCACATGCATGTAGCTCTGGACAGTGCCAGCAGGGACCTGTGTCCAGTGTACATCCATCCACCTCTGGAGATAGTACCCATTCTGGCTTAGTACCTGATAGTGAACCACGATACCACACCAAGAACTTTATTAGATAAAGCTTTCAGGTCTACACCCTTCATCAGTATGAGTCATTACAAAAAAATCAACATTTAAATAGGAGAATATAAAATCACATGCTTCAGCCCATCCCACCTCCTAATTAACAATCAAAACTAAAAGTAATATACAACTCATAGATGCTACCAGTGACTTCTTTATTGTGTATAGATATATTAAATACTTATATAATGTTTGTATAAGTTATTAATAATATTTATGTTTTATTTTAAGCAGAAGAGTTTTTATGTAAAGTAAGATTTTTTGTCTTTTTTAGTATTTTTTTATATAGACCTTTATGAGTTGTATATTACTTTTAGTTTTGATTGTTAATTAGGGAGTGGGATGGGCTGAAGCATGTGATTTTATATTCTCCTATTTAAATGTTGATTTTTTTGTAATGACTCATACTGATGAAGGGTGTAGACCCGAAAGCTTTATCTAATAAAGTTCTTGGTGTGGTATCATGGTTCAGTTGAATTATAGCAGTAACACCTACTGTTGTTTCTACTTAGTACCTGATAGTGTCAGTAGCACCCCTGCCAGGCACAGGTACCGCATCTGTGGCCAGAGACGGTGATCTGTAAAGCCTTGCAGGTACAGTCTGTGGCTGTCCCACAAATACCCATATATGGCAGCCACATGGTGGAACTGTGTGCATGCAGACACACACACATATACTTCAGACACCTAGGGCTAACACATACCCACACACATTACAACAACATCGGCCCATTCCGTTATTCTTGCCCCACACACACACGCACACACACACACACACACACACACACACACACACATACATGTCAATTGGATGGCTCACTGTAGGCCTCTGGCGAACCAACAACACACCCTGTGCAAATGATGAAACCTGTGCTGCCTCCTGTCATCTGTAACATTGATGCAGGAGCAGGCTACCATGGTGCTGATGCACAGGGTGTCTATATAGCAGTATAGCAGTGTTAGCATGTTGTCAGCTGTAGAGTGTAATGATATGCTTGAAGGTGTAGCTGAGCAGGCATGATGCATTAAAGCTATGATTGTCATTGTAGTGTTGTTTACACCAGTGTTGGTTCCAATTGTGTATTGCCCAGCCACTTACCACTTGGCTGATGTGTGCAGTATTGGCAGCATGTGTTAGAAAGTGGACAGTATGTGTGGGATGTGTGTAGCACAGATTTTCTGGTGTACAGTTGTGAACATGGTGGAGGTGCACTGTCTGCATGTACGTGCATAGTGGACACATGGCCAGGGTGACATGCTCTGTATTACACAGTAACACTCCATAGTTTCTATTGGTGGCCAGTATGCATTGTACTACACACATTCCGGAACCTGACTACACATGTGTGTATGACATGGTTTGACATTGTGCTGTGGGTGATACTGTTACTATTTGTCATTGTTTTGCATTCTGGTGGTATACATCACTTCAACAGCCTGACCATACCCAATCATTAGATGATGTCCTGACAACCGACACACAGATGTAGGACACACAGCAACATTTGGATACTTCAGGTACTATACAGTGCCAGTAACCACTGGTATTCACCTGCACCCATTACTGAGACCACTCCTGTTTGCCATATAGCTCTCTTAGGTACAAGCAATCACAGTAGGGATATGTCCGTCCACGTCTGGTAATGCATACTGTGGCCTATAATGCATTCTCCAGATGACACACACATACTCAGCAAGGGTATCATACAGACAGATGCCTGTTGTCAAACCCATGCTGTAAAGCTAGAAGCCAAACTAAGCATAGTCATCCACATTTAAGGAACATATTATCCCCACAGTACCACATAGGTAGTAGCCACCAGCATGATGAACAGGTACTGATGCATACATGAAACCAAGTGTTATGTCATCTCTCCTTTGTTAATCACATTTCCAAAGGTATTTTGGAATCCCTTGGTGGATCACATAAGCAATAAGGGGTCTGCATACATATCCACAGTTTGTTGTACACCTATGAATAGTCATCATGGACAGACTTTGCTGCGTTTGAACAGGTCTGACATATACCTCGGCCATAGACCCTCACACATTCCAATAGGAATTGTAATGACTTTGTGCGACACAGATGACCTAGGCCAGGGATCACTGCAGTGGCTGTCCTTGTCACAAGCATACAGATGTGACCTAAGGTCTGGGAAGCAGCAGCACAGTCTGGCAAGGATAATAACTGTGTTCATGGAGAAAGGGTTCCCACACATGCAATCACTGAGGTAACATGTACATATATGTATTTGACACATAGCTAGCTCACATGTGCAATGCATACTATGTCATACAGTGGTAAAAGCAAAATCTACAACACATTGATCAACAGTGTCATACATATACAGCACACACACTCACCAAGTGCAGGATTCAAACCCCTACCTAACAACTTCATGATACTAGAGAAGTACACATTGACACAACATGCTATGCACACTACTGTCAGTTTTCTTTTCCACAGGTATATTTGTAGGATGGTGGCATCATCAGACTTGACAAAAGTTAGATTACCACCTTCTGAGGTATTTCACTACTCTCCTAAAAGGTTGTTTTTTCCAGAGGGGAACACACACAGTTGTCTGGTGCAGGATTCAAATCCCTACCTAATTACTTTATGATACTAGAGGAATACGCATTAACACAACGTGCTATACAGACTACTGAGAGTATTATTTTCCACAGGTATATTTGTAGGATGGTGACATCATCAGACTTGACAAAGGTTACATTACCACTTTTGAGGTGTTTCACTACTCTCCTAAAAGGGTGTTTTTTCCCAAGAGGAACACACACAGTTGCCCAGTGCAGGATTCAAACCCCTACCTAACTACTTTATGATACTAGAAGAGTACGCATTAACATGATGCAGTATACAGATTACTGGGAGCTTTATTTTCCACAGGTATATTTGTAGGATGCTGACATCATCAGAGTTTACAAAGGTTAGATTACCACTTTTGAGGTGTTTCACTACTCTCTTAAAAGGCTGTTCCTTCGTAAGGGGAACACACACACAGTTGCTCAGTGCAGGATTCAAACCCGTATCTAACGACTTTATGATACTAGAGAAGTATGCATTAACACAATGCACTATACAGATTACTAGGAGTTTTATTTTCTACAGGTATATTTGTAGGATGGTGACATCATCAGGCTATACAAAGTGTGTTACATTAGGTGACATTAGATGGCCTACATTGAAGGTATATCTAAACACTTTGGCCATGTGATCATCAAAGGTGAGTTTACTATCTACCTGTGTCCCCAGGGCCATAATTACTTTCTCCGTACATGCTGGATTACCACCTATGTGGTAATTTGTGTGCACTTTGTATTACCCAAAGGGGATGACTATGCATTCTTTGCCATTCAGCTTGAAAGCATTGTTTTGATACCAGGTATCTGTCTCTGTACGACACATCTGGAGGATGTCTGTGTCAGCTGTACAGTCAATTATGGACCACAGTTTCCAGTCATCTACAAATCTGTTCAGCCTTAGACCTGCCATGCTTGACTGTACCTCTGAGCAGTATCGACTGAACAGGTGGGGTCCCAGGACCAAGACCTGTGTGATGCCATTTGTGACTGTCTTAGAGTTGGACATGGCACCCGCAACTATGAACATGTGTGTTTGATCTGTGAGCCACTTGGCCACCCATCCTGTGACATAGCTGTTCATGTTCAAGCTGGTACACTTGTCCATGATGACGGAGTGGGGAATGGTGTGGTAAGCCCTTAGTGAGGTCCAGGTGGGCTGTGTGGACTACTTTCACCTCTATCTATGTTCATGGTAACTGTTTTAAATAAGTCAACTAGGTTTGGGAGCCAGGCTATGCCTTTAACAAGGTGAAGTTGTGTAGAGTCCAGTGTCTGGAGATCTCCAATGTCTCAGTGTATGGGTTCCATGATGATTTGCTCAATAGCTCTGTAGACCAGGCTGAGTACACATGTTGGGCAATGGTTTCCAGGTTCTGTTTTGGCACACCCTTTGTGGAGCTGGATGACTGTTAGTCTATGCTATTCTTTGGGTACATAGCCTGTGATACGCTTGAGTCTGGTCAGTGAATGTAGGTGAGAGTGTAGTTTCTTGTTGGCCTAGTGTAAGACACAGCCTGGGACAACTTACAGTCACATTGATGCTATGTTCTTAGCATTGGTGAGGACTGTCTTTACCTGCATGTCCATGACGTCTGTGTCTCTGCATCCTTCTGTTATAGACACAGGCCCTTTTGGGGGGAGTTTACACTGCACTTGTCCCCCTGGGTGTGGTCAATGAAAGTTGGTTTGGTGTATGTCATTACTTTTTTCAGTAGCTGACAGCATATTTGGAAGTTGACACCTACATGTCTGATATAGCTACAGAAGGCTTTGTGGTTGTTATTCTTACATCCCTTGGCAATTTGTCTTTAGAAACTGTGCTTGGATTATTTTATGAGTGATCATTGTTTCATCCTAATAATGATCAGTGATGCCTTTCCTTTAGTGAAGTTGGCTCTATCAGGTGTTAGTTTCCTCCTTCTGTTGTCTAGCTTATTTATGGGCAATGACCACCAGATTGTTTTCTTATTTTTGGAGGAGTGCATCTTGGTTTTATTTGTGATGTCTTGATCCATGCATCCCTGTAGATGCTCATAGGATGCACTTGTAAATGATTTGGCAGATTGTATACCATTATCCTATAGCAAGAGGGCTTTGGGACTTTCCACTTTGGTCTTGAGAAGTGTGCAGTTTGCTTTTGAAAATGTCTTCACAGTGGTTTCATTGACTGGGTGTGGGGCCGGGATGTGGATGTCCAGTGTGATTACTTAATGATCTGATATTACCAGTGAGGGGTTTATCTCTGTTGTGGAACACTGGTACCCCATGTTGGTGATAATCATGCCCAGTATGTTGTCATCTCTAGTGGGCATGCTGACCAGCTGTTCCAGGGTGTTAGAGTTTCTTAACTCTAGGACACATTGGGCAAAGGATGTTGTATACCATTAATTCACCCACTCATTGTTTGGGTAGTTGTAATCTCCTCATATAATGGTGTTTGACAGGACCTTTATATTTGCCATTGTTCTCCAGAATACTGAGTGAGGTTCCTGAGACAAGGTACATGATCTGTAGCAGGCTACAATCTGATGGGCAGCTTTTCCCAATGTTAGTTGTGCTTCCATGGTCTCCAAGGCCTCATGCTGTGGCAGTAACCTGGAGGTGTGGATATCCATAAGGTAAATGGCTACACCACTTCCTTTTGTATTTCACTCATGGTCTTGGGTCCAAGGTCAGGGTGATTGTGAGTGTTTTACGTGGATCATATCCAACAGCTGCATGTTTGACATAGCTTTGGATGTTACGCAGTGAACACCTATGAGTAGGCGATATGCAAGGGAGTACGGATGGAGCATTTTGCGATGGTCTGTGTATGGCATGTATTTCAGACCACTAATGCTCTTTGTGAGGTATTGCTGCTGGCTTTTCAGTTGTTGTAGTTGTCTTGTGAGGTACATAGCAACAGTGGTTTTGTACTCTTTTATAGTTCTAGTGAGTGGTGAGTAGAGGGGAACAATGTCCTCTTTTATTCTGCATGAGACACATTTTGTGATGAGGTGTGCCACATAAGAGGGTTTCCTGACTACTGTGGGAATGTGCTTATCACAGTTGTATCCACTGTCCACCTGTGACCCAGGGTCTCTTGTCACACTTAAAGTGTGAGGTATATTACCACCTATGTTGTAGTTCTTGGCTACAGAGATTTTAACAAAGGTGATGATAATGCACCTTTTGGCATTGAGCTACAGCCCATGGCTTGGACAACAGCCATCTGTCTCAGTGACGCCCTTTGGTAGGATGTCCACATCTTTAGTGTTTACAATGATGGCTCCTAGTCTGCAGTCATCTGGAAACTTCAGTAGCCACAGAACTTCCATGTTAATGTTTACTTCAGGGAAGTAGATACTACACAGCCTGAGAAGTTATCTAGTCCCGTGGCTGCTGTGATACTGGCTTCAGAGAGTGTTTTTTACCTGTGCAGCCGTGATGACAGCAACTTTGCAGTCTTCCATTATAGACGTGCGCTTTCATGGGTGAGAGGGGGGTAAAGTTAACACTGATCCTATCTGCCAGGATGTTGCCAATATCAGTTGGCTCTGTATATTTAGTGCCATTGAGCTGTAACTCAGAACAGATCTCAATAAAACAAAAAGTTTTTTAGAAATAATACCATTACATTTATGTAATTTTAAATGCGTTCGATCTCGTCTAAGGCAACTGGTTTTACGATAGACATACTGTATAAATATAGTTATTATTACTTTAAATGTAGGTATCATTGTAGGCATACATGTATATAATTTTGTCTGCTTATGGTTTTAATTTTTAATTTCCAAGTTCAGACATCTTTTGCTCCCTATAGTACCTAAGCATTAGTTATGGTGTCTTCTTTAACTTTGCGAAGACTAGTCAGCCTAGTTGTCTCGTTATCCACGTAACTTTTCGTTTGATAAAGTTACCGCTGACAACTGGATATATTCGCAGTTTAAAGCTTCATTATATTTAGATGAACTAAGAATAGTAAGACTCATACTAGAGGGTACATGTTATCTAGTATATGAATGAAGTATGCCACTTAGTTTCAATTGAAAATTTTTTTATTACAACTGAGCTACTTGATTATTTATATCTACACCTTTATTTACCTGCAAATTTAAAAGACTTTAGTTTTTTATAAAAAACAGAAACACCATCTATAGTAAATGCGTATCTATGGTATCACCATAGACATGAAAAGAAAAGAAAAGATTCCCTTTTAAAAAATTTGTTTCACGGATACTGTTCTATTGACAGCTATTTTGTGTTTGATGAATGTTTAATTCAGTTACGATAGTAACCGGAACTTTTCTTAGTGAAATGTAAGTCTATGATGAGATTGATAAGGATGTGATAGTACAATTACGGAATAACTTATGAATTGTTAAATGTATATTTTGCTTTATAAACATCTATAGTTGCAGGATGTATTATGAGATGTTTACTAACTCTATACTGGTCATTTTTATATGTACATATAGTAAATGAAGAGCTACTAACTATTTGTTGACGATGCCGTTTTAAATATTAATTGATGCATTTAATTATATAGGGTTTGGCTCTTAATTGGTGCACTATTTAAATACTGTGTGTGGGGATTTTCATTGTCTGAAGAAGCGTGGCTGTGACCACGCGAAAGCGCTCACCTTTACCCAATGTGTTAACATTAAAGAAGATTCTTATATTACCATCACGGCTACTGATCGTTTTTTGGATTATTACTTGGAATCCAGCTTGTTATTTGACTACATCGTGGTGAGATCAGGTTTCTGTGTTTTACATTTAGATCTGAGTGTAACCATGACATGGACCTGTCTGTTGGGCAGAGATATCCTGCGTAGACAGTATGCAACTGAGTACAGCTTGGGTTACATTCATTCTTGTTGCATGGGGCAACTATTTGAGGCCAGTAATCCTCTTGTTAAGGTTCTTCATTGTTCTTTCTAGTTGCTGAACGTGCCTAGTCAGATTCCTCGCAAGTGTGTTGTGGTAGTCTCTGACAGGTCTGATGACTGATGAGTAGTGGCAACCTCCTTTGACCTACATGCACAGACCTTGGCAGTTTGTGTGTACACATAGCAGGATTTTCAGACCACTTTGTGAGTGTGTTTCTGGAAGTAGAGATGACTATACACATTTGTCCATAGATCCCTTATCATCACATCCATATTTAGCCTAAGTGTGTGAGCATGCCCAGTATGACCTTTCAGTATCTTCCTGCCTGACATTTGCTTCGTTTGTTTAAGTGTGTGACCATGCCCAGTATGACCTTTCAGTGTGATGCAGAATGAAATCCACTACATTTGTTGGAGTGTGTGAGCACGCACAGTATACACATTTATACCATATGTGTATGGTAAATGAAGGTTTATTTTTACAGCAGGGCTCACATTTGTGTCATAGATCAACAGGGATCATGCTGTGCCTGCAGGGCTTCCATGAGACACTTTGCATAGACCTATCAACATTTCTACATACAGCAGGGACAGCTATTCTTTGTAAATTTCTAACCATGGGTACACTGGATTGTTACTGTGGGTGTACATAGGATGTGGGTTTCACCTGACACTTATACACATTTGCTGTGCCTGCCCTGCTATGTACAGGACACCATTACAGTCTGTACTGTTGCCTATTGTACTGGCTTGAGGCATACTAGTGTACTACAGGTCTTAGCGTCCATTGCCACATATATTAGCTTGCGACTTCATAGCCTACACAACCCATATCACAACACCTGGCCTGATGTTCTCTGTCTGCATAGGCATGTGGGTGAAGTTACCCATTGGGCTCATTATGGGCATGATACAGCATTGCTTTGTGTTTGCATTAGTGTGCAATTGCCCTGCTGTGTCTGTACAACTGTTATGCTGTCATGGCTTAGTGGTTCAGTACTGTGACTATAGTGCACAGTATCCTGAGTTCAAGCCCTGTCACTGCTTTTTATTTTCATGCTGGCCAGACCAGACTGCTTAAGGTATAGTAAAGCAGATATGAGCATGTTTAACTGACTTTGCTCAACTTTGGCCGACCTCGGCCAACATTGCACGAGCAATTTAGTTTACATATACTAGATATTGATAAAAGCTGCTTAGCACTGCTTTATATTGCTTAAAACATGGCAATCATGCCTCAGGTGGTGCTGCAGGGCTGCCTATGTCAGATTCACATACTACACTCATTATACATGTTTGGAAACAGGTAGTGTCAAGTTAGGCATCCCTTTTATTTTATGTGCAAGTCAGTGAGAGATATCATTTCCAGGGTTCCAACTGAGCCAGTGTATGTGCTATGCATTGCCTCTTTGCCAAAGACAAGGCATACTGGGCACGCCTCCTTCTGCCTACTGGGGCAGGCTCAGGTTGTTCCTCCTCCAAGTCACGCTGTGCCTGTGCAGGCCATGGCAATGGTGGGGGGCCATTTGGCCCTGCCCCATGCTGTTCCTGCTGCAGCTGTTTTCGCAGGATCATATTATGTAGCATGGCACATACAATAACAATTTGGGTACATGTAGTTGGTGAGTATTGCAAGGCTCCGTCAGATGTTTCCAGGCACTGGAGCCGTGACTTGAGCATTCCAAACACACACTTGATTACATTTCGTGTTTGTGCGTGTGCCTCATTATGGATTTCTTGTTCAGGTGTGTGTGCATTTCGATGGATGTCATCAGCCACGGCTCCAGTGCGTATCCAGCATCCCCCACTAGGTGACCATCAGGGATGTCCTCATTTGCAAATGTCTGGCACAGCTGCGACAGATGCCAGATATGGGAATCATGGTAGCTTCCAGGGCAGCAAACACGCACATTAAGTATTATGCCCTGGGCATCACACATGACCTGGCAGTTGATGGAGTGGAAGCCCTTGCGGTTGATGTAGGCCCTACCCCGCTCACCAGCTGGTGCTTTGATGTGTATGTGCGTGCAGTCAATTGCACCCACTACCTCAGGGTATTCCGCTATTTGCTGGAAGAGATGCATATTGCTGGCCAATACCTCATGGGAATTGGGGAAATATACATGATCACCGACATGTGCTGACATGGCATTCAGGAACTGGTGCAGTACTCTTGATGCTGATGCCTGTGAAATCCCCATCATATCACCAGTTGGTCTCTGGAAGGTACCTGTTGCTAGTATTCTTAGGCTAACACATACCTTGGTTTCCACTGGGATGGGTTCCCCTCTGTTGGTTCTGTGTGTGAGGCGTGGCCTGCACAGCTCAACAATTTGCTGCAGGAAGTCTCTGTCCACTCTATAGCGCTCCACTATCTCCAGCTCATGTAGCCCCTGGTAGGTTACCCTGGGTCTGTACACTCTTCCCCGTCTCCTCACTGTGGGTTGCTCAGCAGCATTCGCAATGGCACCACCCTCAGCATCTTGCACATGTTGCCTTATAACAGCAATGGCAGCCCCTAACATTTTTATGTCTCAGTTTAAGCTTTTTACGTTTTCACTTCTCTTTGTTGACTGCAGTGTTGCAGTGTTTCTGAGAAAAACATGGGGGAATGTTGTTTACAGAGTTTTAGGTGCTGGGCTGGGATACTGTACTGCCTGTGTAATTGGCTGATTCTGATTGATTCTGCCTGGCAGCTCTGCTAGTTCTCCTTGGTTAACTTCCTACTACTTCCTTTCCTTCCTTTTCCCATTTCTGTTTACACTGGGGGTAGTGCCACGCAAACATACTCACAAGCGCGCACACAGGCTTACACAGGCTTACACGAGCTTAGGTGGGTGCACATACATGTATACTAGCTTAGACGGCCTTACACAGGCTTACACGGGCACACACCTGCACACACAGGCTTAGACGGGTTTACACGCGCGCGCACACGCGCACACAGTGTAAGCAGCTTTGCAAGAAACCTTAGTGATAGCCACGGCGTACACCTTCAGTTTCTTGATTTCAGTTTAGACAACTGTAGACACACCTCTTTTAGTCCTGAGTAACTCACAGCAACCACATGCCACTCTGCTCCAATAAGCTTACAGTCTTTTTCATACATACCCCCTCATAATGTCACCCATCTCGTACTCTGTTACTCACCTTTTCCTACTCTTACACTCTAGGGACATGGTTCACATAGCAGGAAATATTGGGATTCGCTATCCTTATCCTCATTTGCATAGGATTGCCTACTAATGCTTAGTTACATCTCTCAGACTGAGCTTCCCCCCTTATCAACCTCTACTCAGTAGCCATGTTGTCTTCAGCCTGCCATTCACTTGCATGGCAGATTAATATTTTGAATAAAATCCCTTTTTGTGTCTTTTATTTTTTGGTTTTCTGGTTTTTAGAGCACAGCACATTTGCACAGCGTTGCACAATGCTTAAACATCGGAGATCGAGGTAAAAAAAAAATTATTTTTTTTTATTTTGCAACGGAAAAAATGCCAATGGCCGTATATTTGGCCATTGGCATGCTTCCTCAACTGGATGAATCCTTTATTCGGAGCTGTCATTGCTCCATTTTGCTATTTGCAGAACGATACTCAGTTGACAACTGAGTACATTTCTACAAATAACACTACTCTTACTCAGACAGGTTAGTGTTTCCTGGATCAAAAATTTACCTCATTTGCATAGATTTCAGCAGCAAATGAGGTAATTTTTATAACCTAACCCTGTCCGTGTAAGAGTCGTTTTAGGAGCTCTCTTGCACGCCCCTGCCAGCTGTTCCTGGATCGCTCGGCAGACATGTTGGCTGCATGGAGTCTTACTCTAGTCTTAGACTCCATGCAAGCCTTCGTGAATCTGGCCCAATGTGTGGTTGTCATTCTGTAAAAACTGTAAGAAAACATCAGTTGTATGATACCCAGGTATACTAATGTACATTTTCATATTTTTAAAATTCAGTCTCAGATTTATACTATGTAGCAGACATGATTTAGTATTCACAGTACATATTAAAACAATGTATTTGGAAAAAAATAACCACTCCCTCATTCAGTAAAGTCAAAAATGTAAGGAATAACCAAAGAGTTTGACAGAGAGTTTATTCTGAAAATTTCACAATATGCAGTTTGAAAGAAATGCTTCATGCTTTTTTGAATAACATGAACATTAATGACTCATTCAGTGCTGTCAACGGGATGACTTGGAGTTACATCCATAAAATACATTAAGTTTTCATTAGTGTAGTGATACTGACTGCAAGCAGGAAATTAGTAGCTGTTTGAATCTATTGAACATTTAGGTTCAATTCTCTCAGGAGAAAGACTGTTAAAATATCCAGATGCTCATACAGATTAGAACCATCCTATGTATATTTATGTAGCCTGACTGTTTACATCTGACATTAGTGTGATCTAATTTTTCATTCAAGCAACATTACTAAATAACTAAGTGTGAGGACAGAATAAAAACTAAAGAACTACACAGTCAACATAATTGCACACATAATTTAGCCTGAAAATAATAGTGGAAATGGTATTATTTACTTCTTAGATATTAAAAGTTCCTTGTGAGGTATATCCCTTTAGTACTGATCATAATGAGGGCTTTTCCACAGAATATTGGCTATTTTTGTCTATTTTGGTCCACATATATATTTATAAAGCAGTGTTTCCAAAATGGTTTGTCATATTCTCATGAACATTTTTAGGGAACAGCAGGGAGCTCATTATAAATCCTTGATTTAAAGTCATTTTTTGGCACAAGATTTAAAATGAATAAAAAATATTTGTTTTCACAGAAATATGCATAATTTTTAAGCCTGAGTTTTCAATACCACCTTATATTTATGTTTTTCGATAGCTTTGATGGATTCAGTAGTAACTCTCCTGAAATAAACTCTAAGATACAGTTTCATTTTAATTTAAATATTTTGCAAATAGTGCAATTGATTAATTTCTAATGATCATTCTGATTTTAGTTTGAGCCATTATATGAATATCTATATATTTAAATTACCTTTAGATTTTCTTATAAAATGTTGTTCATGAGGCAATACAGTAATTAACCTTTCATAGTGCATGGCATCAGCTAAAAGAATTAAAGTAAATGAGACAAAACCTCATATATGTATCTGCCCGCCTGTATATGTTAATATATATATATATATATATATATATATATATATATATATATATATATATATATATATATGTATATATATATTTTTTTTTGTTTGTTTTGCTTTTTATTTTTTCACTTTTTTACTGCATAACATTGAAAATAAAAAATATATATTAGGAGCAATAGGAGTATTATTTGTAGTTTCAATGTCATATACTAATTATATGATTTTGTTATTTACTGAATCTGTCCGCTAGAAAAAATGACACATCAATATATTCTCAAAAAAGTGGGCAAAGAAATTTCCCTCTATTTTGACCAGCATGTGACAGTTGTCAGGAAATCCTTTATTTACTGCAGCTAATTACCAAAGGAATATTTTCAAAGTCTAACAAAGTAATCATTCCTTTACACTCAGCAGTGATCAGACCAATTATAAAGCCCCAAAGATTCCAAACTAAAAAGACATCAGGCCTAAAGTGTCTATACTATCAAGAGAAGTTAGAAACTCTACCCCATTATTCAGTGTCTTATGGACTTTTCAGAGAAGATCTTTGTTTTACTTACTAATCCAGTAGAAACTGGATGTCCTGAACCTCAAAAAACAAGCCACCCTGGTGGAATCACAAAATCAATCAGATGTATAACAGGAGGAAGAAAATCATGGCAAAAATTAGGAGGTGCAGCACCCATCAGGATAAAAGCACTCTCATCAAACTAAACAAACAACTCAAAGGACAAATAAAGTCTGCAAAAGCCAAATTTGAGGTAAGTTTGGCCACCCAGGCCAAGGGCAACCACAAAGCATTCTTTAGCTATGTCCACAGCCTCAAAGGCAATATGTGTGCAGAGCTGATTGTAAATAAAGTGACCTATACTGAGCCAGAAGATATAGCAAACCTTCTGGCTGATAAAGTGAGCTCCAACTTTAATCTTCTCTCCCCTTCAACCTTCCCTCAGAAAATGTCATCAAATATAATTCCCACTACTATCACCAGGGAACAGGTCCTTAATGCTCTCTCTAAGACCAAGAACACTGCATCAATGGGACCAGGCCATATCCCAGGATGCCTTCTAAATAGCATGAAACATGACCTTTCAGGGCCTCTGGAATTTATATTTAACTGTAACCTCCAAACAGGCTTTGTGCCTCATGAATGGAGAAAGGTAACAATCATCACTCTGCACAAAGGAGGGCCATCTACAGACCCTGGAAACTACAGACCCATAAGTCTCACTAGTCTTTTATGTAAAGCCATGGAAGACTTAATATGGAGTTGATCAATACAGATATAGTAAACCTCCAGACACTGGATCCAACCCAGTTTGCTTTTGTCAAGGGCAGATCATGCCTACTCAACCTGGTGGACTTCTTTAAGAAGGTCAACAAAGCAATGGATGAGGGCAAAATCATTCACACTGCCTACCTTGATCTGGCCAAGGCATTTGACACAATACCCCACTTGGAAATTGTTGACAAACTGAAGAGAATAGGTACAAACTCATATGTCACCCAGTGGATAGCCAACTGCATTACAGACAGAACCCGGGAAGTTAGAATTGGGGAGTTCACTTCTACAAAGAGGACAGTCACAAGTGGAGTCCCTCAGGGATCAGTCCTTGGACTGCTCCTTTTAGGTATTTACTTTTCAGAAGTCAAGGCCAATGTCAGTGGTCTCGGGCTGACTAAATTTGCAGATGATTGCAAATTAGAAGCTGTAATTGAATCTCATACTGACACAAATGTTCTCCAGGAGGGGCTGACACAGACAAACAACTGGTGTCAGAGCCATGGACTAAAACTAAATGCCAAGAAATGCATAATAGTATCTTTTGAAAAGTCATCCATCCCTGGTAACTATCATATTGACAACACACTTATTGTTGACCCAGTAGCCAGGGTCTTAGGGACACATATAGATAATAATGTAGCCTTTGATCATCACATGTCTACAATGATGAGGAAATCGTTCTATGTTGGGCAACTTATAAACAAAGGTATTGCATCTAAGTTCAAGGGAGTCATTGTTCGACTGTATTTGGCATTCATCAGACCTATCATTGAGTACAATTCCCCCTTTAGTATGTATCTAACCAGGCATATCCAATAACTGGAATGTCCACAGCATCCAGTTTTCTGAAACAGATAAATCAGTTTATTGCACAGATGTCCTATGCTGACTGCCTCAAGGTCCTATCTTTGTATTCTGTTTCCTACAGGCATTTAAGGAGAGAGCTATGCCTGGCATACAGGGCATTGTCAGACCCCACTCTGATGGACCTCCTGCATATCCACAAAACAAACAGTACCAGAATTGCTCATTCTAAAGTTAAAAATTAAAATTAAAAATAACTTTCATTCCAAAGAATGTGAGAAACATATTATAAGCACTACTATCAAGTATAAAGGTATATGCAGCCTAATACTTAAATGCCTGTGATAGTCATATTAAATAAAACCTTAATACATGCAAGTAATAATGCAAGGCAACTTATAAACTAAGCAAGGTAGATACCATCAGAAACATGATAGCTAACAATAAAAAATAGTCATATGCAGATCGAGAGAACTATTATCAAACAAAGTGATACTTGTTATAGTAAAGTCAGTACATGAATGTATATCTGCATCTGTATAAAAAATGTATATAAGTGTAGTGTCTAAATAAATTTATTTATTCTTGTACATATGCACTCATATTTTACATCTAGATATATATGGTTCATCTCCCAGACCCATGCTTACACTTATCAAGGGTATCATAACTTGTTAGAGATTCGGGATGCATTGCTAGATTTAAAAAGGCCCTTGTGGTCATTAGCCAGGTAAACACCTATGAACCTATGATCCTATGCATTTTCTGAAGGCCAGGAAGCCTGAAACTCAAATGTAGGTCATTATTTACTGACCTCAGTCCTCAGTGGTTTGATTGAAAACTACACATTTTATGACAAATGAACAAAAAATATCAGGCAAAAATTTGAAGATTCTGCAAAGGTCTGAACAGTTGAGAGGTATGATTGACTGGTATGGTCCTTCCTGAGAAAGTAAGTATGGCCTGAGGGAGGGTGCTGGCAAGTTATAAATGGTCCTAAAGCTCAATAGCCTTAGAATTGTATTGAACTTAAAGTATGAAAAAACAGCCTAATAATGGTGGCCTACTACTAGTACCTGCAAGTACAAGACCTTATCTCCGAAGCTCTTGGACATAATTTAATTTCTCAGAAAAAATATACTATTCTGCTACAAAATGTACTTATTTAGTGATTCAGAATAAAGATATGTATGTACACAGCTGTATTTTCTTGCAATGGGTGTTAGCTGTTTTAGAGCAATACGCTATGTCTCATTTGAGCTTGGATCACAAAACCAAAAAGAAACTTGCACATGATGAGTTCAGGTATACATATACTTGCATAATGTGGACTTGAGTTCATCAAAGTATGTGATGCTAATAAATTGCATGGTACTTGCCTCTCTCACACCCCCTTACTTTATTATTCTTGCTCCAATATTGCTTCATCTTGGAAAAAAGAGTGATCACTGAAGGGCAAAGGAAAGCCTACCTCACTATTTTTCCAGGAGTCTGAAAACTCAAATGATCCAGTAAGTACTCATGTACAAGCATTAAGATCTCACTTGTATATGCTGCAAACCGTCACTTAAGAACAACATGAGTGGTTATGCTTAAGCAATTGTGACATGAGCTTATATCACCTCTCTAAGTGACTATAAGCCATGAATGATGTCTATTTTTTTAATATTTTTATGGGATTTTTAGTATAACAGTATAATATACAATACATCTGAATCAAATGGTAATACAATCCAGAAATCTAAACAACAAAATGCTCAACAAAACTATATACATGGTCTATAACAAATATAAATATTCTTATCAAAATTAATATTTATCAAATAGATCTTTCAATTTAAGTCAAGACAATTTCTTATGATTAACATTTTGGTGTTCTGTTATAAAGAGTTTGCAATTCCCTATTACATACAATTTTTGTGAAATCAATAAAATTAGAAAATAAGAAGAGTTTCTGGCATCTCCAGTTCATTGTAACAACTTTTCCTTGCAATTGCAAGAAGTGACCAAAGAAGATGAGTTTGTATTTTTTGGCATTGCCCCTGTTATCAGTCCATTAAAAATATTAAAGAATTTGTTATTTCACAATTGTCTGACCATGATGTCTATTTCTGTTATAATGCAAACTGACTACAGATATAATCTGGACATGTACTGCATTCTGTAATTATGAACAGTAGCCATATACCCCTCAACAGAAAATGAGTATAATGCAATATGCCAAAATGTTTTTTTTCTGTATGCATGTTCCCAATGGCATAATGTATCCATGTATAAGCCATGCCTGTTCATTCTCATATCTTAGATGTTGTCCAGTGAGAGTGAAAGCTGGCCAGGAAGATCATCATATAGCAGACTTAGTGGTAGGCTATGCCCTTGCTGACATCCTGGAAATAAAGATGTTTATTGAAATCTTAGAACTCCTCTGGGGAGGTGGTAAATGATCTACATCACCATAGTGATAACAATGCCCCACCCAATGTGGGTGTGTATTCCTGTGCACTCACAATGCTAGCAACTACTGAAGTGGCTTATAGCTAAATGCCCACCCATGGGACTAATCCCACCTCTTTTCCAAGGAACTGTGAAATTAAATAGAATGTGTAGCATTTTTTTAAATAAAATACAATATAGATATGATGTTCATGCTGCTCAGTCTTCAGTGTTATTATTTATACTACACTACATAGAGCAATATACCAAATTATTTAAATTCCAGCATTCATTTGTTTTACTACTTCTTTTTATTAAAAATTTTTAAATCAAATTAACAATTTAGCTAGGGCATCTTCTGAGAGAAGACTACGTGACAGAATTTATGAACACCAATATGCCATAAAGAAATGTAAACCAGAAAATGCCCTAGCTAAACATATTGCTTGTCACAAAGACCATTCTTTTAAATTTTTAGTAATTGACCAAGTAAAAATAGACAGCAGGGGAGGTCCAAGACCCCTCAAACTAGAGGAATTAGAATTAGCATGGCAGGTCAGGCTAAATGCTTACAGTGTTCCGGGACTTAATGACTCCTGCTCTATTAGTAGTGTTTTGAAACTAAATAGCCTCAAGAGGAAAATAAGAATAACACATTCTGTTCACAGCGGTAGGTATATATTCTATGTATATATTTTAATTTTTATAGGTGTATGCACTTTTAACAAATAGTGTTAGCCACTTGGTATCAATATTTGTCATTATACTATTCTTCTATCTTACTATTCATTTTTTGCTGTTTTAAAATGTGGGTGTCTCAGGTAAACTTTGTTTGTAATGTGTCCCTTTGTTTACTTCTTCTACTCACTCAAAATGTTACAAAGAGTTAATATTTTTAAATGGATGATTTAATTGATGATCATCAATTAATGCAGGTGTATATATAAGTAATTGTTTTAATGACTGGATTTGTTTCTGAAGAAGTCAGCTATTGAGGCTGATGAAAAGTGCTTAAATTACTTGGATTAAACTTTTGCTTAGACCTTACTTTGACTGTTACTTGCTCCAGTACTTGGTTTTATTTGTTTTAGTTACTTTGCCAGTTTGTTGTTTAATTGCAGCTAAGTTGATGTGCATTTTTAGCAATGTTCTTGAATTCTGTCAAAGTAGGAGCAAATGCATTCTTCCAGTTTATAATAATAACATTTCTTAAACAGCCAATATACTCCAAAGATGATGATATTTTATTCTAGCAACACATGTAGAAATTACAAGTTAAATAAAACCAAATATTTAGTTAAAATAAATTTATCATTAAAAGAGATTGTAAAAAATCATATTTTGCTACAATAACTTGAGCAATGTACATTTATAAAATGTGCTGTCAATCAGCTGTTATATTTGACTTACACCTTCAACATCCAAATTTGTTTTATATATGTTAGTTCAACTTTATGTGGTATAATGAAATGTATATGCACAAATTTCCAGGAGAATGACCTCCAATGCAATGAAAGAGTAGTTTGTTTTGAAGATAGCAATATTATTTTTTATCTCCCTCACTTGGAGAGTGTTAATTAATTAATCTGAAATAATCACAATAATTTTTTATACTATATGTTTGTAGTTTTAACTAATTTATATATATTAGATAAATATCCTTTTTCAGTAGCATTATAACTTACTAGGCTTACTGAAGATTCCAGGAATGTAGGATCTGCATTTCTTGTTAATAAATGCATTACCTCAATATTTGACTAATAGACTGTCTACAAATTTGTATATCTAGCTACATTTTTATTTATGTCAACATTATTCATAATATACTCAGTAATATATACAATCCCATTTGTTATCAATTGATGCCAAAATATAATTTCTTTCTCTAAATTCTACAATTTTTGATAAATTAAATGTGTTAATACTATCTTGTGTAAAGGCTATAGGAAATAATAAGAACAACCATAATTTATATTTTGGGTTTTTGTATATAAATTATTTAAATATATTTAACATATTGGTAGTCTAAGAGGATCTAATTGGTTTGCTTTTATTTTTTAAGAAATATTCTCTTAGCAACCAATGACTATTATTACTTGAAATGTTATTATGTTGTACTATTATCAAATAGTTTGATTTCAACCAAATGTGTTCCTGTATTTCTTTCCACTTAGCAAAGTAATTAGGATTTAGCCTTAAAGTTATTTTTTTAATAATTGACAATAAAGTATATATTCCTAGAAGTAGAAAACCAAGACTTCTGGCCATCCAATCTTTCATGTGGTGATTTAATGCCAATATAGGTTTATTAGGATACCAAAGAAAATTTCATATAAAAAATTAAACTGTCTCATACAATCGTTAGGAAAGAGATGAGCTATGGATTGTATTATATATAATATTTTGGAAGAATAATAATTTTAATTAATAATAACCTTTCTTCCATTGTGAAAAAATACTAATTTCATTATTAATGCAATGTTTTATGGTATCTAAACTATTAACATAATTAAGTTGTACTATATTTTTGATATATGTTAAAATAATTCCTAGATATTTAATTTTGTTGTCGTCTACAATATATTTGGAGAATTTGCTATTTTATACTTATTACACTTTATAGGTAGACTCTTAGTTTTACTATCATTAAAGCTAAGTCCTCACATCTCCTTAAAGATTTGTATTGAATTAAAACATGAAGAAAATGATTATAATCATTCAATGATAATAAGATATCATCTGCAAAATGTTGTATTTTGGTATTTAAATTATCATTTATTTGAGTACCTTTGATATTCATATTTGACCTAATATAATTTCCAAATGGTTCCATTACTTAAGCAAATAATAATGGTGATAGAGGACATCCTTGTTTAGTACCTTAAGTAACTGTAATTGATTTAGAAGTATATGAACTAATATTTTATATAGGCAATGGATTTATAAAAAAAGGAATTTAATGAGCAGCATAAAATTATTTGAAAAATTATATTCATGCAAAATAGATAATAAATATTTCCAATGAAAAGAATCAAAGGTGCTATTAATATGCAGACTACCAAAATCAAGTTTCCATTTGTAGTGTAAACATAATCTATTATTTTAATTATTTTTTATTTTCATAGGACTTTCTATTTATTATGAAACCAATTTGAGCCTCATTTATCAGCATGTGATGAAATCATTTAATTCTAGTTGCAGGTACTCCTATAAATATTTTATAATCAATGTATAATAATGAAATTGGTCTGTAAGAATAACATTTTGTTGCATCTTTACAGCTTTTAAAATATGTGAAATCAGAGTGTGTCTCCAAGATGGAAGAACATATGATAATCATCTGACTAATGAATATACTTCCAGCAGTACAGCTAAAGCTTCTTTAGGCATTAGTTTATATAATTCTGGTATAATACTATCATTTCCAGGAGCTTTATTAAGTTCTAATTTGTTAATTTGAGTTTTAAGCTCAGACATTAAAATATGTTTATCAATTAATTTTATCTGATCTTTCAGTAGTTTATGTTTAATATCCTTCTTTATAAAATATCTAATTTTATATTGTGTTTCTATTTTTGGATTATATTGATTACTTTTATTAAAGTGAATTTTAAATATCTCTAATATAGCTTCTAATTTAGTAACCTATTTTTTAGTATTTCATATATAAATCTCTTTAATATGATTAGAGTTAATACTCAGCTTTGATATAATTGCTATTTTATGCAGGTTCTTAGGGTTTAAGGTATATGAATTCATTTAAATCTTCTCTAGGTATATCATGGTTTTATGTTGTAAGATTTTTCTATTAATTTTGTATTGCCTTTTTGTATATCTAATTTTAGCATTTCCATTTTTCCTTATAGGTTTATTAATTCCTTATTCCATTGTTTTTCTTATTTATATGCCAACATATAATTTTAACATACAAATATAATTTTAAAGACTCCCATATAAATGTCTCTGATATACATTCTACACCATTCATATTTATAAAAGACTGAATTTCTTTATTACAAGAATTTCTCAAAATATTTTAATTAGTTATGTATGCTAATATTATTTTAATAGAAATATTCTTATTAGTATTTATCATGGCTTCAACTATGATTGCATTGTGATCTGATAATTGACACGTAACTACTTTAACTTTACCTAATCTTGTATTTATATCATTTGAAACATACACTCTATCTATTCTAGATTGTGTTCCATGTCTGTGTGAAAAATGATGAATTTGACTCTGAAAACACACACACACACACACATATATATATATATATATATATATATATATATATATATATATATATATCATTAAACAAATCTATAAAATCTATTAAAGATTTAGCTAAAGCAGGCTTTATATTCTTATTGACAATATTAGTGTCTTTATCACTCAATATACCATTAAAATCTCCTGCAAATATAATACTTCCTGTAGAAAACTGTAATATCTTTCAAATTGTTGGTTAAAGTTAATAGCTTTTGTTCTTATTCTAAGAATCCAACAGACATTAATTAAAGTATATACTTTCCCTTTTAATTCTAGAGTCACTAGACAAAGCATTCTTTTCATATAATTTTATGTACTCCTCTTCTATATATAACAAGAAATAGTAGAAAAAGCGTAATTATTTGTATTTAAACTATCTATATCTCCTTGTAATAAATGTGTTTCTTGTAAAAATATAATTTGAGCATTAAACACCCTCAAGTACTTATAAAAACTACCTGTCTTACAACCATTGTTTAATCTATTGCTTTTAATGGATATACAATTCAAATATGTCATATTATACAGTAAGTATGACTCCACATTTGATCACCATTACTACCAAATCACTTTTACAAAACTTGAATTGCTTATAACTGAATCTAAATATAATACTTTCAAAGTTGTCAGCTGAACACATTCTATTAATAATACCAGACATCACATAAAAATAAAACAAACTATAAAAAAATTAAACATAAACTTAATTTATATCATTCACATTTCATGGAGTTTAAAACTCCTTGTTTGAATAGTATCCATACCCAAGCATAAGATCATAGGATGTTACTAGGCTACTGGCCCTCAGGCCCTTATAAGCCTAGCCAATAAATTAGCCCACTTACCCACAAGTCAGCACCCAGTGCCCCTGTCCAGCAGGGACACAGGTGGAATCCCAGGGGTATATTTTCTATGTCCCAGCTAGTCATCCAGGTTCCTCTTAAAGATGGATAATGAAGTACTCTGCTTAATGTGGAGAGGGAGTCTATTCAACATATAGGGGAATCTCTGGGAGACAAACCTGTCTCACCAGCAAGTCCTATTGATGTCGCAGACCAAGTTCAGGTTTTGCATGCAGGCCACATGAGTGGAGTTTGGCTTGAGGATATGCAGCAGTTTCATCAAGGTGGGATCAGAGATTGCTCTGTATGCCTGACATAGATCACCTCTGGAGTCTGTATGAGATGGAGTAGAGGAACAAGGTTTTTAGTCTATCCATGTAGGATAGATTTTTGAAGCCCTGGATTTTCCTGTTCAGGAACCACTGTGGTCTCTCCAGCTACTGCATGTGCTTCATTAGATAAATGCTGAAAGGGGCATCATACTCAAAGATGGGCCTGATAAGGGAGAAATACAGGGAAGTTATACCTTCACTGTTCCTAGAAGAAATACCCTTAATAATGAGGTGACCCATGTAGACTGTATGTCTACATCACTAGGGGAGGTTGATGACAGTGCCCACCTTTCAGTCATCAGGAAACTTGGTAAGCCACAGACCTCTAGTTTTGGCTTGCACCTCAAAGAAGTATATCTCAAACAGCAAGGGTCCCAAGACTAATCCCTGGGGTACACAACTCGTTATGGTTCTACTACCTATTTTGACTGAGTGAGTTCTATCAGTGAGCCATTTAGCTACCCAACTGGTCACATACGGATTTACACCAAGCTGGGATAGTTTATTTATTATGCTTGAGTGGGGAATAGTGCCAAAGAAGTCTACCATATTTAACAGGCATGATCTCCCCTTGACAAAAATCAAACTGTGTGGGATTAAGCATTTGGAGGTTGCAGATGGCCTTGTTAATGTGGTCCATGATAATTTGTTCCATGTTCTTGCAAGTCAGACTAATTAGGCTGATTGGTCTTTAATTGCTTGGATTGGTGGATGCTTCACCTTTGTGCAGAGGGATGATGGTGGCCATTCTCCACTCAGCTAGTATGAAACGGCTACTCAGGCTTAGGTTGGATAGGGTGCCTAATGGTGCTGTGAGTTTCTGCCTGAGATGAGGTAGGATGCAGCCTGGGACGTTATTGGGTCCCATGAAAATCTGTGTTTTTAGCCTTTGAGAAGGCAGTAATGACTTGTTCCCTAGAGATAAGGGGTGGGGTGCAGGTGCTGGGGATATCCTGGATTACTAATGGGGAGGACAGAGGGGTTTTGTTTTCACTGAACCTGTCTGCCAGCATGTTGGCTATATCCACAGTATTTGTGTACATAGTTTCCTTGACCTTCAATTCTGAGCAGATGTTGGTGTTTCCCCTTAGATTGCAGACATATGTGAAGAAGGTCTTATGATTGTCTTTAGTAGATGTGGCCAATGTGGACTTGAAGTTGGTTTTGGAGAACTTCACTAATACTCTTATTTGCCTGTTTAGGCTAAGGTGAGATTGCTTTCAATTTGGCACCTGTTCCTTCTTGGTCCTGAACAGCAAGTTTTTCCTTTCATTGTAGAGTTTATTTATAGCCAGTGTCCTGCAAGCATGTTTACTCTTCCTTGAGTATGAAGATTTTGTCCTGTTAGGTATTGATGAATCCATGCAGTTATATGAATGGTTGTATAGTACTCTGGTGTTGGCTTGGACTTTAGTTCCAGTTCCTACTACTGGGGAGGGGGGTTGTAAAGCTGTTTAGACCTTCACTCAGGAAGATGTAATCAGCTTTGGAGAAGTTTTCTTCTTTACCCCTAGCTTGAGAGGGTCAGGAGAGATGGTGACTTCGAAGGTGACCTCTTTGTGGTCTGATCTTACCAGGGATGATGACACTGTGGGGATGCTGCAGTGGTTTCCTATGTTGGTTAGTACCAAGTCCAAGATGTTGTCACCTCTTGTGGGGGTGGCAACCAGCTGGTTCAAGATATTACCAGTGACAAAGTCAAGGAATCTTTGGCCAATTGTGTTCTGGCTCAAGTAGTTCTTCCAATCAATGGTTGGGCAGTTAGAATCACCCAGTGTCAGGGTATAGGGTTGAATCTTATAGATTCAAGGAGGTCCAGAGAGGTGGCATGGGTGTCTTGAGGCAACACTGGGGAGGCTGTAGCTAACTGTGATTTGAATATGGGTCTATCAACAGTTAACTGCACCGGGACAGTCTCCTGTGCATCATACTGTTTGACCAGTCTGGATGTATATATATCTTTAATATATATTGAAACACTACCTCTTTTGGCTTTGCTGCCCTCAGTTTGGGGTCTGTATGTATGATAGGATGAATAACCAGGTAAGGCTGGGGTGCTCTCCACAGCTTTAATACAGATGTTTGTGACTACACAAATAGCAGCATTTTCCAGGGTTAAGAATACTTGCACTGAATGCAGTTTCATGCTGAGACTCCAAGCATTCAGCAGCATGACCTTTAAATTGGATTTAGATGAGATTTTCATGTTGATAGTTTTGACCTCAAGACATTGCCTAAAAAAACACACTATGGGGGAGGCAAGAGCCTTTGGCCAGGAACCTGAGCCCAAGGGAAACAGATGTAGGCCATCTCTGGCAAAGCATCACGGTCTGTCAGTCATGTATTCCCAGGCCGACAGGTACTGGATCCCCTTAGAATGACAACAGAAACTAAGCTAATTGTTAAAGTCAATCATTTTTTGTTTGCATTTAGGCATCATTCTGGGTGATGGTAGAATGCTGCTTAAGACTAGTGACATACCTGCCTTGAACACATATTCAGTGAGCTTGATCATGTCTCTTCATATAGTCCAGAGAGGTATGTCTCAAGTCATTCACGCCAACATGTACTATGACAGTGTCATAGTAGTACTTGTTGAGGGACTTAACTGCATGGGTGATGTGGTGGATTCTGGTACCTGACAAACAACTTACCGTGGCTTTCTCCTTATCCAGCCTGGTGAGAGGTACATCTACGTGTCTCACAATAGAGTTTCCTACGATTAATATATTGGGTTTATGTTTAAGCCTTGATGGCTATGAGACACAGGCATGTGGACTATGTGTGGTGTGTGGTGTGTGGTAGGCTTGGAGCTTTCGTGTGTTTTTGTCTCAAAGGTGTGTTTTGTTTCAGTATGTTTTTGTTAAGAACCTTCCCGTATGTGGGTGTGTATTATATGTTGGTGTGGGTGATGTCTGAGATCTGGTGTTTATGCAGACAACCTTCTCAGTGTCACGTATACTGGCTTATGGGGGAGAAAGCATAGACTCCAGGTTTCTAATGTAATTGCATCTCTCATGAATTGTGTTCCTAGGTGGTAGTACTTTGCCCATGTACATGAGACAGTTGTTACAATGTCTCAGGATGCCCATATCAATCAGATTGGCATGAGAAACTGTAGGAAACTGTCCATCCATATTTGTCAGAATCAATGAAGGGGATGAGCTAAGAGGGCGACGGTGGAAAGATCTGACATAGATACTAGTAGCTTCTGTTTGTTCAGGGGCTGTAACGAAGCTTTACTACCTCAGGATTGAGTGAGTGCTAGTAAGGGAAATGTTGAAGATGGAATACCTTGCAATGGGTTAAATGAGTGCAGCAGCAGTGCTCAACGGCAAACAAGTGCAGCCACATACAAACCCAGGGTTTAAATACAAGAAAAGATGGAAGAATCTAGAAGCTGAGATTACTACCCAATCTTACTAGCCCCTGCACTTTTAACCAATCACTTATGCTAGAGAAGGTCAGGCAGCCCTGTTACTCTCACTAACAGAGAAGGCAGGCTCCTACCAGCACAAGATGCCTGCCAGGAAACTCAACAATCAAAACAACCAGGCCTGGATGCAGCAAACCTGTATCCAAACTATGCTACCTGAGTAGAACAAAGAAAACTCCAAGCAAATGCACAGAAAAGCAGAGACAGAGCCCTCACAAATATAATATTCCACTTTTAGTATGAACAAAGCAATTTACAGTTAAGTAATTCAGTAAAAATGCAGTTACAGTAATGAAACACTACTTAGCAATGAAAATACAGTTAAAAAAGTACAAAACAGTAAAAGAATGCAGTGAAACAGTTAAAAAAGCTTTATAACAATGCAAAATATAATATATTAGCAGTATAGCATAACTATAAGCATTAGGAAGTGCAATTCAATGAAATAAATGTAGAAAGAAAACCACTTATTCATTCATAGGTTCATAGGCTGGTATAAGGCTATCGGTCCTAGGGGCTATACAAGCCTAGCCATAACAATTCCTCTGGCTATTTCTTCCCACAATACTTACTTCCCTGAACCCCTGTCTAGCAGGGTGACTGACATGATCCCTGGGGTAAATTTCCTATCTTCCATCCAATCGTCAAGGTTCCTTTTGAAGAGGGCTAAAGAGGCACTCTGCTTGACATGTGTGTGCAGTCTGTTCCAGAGTCTGGGGAGTCTCTGGGTCAGTAACCTATCCCTCCAGCATATTTGTTCATTGTGATGACAAGGTTTAGATCCCTGGAGCATGTGCCTCTGAGGGATTGGGATTTCTTTAAAAGTAGCATGTCCAGTAGCTCTGGGTTTGACATGGCCTTGTATATTAAGCAGAGATTGCCTCTGAGTAGACGATATGTGACAGAGTATAGCTGGAGTTTTTATAGACAGTCAGCATAGGGCATCTGCTTTAGGCCTGTGATTCTTTTAGTGAGGTATTTCTGTGGCCTTTCCAGTTGTTGCAGATGTCTTGAGAGGTACATACCAAACTGGGCATTGTATTCTATAATGGGTCTAATGAGGGATGAGTACAATGGGATAATGACTTCCTTTTTTCTGGATGAAAAGCCCTTAGTGACGAGATGTGCCACATAGAAGTATTTTCTGACTGCTGTGTCGATGTGGTTATCGAAGTTGAGACCACTGTCCACCTGTGTCCTTAAGTCTCTTATCACACTTTTGGTGTTTACTGTACTGCCATCTATGTGGTAATTCATGGGTACATGTTTTTTCACAAAGGGGATAACTATACATTTCTTGGCATTGAGCTTGAGCACATGGCTTTAACACCAAGCATCTGTTTCTGTAAGGCCCTTTTGTAGAATATCCACATCATTTGGGGGATTCAATAATGGCTCCCAGTTTGCAGTCATCTGCGAACTTTGTTAGCCAGATTCCCTTAGTGTTGGCCTGTACTTCAGAGAAGTAGATGCCAAACAAGAGCGGTCCCAGGACTGAACCTTGAGGTACTCCACTTGTCACTTGTCTGGAGCTAGATTTGGAGTCGTCTACTTTTACAGTGTGGGTTCTGTCAGTAAGCCAGTTGGCAACCCATCAAGTGATGTTGGGATTAATGCCCAGCTTAGTAAATTTATCTATGATTCCAGAGTTGGAGATGGTGTCAAAGGCCTTGGTGAGGTCCAGATAGGCTGTGTGGACTGCCTTACCCTTGTCCACAGCTCTGGAGACTGATTCAAAGAAGTCAATCAGGTTCAGGAGACAAGATCGGCCCTTCACAAACCCAAACTGGGTGGGGTCCAGCGTTTGAAGTTTGCCAATGTCTTTGCTTATAAGTTCCATGATAATACATTCCATGGCATTGCAGATCAGTCTTATCAGACTGATGGGGCGGTAGTTCCCAGGATCCAAGGTGGATCCCCCCTTGTGGAGTGGGATAACTGTAGCTGTGCACCAGTCAGTGGGCACAAAGCCTGAGGTGAGGCCATGATTAAACATGAAACTTAGGTGAGGTGCCAGTTCATTTTGTAGTTCATGTAGTACACAACCCGGGATGTTGTCTGGTCTTATGGATGCTGCATTCTTAGCTTTGGTAAGTGCGGTTTTTACCTGTGTGGCCATTATTACCAGAATTTGGCAATCTTTCAGTATTAAGATGGGCACATTAGTGGGAGAGAGGAGGTGAAGTTGGCACTAAATTGATCTGCCATGATATTGGCGATATCCTTGGCATCAGTATATTTAATGCCATTCTGTTGTAGCTCAGAGCAGATCTGAGCATTGCCATTTAGATTCTTGACATAGCTATATAATGCCTTGTGGTTGTCTTTGGAATTTTTGGCAATTTTATTTTTGTAACAAGCTTTAGAGGGTTTTATGAGGGATCACAGCTTCTTACTGAGGCTGGTAAGGGAGTTTTTTTGCATCCTGGGATTTTCCTCTTTTCTGCAACAGGTTCTTCCTTTTGTTGTAAAGTTTGTTTATGGCAGGGGGCAACGAGATTGGCTTCCTTTTTTTGGAGGAGAGCATCTTGGTTCTATTTGGGATGGCATGATTCATGCATAAGTGGATGTGCTCGAACAGTGCCTTAGTGTAGGATTCAGCAGTCGAACTTTCAGTTCCTGTCTGCATGGGTGTCATGAAGTTTGTCACTTCTTGCTTGAATAGCATGAAGTTGGCTTTGGAGAAGATTTTTATGGAGGTTTCTTTACTGCGTGGTGGGGGAGGGATGTGGATGTCAAGAGTGATTAGCTTATGGTCAGACCTAACCAACAAAGGGGGTGACCATAGGTGTGGAGCATCAATTTCCCATGTTGGTAATGACCAGGTCTATGATATTGGAGCCCCTGGTGGGATTATGGATTAGATGATCCAGGACATTGGAATTTAGGAATTCCAAGAACTGTTGGACAAAGGTGTTGGTAAACAAGTAGTTTTTCCAATTAATGGCAGGGTTGTTGAAATCACCCAGTATTAGGGTGTTTGGTTGTATCTTAATATTTTCCAGTATGTTTAGAAAGGTGTAGTGAGAATCTTGGGGCATGGTGGGGATCTGTAGCAAGCTACAGTTTGGATTGCAGTCTTACATAGTGTTAGTTGCACCTGGAGAATTTCAGCCGCATTGTGTTGGGCATCTAGCCTGGTGGTGTGAATATCCTTGGTGAATATGGACACTCTTCCACCTTTAATGGTTCGGTCCTGGTTTGGTGGACAAAAAGTGTGGTAAGAGTTGTAGCCTGGTATTTCAGGGGTGCTCTCTGGAGCCTTGAACCAGGTCTCAGTTACTGCACAAATTTTGATGTTCTCCATTTTTAGGAGTGCCTCAAGAGAGTGCATTTTGAGGTTTAGACTTCTAGCACTGAGTAGCCTTACCTTCAGATTTTGCATGCTTGTACCTGTTATGGTGGTGGTTTTGCCCTTTGCCTAAAAAAGGCACTATAGGGGTGGCAAGAGCCTTAGCCAGTAACTTGAATCCCAGGGGCAACAGGTGCAGACCATCCCTGGCAAAGCATCATGGTCTGCCGATCATGTCTTCCCAGTCAGACAGATACTGGATCCCCTTTGAATGACACCAGAAGCTTAGCCAAGTGTTGAAGTCAATCATTTTGTCCTTATACTGTGGTATCTTTCTGGGCGAAGGCAGGATGCTACTCAGGGCTAGGGTCACACCTGCCTTGGCCACATGATCCAAGAGCTCTTTCATCTCTCTTTTCATGTAGTCCAGGGAGGTACATCTCAAGTTATTCACTCCAACATGGACAATGACAGAGTCATATTTGTACTTGTTGTGGAGTTACTTGAGTGCATGCATCATGTGGCAGATCCTGGCACCCAACAGGCAGCTGACTGTAATGTTCTCCTTGTTCAGCCTGGTGAGTGGGACATCAGTGTGCCTGACTATAAGGTCACCTATGACTAAAGTGTTGGATAAGTTGTCTTGCCTTAGGGGCTGTTGTTGGTTGGCACACTGGTGTTGTGAGATATGTGACACTTTGGTTGTGATTGGTATTTGTTTGCGTTTTAGCTTTGGAGGTCTTTGTTGCTTGGGCAGGTTACTGTTAAGGGCCTCCACTTATGAGGGTTTAGTGTTGCTATGTGAGGGTGTTGGTGGTGTGGGTTTAGAAGGGCTATGTGTTGCTTGAGGTGTAGTGTGGGTGATAACCTTCTTCTCTTGACTATCTAGTACAATCTTGGGTGGAGAGAGCTTTGCTTCCAGTTTGGCTATGTAAGTGCATCTCTCACAGGTTGTAGTGTTGGGTGATAGGAGGAGAGAAATGCTGCATTGCCCCAGTATGCCCAGATTCACCAGGTGGACAGGAAAAATCTCCAGATGCTGACCCTTTGACATGCCTGGTTTGGTTCTTTTTTTTTTGTAAAGTACAAGACCTGTTTTCCCTTATCTTAGCAAGGTATTTTACAATTATAGGCTGCTTAGTGCCTACGCTTAATTTCTCCTTATTAACAAGTAGAGTTGAGTGACTGTATCAGTTTAAGCTTTCCTAGTGCTTTCCAGCAGGTTTTAGAGCAAGTGCTAGTCACAGGGATGCTTAAAGGTAAGATGAAAAAAATGGTTTATCCTAAACACTGCAGTGTGTACTAGAGGAGTTAGATGTGAAAGTAGGTAACTTAAATTTTACCTGTCTAAAATGTTAAGTTTTAGTGGAGAGTCACTATTTTTAAATCAGCAAGATAGATTGAAAGGAGGTGGTCACTTTTGTATTCTGGTACTATGGAATACAGTAGGATGGCCAATAAATTTAAATAGTTGAAGGCGAGTGATTTCACAAAATGATAATTTTGCGCTTACTCACACAAGCCACTAAAAGCAGAGAGGAAATGAGATATATCGTCAAATTGACATAAGGGGCAGGCAACTAGAAGACAGAGGTGTTTAAGAACACAACAGTAACTGAGTAGGAGGGTGGGGAAAAAATTCTGCCTGACTCACAAGAGACAAAGCTGTGGTCTCTTGTCAAGATTTAATATGCAGTTAAAAGCAGAATACAAGTAAAATACAAGGTAACGAAAACAAATCACAGCATTCAAAATAGAAAAAGGCAATAAAGTAATACAAAATACAAGTAAAAAGCAAACTAACCTTTCCCTCACAGCAAATTGTAGCAGAGTCTGGGTGAGCCTTTCTAGTAAAGCTCTAAAATGTTTTATTTTACCCCTTAAATAAAAGGTTTGTTTCCTAGCTCCACCCCCTCAGTTCACAGATGATTAACCTTAACTGACCTGTTCTATACTATGTGTGAGTCCTTAATTGATCTCTTCTGATTTCTGCCTGACTCACATGAGACAGAGCTGTGGTCTCTTTTCAAGTTTTAATATGCAGTTAAAAGCAGAATACAAGTAAAACACAAGGTAAAGAAAACAAATCACAGTATTCAAAATAGAAAAAAGACAATAAAGTAATACAAAATACAACAAATAAAAAGCAAACATTTCCCTCACAGCAAAGTGTATCAGAGTCTGGGTGAGCCTTTCTAGTAAAGGCTAGTATTCGGCTCTTGGATCCTCAAGGAATTTCTGCTGTCACAGTGATGAATCACCACTCCTCAGCCTGGTGAAAAACAGGCATAGGCCCCTGCTAACACAGACTTTAAATACCAGAAAAGATGGAAGAATCTAGAAGCTCAGATTACTACCCAGTCCTAATAGGCCCTGCACTTTCAACCAATCACTCATACTAGAGAAGGTCAGGCAGCCCTGTTACTCTTACTAACACAGAAGACAGGCTCTTACCAGCACAAGATGGCCAGGAAACTTGGCAAACAAAACAACCAAGCCTGCATGCAGCAAATCTGTATCCAGACTACACTGCCTGACTAGAACACAGAAAACTCCCAGAAAATGCATAGAAAATTAATTATTTTAGTATTAACTAACAACATTATTAACAGATTTATCACTTTTCTGATTGCATATTTATAAAGCTACATTAATCACTATGCTTTGAGTTTACTTATATATAACTCAATTATAAATAATCTATTTCTAAACTAAGATATTTTATAAACTATAAACATTCATTTTATTCAATAGCTCTATATTCATTATATATACATTCATTTTAAACAATATATCTACACTGTATATGTGACCTCTAATGTTTATCCAGTAATACAAATTAAATATAACTTCTCAAAACAAGTTTTTTTGTTTTATATAAAGTATTAATGAAACCCAAATTTATTAACCATCAATATAAGTGGACAGAGAAATAACCCATTAAATGCTCTATAGTTTGATTAAGTAGTATTATTCTCACCTAATCTTCATCAGACTTAATTAAAGAACTAATCTATAACACTATTGCTTCTGCAATTAATAATACTTTGTTAATCTGTAAATATCATTAGTAAGACTACCTATCTTAAAAAATTGCTAATTAAATATCTTGTATGATATTAAGATTGAAAATAAATCTGCTTCCTACCATTTTGCTCTGTGTACGTAAATGTGTGCTCCAAGAATTGTTCTTTTTAACACAGCAACTAATTTGAAGAAATTTTATAATCATATTTATATATATCTCCTCTGAATAACAAGTCATCAGATACATTCTTTTTTATTTTCTAACATAAATATGTCCTTTAAGTGTTCAGGCCTTAACTAAACTTATGACCTTTCCCAAATGATGTTGTATAGATGTCTTTCTTCTTTCCCTCTCAGTCCCTCTTCCAACCCCTCCCACCCCCTTCCTATAACAGCTGCAATAAGTATAATCTTGCATCTTTGGTGGAATGGGTAAGTAAAAAAGTAGTTCAGAAAAAAAAAGACTGCTTTAATGTTGCATGAGATCCATTTAACACAGGTGACTCGCAACTGTCAAATTGCCAGATCAACTTATCTCTCGAACAAACTTCTAACTAAATGTCCAGAGCCAACATAAAAACATCTCCAATCACAAATCATGTCCACCCCACAAAATCTCAACTCCATCAAGCTAAGCTCAAAAAAGAAAAAAACAGCTCTATAACAAAAATGGAAGAAAAAATGGGAAATCACTTCTGATCCCACACTTCATCTTCAAAAGTATACTGTGAGATTCCCCAAAGTGTCATGAGCCTCATATATCATACAAAACAAAAGCAAGCACATGGTCTCCCAAGGCACTTGCTCTCATACCAAACCCAACCTATGTTACAACAGGTATTAATCATTTCTAAATTTATCATAACTTTTAAGCAAATTATACAGTCACAATACATTATGAAAGAAGAAATAATAAAAAACAACCATGAAAATTCTAACTAGTAACTTAATCACATCCTAGACTAACATATATTATACATATTATATATATGTATATGTGTGTGTGTGTGTGTGTGTGTGTGTGTGTGTGTGTGTGTGTGTGTGTGTGTGTGTGTGTGTGTGTGTGTATATATATATATATATATATATATATCTACTATAAAATCTAAAACACATTCTAAAAGTTTTTTTAACTAATTTTTTGCTTAGTCTATGCTCATTAAAAATCATTAAATTAGCACCAATCATTTTTATTACTCATACTCCAGTTTAAGTTAATTAAAGCACCAATATATGTTCACTGAGTACTCTAATCACATCTCAGTAGTGAAAGGTTAATTTATACATTTTATAAAACATTTTTCTTAATTTGACTAATGCATATTAAATAGCTGCATAAATTGTTTTCTAGCTGTAAGTAAGTAATTTTTATTATAATGAATTATAAATTTATATCTATGCGGTGGCCACGGTGGTGCAGCGGTTAGCGTTGCCGCCTCACAGCAAGAGGTTCTCTGGTCTGATTCTTGGCTGGGGTGCCTTCTGTGTGGAGACTACATGTCCTCCCTGTGGTCATGTAGGTTTCCTCCGGGTGCTCCAGTTTCATCCCAAAGACATGCAGTAGGTGGATTGGACACTCTAAATTGGCCCTGGGTGTGAGTGTGTGCATGTGTGTGCCTTCTGTGGAAGGTTGGGTGCCAGGCTGGCAACTCAACACCGTAAAATTCCACTGCCAATCATGAGCGGACAGATGATCAGCCATGACGACCCCTGACCAGGAAAAGCTGAAAGAAGAAGATAAGTTTATATCTATAGTTAGAAGTTATTTACCTTATACGTGTGTGTATATCCATGCTTTCCACTTTCTTTAAATTTGATTTGAAAAGGGCAACGCCCATTTAAGACAATAGGAACAATTATCTTGATATATTGGTGTAAAATAAAGACATGTTTTGTATTAAATAAAAAAAGGATTTGTCTTTTAGTTTCTGCTTCTTCTTCTCATTGACTTTCCATACATTTATTTCTGTGTGTCTCTTCAAGGGACTATTATTCCAATCCATATATTCAATTTGATCAAGAATTGTATTTGTCTTTAAGGATGTAATAGCAGCTTCCTGGCTTTCAAATATGTTGATACCATCTGAAAGAAATATTTTAAGTTTAGTGGGAAACAGGAAATCTACTTTGATATGTTTTTTCTTTAACTCTGTCACCAAATGTAAGTATTCCTTTCTTTTTGTCATTACTGTTGCAAAGTAGTCATTGTCAAAACTTATTATGTTGTCATTTATTTTAATCAGAGAGTTAGTCTATGCTATTTTTAATATCAGTCCTTTGTCCTGACTATTATGGACCTTGGAGGAGAATTTTTCTTTGAACAAGGAGCAACTAAAGACATGTGTGCTCTTTTGATACCAAATGACATGGACTGTACTAAGTTTAACATTTTTGGAAGCCAAGATGTAAGAAAGTTTACCATACTGTCACCTTCTTCTTCTTCTCTGGTATACCATAGATATGAATGTCATTTCCTCTTGATCTATTCTCTAGATCATCAATTTTATTTAGTAGTAAAGTATTTTGTTTATTAGAAACTATGTTTTATGTTCTCCTTTTGATATTCTGACTTCTATATCATTCAAAGCTTCTCCCATTCCTGAGATCTGAGTTTTCTGTTGTTTTATTATGTCATGCAATTGTTCCATTTGTTTTGAGAATTTTTCTTTAAAATTATCTGGTTTGTTATCCATCTCCTCCATTTTTATTGAAAGTTCTTATATGTTTGTAAGAACTGACTGCAGTTCTTTTTTAATGATAAGTCCTATGAATTAGCCTTGGGATGAATTATTTCATAGGTAGAATTATAAACCTTTCTGATAAGATTAATCAAAGGAAAAATATTAATATGTAAAAAAATAAATTATATCCTTCCTTGTGAAGTTAAGATGATAATCCATCACAAAAAGAAGATTGAGGATATCTTAAAATTAGAATTTTCTCTCAGAAATATATTTCAAATAGCAGAGCAGAAAAGTTATGCTGCTAGATTGTCACCATATTGGCCCAAATTCCTGCATTCTGAATGCTGCAAACATTACAATTATTTGAAGAAAGAGAACCATGAATTACAACCCCCTTTTTCTGAAGCAAAAATAGATGCAAGTTTTAAGGATAGATATTTAGTAATACTATGAATGCATAAATATAGCATGCATTTATACTGCTTCACATCATTGCCATTTATACCCATTTAATTCCAAATATAAATAAATAATAGACTATTTATTTGCATTGGTGATATCAAAGAAGTACATTTTTTAAGATTGTAGCAGTATTGAACATATTACACTGAATGTCTCTATCAGTGTTCTTTCACTCTGCCGGGCTAGTTTTCTCAGTTACATTCAATACCTTGAAAACTTTGTGAATGGGGACATACAAATGTTATGAATACTGGCAAAATGTATAAGCCTAGAATACCATTATGTGATGACATGGGCTGTAGTAACAGTTGAGTTTGATGTTCTTTTGATGCACTTCTGTTGGACAGTCTAAGTACATCTTGCACAACATCTCTCTACACACATCTTCAAAATTGGGTGCCATCAAAACAGTTCTTTTGATGCTCAGAGTCACATTCAGCCTTATTACTTGTCTGGAGCAGAGCTCCCTGTTTCTTCTCAACACTTTTCCATCTGAAGTTTTCACAAAAATTTGTCTTAACTGTTCATGTTCTCTCAATCAACTGCTACAGGATTTTTCTTTTCACAGCTCTGCTGAATTCTCTTCTTATCTCCTTTCTTCAAATTATGGGTTCCTTATTTTCCTCCTACAATAGAATTTTTTGTTACTGATTCTGTCTCTAGTACTAATGAAACAGATTTTATTATCTTGTCATTAATGATGTATACCAAGGGATTTTCCCTTTTACAGTATGTTTCCTTAATAGCTGAAAAGATGACAGACCATCCCCTTGTATCATGTTATTTCTATATTTCAATAATGCAATATGATACTCAATTTTACTGCTATGTACTTTTCTACCAAGTGCTTTACAATTTGCACTGCTTTTTAACTTCATCTCTTGACTGTTCATAACTGGGTCTCAATGTAATAAAGCCAGAATGCCCATTTCTTGTACAAATTACAGTTGCATACTGCAGAACACCTTTTGACATGATAGCATCAAGAATGCACAATAAACCTTTAGTTGTTTTAAACAATTTTTGAATAATAATTGCAATGTATTAGGTAGACAACACCCTTTTACTGGAATATAGCTCTGCTAACTTTAATCAGTGTTCCTTCTTGAACTGTGAAGGGCAATGTTTCTTTTTTTTACTTATTTATTCAATATAAGTCACACATAGTACACTTCTGAACCACTTCTTCTATATGTCTGGATGTTTATAGCCAAAATAACCCATCATAATGCTCACTCTTTATATTTCATGCACTCAGATGAGAGTTAAATCTCAATAACATTTAACTAATTTTAGAACACTTTATCTGCACAGAAAAATAAGCACATTGCTTATCTAATCACATTTTAAATAGAAAATGCAGATGTTTTTCTTTATTAATGGCATGTTTCTTATTTAGTGATATTTTCATTATGCTGTTTCTTAGCATTCTCATGTATAGATCTTCCTTAATACATCTCTGAATCTGTGTAGCTGTCTGTCGCATAATTGTGTTATGGTCCAAGTAAATTCTGTATTATTTTCATGCTACTGAAAGTAAGACTGGCTCAGTATATCCATTATCTTCTTATGGTCTCCTGTCTTGCAGTTGACTTCCAACTCCTATTACCTCAACCATCGGAATCGGTCCTTGTAGGTGATATCATGTGCATCAAATTCTTAAATATGCTCTGAAATGACTTAACAACACTCATCTTGAATACCACTTTTATAAATATACTCATAAAATTTCTTAGAGTAATTCAATATTTGGTAAGAATTTCTTCCACTATAAGCACCTTTTTCTGGCATTGAGTAAATGCTGTTCAATCATACACAACTGATTTATCCCCGTGCATAAGCATTGTAGCAATACCATCTTTGTTGGCATCAGCTTGCAATGTAAGTGCTGGATTCACATCAAAATAATTATCTGTTGGTGCTCCAGTAAATATATGTTTAAATAATTGTACACTATATTTTTGATGTTTACATCAGTAACAAGCCATATCTTGTTTTAATAATCTCCTTAAATTCACAATTATATCGACAGATTTATAATAAGCTATGAAAGAAAATGCTTTTTTATGCTGTGACTGAAGCATCTGTATCGTGCCATAACTTTTTTCTCCATCTGAACCCCGTCTGTATACCTAAACTCTAAAACTTTGATTTTATGCTTTTGTTTATTGTGTGTTATACTTTCAGTATATTAACTGACTGATGCAGTCTCTTGCCATGCTCTTGGTTGTCAAACTTTAAACCAGTATATCATCCATAATATTAATAAGATCATCATATCTTTCAGTCATCTGTGTAACAGCTCTCAGAAACATTTTGTAGACAGATGGGACACAAAACAGAAGTCTAAACAAGCATATTCATTCACAAGGCATTCTTTAACTGTATCCAGAATCTAAAAGGCAATACACAGCTATGCACTACACTAGTTGTGGATAGCAACTCCCATACTCAAATGGAGGTAATAGCCAATCTGCTATCTGACAGATTTGGAGCAAACGTTATCCCCCATCCCACCAGACATCCCCCAAAGTATACCTGACACCATTCCTTAGCATATTATCTCAAGACAGCAAGTCATCTCTGTGCACTCCAGGGCCAAAACCATGGCATGAATGGGACCAGTCATTGTCCCAGGTTGCCTTTTAAACAACTTAAAACATGACCTAGCAGACCCACTTGGATCACTGTTGAACCACAGGCTGTGAATTGGCTATGTTCTGGAAGAATGGAGGACAGCAATGGTAATCCCTCTGCATAAAGGGGGACCATCAACTGACCCTGGGAATTTTGGACCCATAAGCATGATTAGCCTCCTCTGCCAGACCATGGAAAGAATTATTATGGACACTCAATTTGGATTAATTAAGGGTAGATCATGCATGTTGAACCTGGATGACTTCTTCAAGAAAGTCTGCAAAGTCCTAGATGAGCGATAGACAGTACATACCACCTACCTTGACCTAGCCAAGGCATTTGACACAATTCCCCACTCAGGTATTATAGAAAAACTCTCTCAACTGGAAATTAACCCTTACATCACTAGATGGGTAGCCAATTGGCTCACTGACAGGACACATGTTGTCAAAGTGGGTAAATTCACCTTTAGCAAAAGACCAGTCACCAGTGGTGACCCACAAGTTTCTGTGCTGGGCCCTTTACTGTTTGGAATTTATTTCTCAGAAGTCCAGGCAAATATGGGCAGCCTGCAACTGACCAAGTTCACTGATGATTACAAATTTGGAGCATTCATTGAGTCCCCCAGTAATGTTAATATACTGCAGAAAGGGTTAACACAGACAAATGATTCATGTCAAAGCGAAAAAAGCATTATTATTTAAAATTTTGGGGTCATCAAGCTTACACATATTTTTGCCATAGTAAGGGGATTGTGTATGCTGCCAAATGCCAAGAATGCTAGTGTTTCTATATTGGATAAACCAAAAGGCTGTTTAGGAACATAATATATCAACATCATAATATGATATCTAAATGGGTGATGTCAACAATGCTTTGGCAAAACATACTAGAAATTTTCCTTCTCAAAAGTTTAAGTTCATCTCCACAGATAAAGTTGATATTGGTACTATGGGAGGTCCTTCTAGTCTTTATCTTGAATATAAGGAACTGAGATGGCAGTTGAGATGTAAAGCAACTGTCTACCCATGCTTCAGTGAAACAGTCACCATAAGCAGTGTATTAAAATTAAAGGCTGAGCTTGCTATATAGGGGGGAGGTAAGCTTATTTACATTTGTATGTATTTCTTTCAGGAACTTTTTTTATTGTATAGCTGCATTAATCATCAATTTTAGGAGAATTTGTACTTAATGAATTATGTAGTGTTGCATTGTAATTAAAATAATTTTTTATTATTTGCTTTTTTAGTGTGTGTGTGTGTGTGTGTGTGTGTGTGTGTGTGTGTGTGTGTGTGTGTGTGTGTGTGTGTGTGTGTCTGCCTGAACACAATCAAGCACTGTGCTAGTGCTATGTCCTGGCATCTCTGATAGGTGTGAGTCGTGCATGGTAGAGTAGTTAGTTCAGCGTCATCACCCCCTGACCATGAGAACTACCTCTGTCAGGAGTTGCACTGCTACTTTCATAGCTCAGGCTAGAAGTCGGAGTGCTGCCTGAACCTTAGTGATGGCTGATGGACAAGCTTTCTTCATGACTACATCCAGGACTATGACCCCCAGGCTTACCATGTCTGGGTGTGAACATCACAATCACTGACAAAGTAGTGGAAGTAGTGCCACTATCAGAGTGGAATCTGGTACAGCCATGTCTGCTAACAACTGAAGATGTAGCACATCTCTGGCCACATGGATTCCCACCCTCCTCTAGCAGATATTCCATCACAGACACTGCCTGATCTAGTGTGTCATTCATCCTACAAAAGGAGTCACCCACACAGTTCAGGAAGTCATGCACATCAGAATGCATGATGTTTAATACTCACACTATCTCTTCTGAGGCACTGGTGGAACATACCTGTGTCTCCATTACGGCCCTACACATATATCTGGTGGCACCTAATAGCACACTAGCATCAGGAGGAAGGAACTCATCTACAAACCATCCTTTTGTCACCTTTCCCTTAAAATGGCTATAGGGAGAACCAACTAGCTCTGCAACCAGAGTAATCACACCACCCTGATCAACTGTGCCACCCTCAACTTGTCATATATCAGAGGTCTCTGTGTAATGATTATGCATAGGCATACTGACCATGTCCAAAATATGGGCAGGGGATATGGGAACAGAAACCTCAGTGTCAGACTGACACTCTGCATCCTTAGACTGTGCCTCTTCATTACCATCATCATCATCAGAGGCTACTGACGCTCTAAGGAATTCCACTGTACCACTGACAGGATCACTTATGAAAACAAACAATAAACACAACAAAGAAAGAAAAAGGGAATGGAATTGATCAAAACTTTGTTATGCAAAAGGTATGTTAAACTATAACAGATACTAAAGCAATACAATCACTCTCAGTTAGACTTAAATCTGTCTTATATATGCTATTAACAATAAAAAAATGTGCTTACCATGTGCTGGTGTTCTTGAAAACTGCAATCCAGTTGTCCCTGTATATAAGGAAGGGAAAGAAGGCTGATAATTATTACAATTCAAGTGACACAAGAAACAATGAGCAATGCTCTTTACATATGCAGATTAACAAAAATTTTATATAAAAAATCTACTGACCAGTTGAATTCCCAACAAACACCATTCTCTATCTCTTTATTAACATGTAGTCTAACTCATATTTATTGCTGGCTCAAGATACAGCAGACATATAAAGTATACACATGTAAAGATATATATATATATATATATATATATATATATATATATATATATATATATATATATATATATAATTACACTTACAATTATTTTGCATACCTGGAAGTGATGCATGAGACACTCTGGGTCTGTCATCCGCATCAGCACCAACATCAAGGATTCTGTATAAAACATTCGCTGAGCTATTTCTGTCTCTGACATTGGACAGGAACTCATGTGTAAACCCAGAAGCCACCTGTTCCTAGGCATTTGCAGCTACCCAACAGTATACAGAAGTTATCATATCACTTGCCATGTGATATATCTTGGAGTAAGTTCTCCCAAGCTCTCCAATAGCATTGATGTCATCAACCACCTGCTGCCATATCTTGGCTTTGGCAGATTTGTCACCTCTACCTTTCATTAAGAGAAAAGCTCCATAATGATGGAAGGCCTGGATAATGACCTCATTTTCTGCATCAATTAATGGAGGTTTGTGGGGTAAACATGTCTTGAGTTCCATATCCCTATATGAGATGAAACAGAAAACAGACACAGAATTAAAATTATAATACACAGACAAGATGGGTGTGAACTCAGTCATATACGAAAGCATGCATCCATCATTTACATTATATCTTTAAAGGTAATGTTTGTTATGACTACACACAAGTTAAGACAACCCCAACAGATATATTAACAAAATAACAACACATATAACAGTTCTGCAATGCAGACAACAGTTGTGAAACTGTCTAATACAAAGTACCATTAACAGTACTAGCTCACATTGTACAAGTAGAAATGGAGAAAACTATTATAGTGCCATCTCCCCTGCTGTGGAGGACAGCCAGTTAGATATCACAACCGTAACACATTCTTTTGGCTCTGCATGTAAAAATATCTGACCTTGCTACAAAGTTGTACTACACTCTTCTGCAGGAACTGTTCAAATTTCAAGAAAGTAAAACATGCAAAATTATGTCAGGTAGCATTCTTTAGCAAACTTTGCAATGCAGACAAATAACTGATATACATGGTTTATGCCAATAGCAAAGGATAAAGAAAATGCAGACAAATAAAACTGGTTTTGTATTGGGCATTGCAATTCATCTTTAATGCTATACTTAAAGCTTTCTCTAAAAAATAGCAACATATCTTAACAAGAAAGTAGTTTAGAAAGTAGATAAATCTCCAGAAGTGTGTGTATTTAGCAGTATTGACTTTTCTGGATCCACACAGTATCCCCACTTCAAATTCATTAACTACATGATTGCCTTTGCATAGTGCAGAGTCAGTCCTGTGGGCACTGTGAGTAGGTGTTTAATCATTAGCATTCCTGAATAGCAAACTCTGTGTTAAGTGCAGGGAAGGGAAACATGGTATAAGGAACTAAATGATTGCATGCATATGCCATAGCACTGCAAGGACAAGCATCTGGTAATGAATGGCAGGTGTCTATGATTGGTCTCACTGCTGGAACAATCAGTGTTTCACAGTTTCTCCACTTTGGGGTACACTTACTTTGACAGGGAGAAGAAAATTATTGGAACATCTAAAAATACATTGAGTTGGGGAACAGCATTCCTAACACTCAAATGCTATTTTATTGACCACATTCACTGCCTCTTGCTAAGAAATATCGTGCATATTCAAGGGAGTACATTAAGCCTTCATACAGATACTATATGCAATAAAAGTCAGATAGCATTGCTGTTAAGAAAGCATAGATAAGGAAATGAGGCACCATAAAAAAGATATAAAAACACATGCAGTGTTTCAAGTCTTTGGTTAATATTTTTGGAGTATATAGGTACCTTAACTGCTGCCAATATCTCACTCATCCATACACTTGCTGGCAAATGAGAAAGGACAACCTTCATAACTTGTTTCCGCTGCACTTTTAATGTGGCTTGATACAGTGTCACATTCTGAATATATCTAAACACTTTTACTCCTTGCTAAGACATGTTATTGTCTCTGTCAAATATGAGAAATTATCTTAAATGATTGTGCTTAAAACTGTGGCTTTATGGTTCAGATCTGTATAGGTTCCTGTTATAAGATAAAGTTGATGAAACATCAGAAATGTATATTTAAAGTACCTGTTTCAAAATGTGTATTTTTTTCTTTTCCTTGGTTGTTTGCACACCATTCAGCTTTGTGCTATGTTGACTGGAAGCAGCAGATAATGGTAGTTAACTTCCCAAGGTAAAAACTGACAAATTTAATTTAGAATGCTATCAGTAGCACAACTGAGACTGGCATTTGTGCTCTTTCCTCAGCACTTAGGACAGTGCTGAATGAAAAAAATTCAAACTGTCACGCATCTATTTCTGAAGGATAAGGAGTAAATGTATTGAGCTTAGTGCAACAGTACAGGTAATGCAGGGTTTGAAACCTGTTCACAGATAATGTTACTGAGTGAGGTTATAATGAATATAGGCACTCATTTTTGTGTATGAATGTGCTGAGGTAGGAAACTCAAGTAATGTCAGTATTGACTAAAACTGACAGACAGATATATCATTGGAAACTACATCAATATTAATTGTGTGTACTGTGTAAAAATGAAAAAAATGTCTGTTTTTTATCCTTTTTTCCATCCCCATGACATTACCTTAAATGCTGATATTTTGAGACATAAATGATAGTAGTGATGTGACAAGGAGATGTGAGAAGGCTGAATGTGTCAGTGTAATGTACTAGTAGCTCTGGTCATTGCTATATATTTTTTTAATTCATTTCATGTTCCTTTAAATTGCTATCCAAAAATGTTTTACAATTTTTTGAGTTAATATTGTTTTTTGCATTTGAACACTGCTTGGCAGTGTGCAATCAATTTTCACAGCTTAATGAAAAACATGAAAAATTAAATTTGTTTTGCCTTCTGTAATAAACCTGACATCAGTGCACCGACCTCATCACCCTGGCTAGTAAAGACTTTAGAAAACATGCATGACAGATGTCTAGCTCTGTGATAAAAAGTGTAAATTAAGTGAATTGACAGAAATAAGGCAGAGGATACAGTGCTTGAATCCTGCTTAGAGATCATATCTCATTTATTCTCAATATGTATTTTTTAAATTGTAGTCTGCATTTTTGCCCTGCTTGGCAGCAAGCAAGTAGGGTTCACTTCCAAAGGAAAAAAGTGAACAATTTAGCTTATTCTGTCTTATGCACCACAAACAGACCTGGCAATTATGCATAGATGTCAGCAGTCTGGATAATACTTAGGGAATAAATGTTATATCTCTGATAACTATTCATGTGGCACAGTGTATAACTGTATTAAATTGAGATAAATAAGACAGGTGATGCAGGTTTCAAATACAGTTAATTATTATTTTACAGAGAGTGTTATGAATACATATTTACACACATTCATTTTTTCACTGTGTTGTGTGAAACTGAACTATTCTTAGTATTGCTAACAACATGTGAACTGTTGTCTGTCCACTTAACCATTATTTGTCATGAATTACAAGTCTGATAATGTATTCCACAAAGTACATTTCTGATGTTGCAAGAAGATATGAGAAGGATAAATGTGTCACTGTAATGCATCTCTTGCTCTGGTCATTTTTACATATGCCCATTCATTGATTTTATTTCCTTGTCAGCTTTATTCTCTCTGATCCATTAATTTTAATGCCTTTTGCATCTGCTCTATATTAGGTAGCACACAAACACAGTTCACTGCCTAAGGAAAAAAAATAAAATAAAAATTAAGTTTAAGTTGTCTTTTCTAGTGTAGTGCAAAAAAGTCTGGCAGTATTGTGAAGCCATCAGCACTATAGATATTACTAAGTGACAAATAGTTATCTGTCATGTAACTTTCTCTGTGGCACAATGTGTAAGTGCAGTGAGCTTAGAGAAAAAGACATCAGATGCATGGTTCAAATTCAGTTAACTTATTCTATTCAATGGAGCTCAGAAAGTCTACACTGTAACTTCCAATGGGCAGAGCCTAAGCCTTCTGACAGAATCAGATTATGTCCTCACATTTCAAATAAATGTTCATATATCTCCAACCATAGGGATTATGAAAGAAGAATAAATGGCAAGCACTTCAGCAAAAACTACTTTTGTAGTCATAGTATTCGTTAGGTTCTAGGTCTTAAACTGAATTTTATAAGTCACAGTAAACACAGTAGCTGGTACATTTGTAATATTTTGTAAACAACTTACAATATCTCAGCAACCATTGAAGTTACACACATGCTGTCAGCAGCATTTTATTCATTTAGCTGAGAGCTTTCATTTGAGGTTGAGTTCCATCTCTGTTACTTGGTTGTTGAGATATTTAGAAAAATGTGAACATTATATCTATATAAATTAATATCATAAAAGCAACAGTTAATATCTATTTACCTGCACTAGACAGAGGTCAAATATTAATGCAGTTAAGTTTACCATTGTGTAAGCTTTACAATAGCATCTTTTAAAACCCTGTACATGCCATGATTTTGGAATTATTAATTCAAATATGAACAAGCAATATTTGATGCCTAGAGGCGTCAGTAGGAATTAACTGCAGATACACCTGGAGGCATCACTCAGATGTAGTGAGTAAACTAATAATTTTCCTGAGGATAGTGTGAATACATATTTAATCACATTTTCTGATATCATTGTGTTGCTTAAAAATCAACCATTGTCATGAATACATATTTACACACATTTATTTTTTTCACTCTGTTGCTTTGTGAAACTCAACTATTATTGTATTACTAACAACATGTGAACTGTTGTCCATCCAGTTTCATATTATTTATCATTAACTATAAGTCTGATAAAGTTTTCCACAAAGTTAATTTCTGATGTTGCAAGGAGATGTAAGAAGGACAAATATGTATTGTAATGCACTTCTTGTTCTTATCATTGCTACATATACCCATTGATTGAATTCATTTCCATTTTAGATTTATTTTATCTCATATATTTATTTCTAATGCATTTTGCATTTGATCTCTTCTCAGCATGTGAACATGGTTCACTGCCTATGGAAAAAGTGAAAAATATAGTTTAGATAAAAAAAACAGCTTCTGCAGTTGGTGTTCTTCACTTTCTCTGTGTTTTTATTTTTACTTTTTATTTTGTTGTTTAGAAAAAAATAGTTTAGGCTGCCTTCTGCAGTGCTAACAAGCCTGGCAAGTTTTGTGAAGCTGTCAGCACTCTGTACAGGAGTAAGCAAATCTCAGCTTTTACTTTCCTATGTCTGTATCACATGGTGCAAATTAAGGTGATAATGGATCAAATGCAGCTAAAAGATACTTGTACAAAGGGTGTCAGAATCCTCTTTCTCATAACATTTTAATTAAAGATGTAAATCTAAAGAGAAATGAGAATGATAAACATGTCTATTGCAAGCAATGTCTCAGTAATGCTTAGATAACTAAACTTTTCAATTTAGCATATATCATTAATGATTCCTGTATAACCTCAAGCTAATGTATGTAGAATTTCCTAACATTACAATGATGATATTTAATTTAAAATGCACTTATATTTTTGTTAAAATCATCATGACTCAGCACATATCCTAACTATGCATTTAATATACATAATACTATGCTTTTTGATGTAAGTAGTGCTAATGTCTGCAAAAGAATCCATATGCTTTCAATTGTTCAAATGCAGTTGGCAAGACTATACATCTTTGCCCACAATCTGTTACACATTAGATGTGAATCATGCACCAGTTCACACATATACTGTTACCTTGGGTTCCTATCACGAAATCAAACTTCCAGAAGTTCGAACGCCAGAAGGTCAAACTTGGAAGTTTGAAAGTTGAAAATGTCGAAGCCATGGAAATCTGAATTATTTCCCAGGAAAATAATTTGGTTGGCCATTTCTGCGGCTTCGACATTTTCTCCACTGTGGTACGAAAGTTACGGAATGGTTTAAGGTAAGTGTGTGATTGTGACGGATGTTGGAGTTAGGGTGCGGGTAAGATAAGTGTGTGATAGTGACGGACTTTAGGGATAGGGTTCGGGTGAGGTAAGTGTGCGATAGTGACGGACTTTAGGGTTGGGGTGCCTGTAAGGTAAGTGAGCGATAGTGATGGACTTTAGGGTTAGGGTGTGGGTAAGGTAAGTGTGCAATAGTGATGGACCTTAGGGTTAGGGTAGTGCATAGATAGTTATGTATATAAGGTTTAGTGTAGGTTTATAAGGTTTTTGGTGTGCTTGTGTTGTGTGTGTGTTTTTTGGTGCAGCAATTCTTTTCCCTGGGAAAAAAATTTGCTGTTCTGAAGTTTCGATATTATCACATTTCAATGTTCCAAGTTCGAACTTATGGTGTTCGACATTTGGAAAGTTCGATTTTGTGAGATAGACCCTGTTACCTTGACTTCTGCAGATATGGTTGATGATAGACAGAAAGGTGCTAAATTTAGATTAGAAAAGTGGGGTGTTGAGGAGTCCAGGATTTTTGTGGCACTCCTTGTGAAGTGTTACAGCTGTAGGCTCTGTAGGAGGATTATACCGGGTCTTGGTATAAGGTTGAGGCTTGAAATAGCTTGGCCAAGGCTATCTACAATACAACTGGCATTCCACACACTGGGGAACAATGTCATTACCACTATAATGACCTTGCAAGCACAAACAAGATCTCCTAAGCTAGAGCGAGGCTAAATTTAGGACTGGGAACAATCTGACTTGTGTATGTATACTGACCCATAACCTGTCTATGATATGGCATTAATTATCAAACCAAAAAACACAGTTATTCATTATGCTTTCATATATATATATATATATATATATATATATATATATATATATATATTTTTTTTTGTTTTTTTTTTACTGTAAAGCCACTGAGAAAATAGCAGCAAACTGTGAATCTCATCAGAGAGGCACTAGGTAAGTATGCCTGAGGTCCAAATACAAACCTGACAACTATTTTAAGTCCCTCACTCACTAGCATCTTGAACTGGCATAACTCAACCTTGATATCAACCATGCATGTCCTACAAAATTACTCTTGCTGCTTGCATTAGGCAACAAGGACACTGGCTTAACTGTGTGTGTGTGTTCAATACCCAAAAGCAAGAAATTAATTTTTAGTACAGGATAGTATTTCTAAAGTCTTGATGGCAATAATATTTATTTATTTAACATTTGTTGACTGGGAAAGTCCCACTAGGTCAGAGCCTATTTTCAGCAGAGGGAGAAATGTTCAAGACACGTCTTTGGAATGTGGGAGTAAACCGGATTACCCAGAGGAAACCCACACAAATGCAGGCAGGACATGCTGACTCTGCACAGAAGGCACTCCAGCCAAGAATTGAACTGGAGAATCTCTTGCTGTAAGATGTCAGTGTTAACCACTGCACCACTACACCACCCAGAATTGTCAGGAACAATTCAGATATAGTAATTGCAGTTATTACATTTGAATACATACATCTTATCCATCATAGAGAAATAAAGGCTACTCTTCATATATCCTAGCAGTGAAATTTATTTATTTTATGACACAATACCTTCACAACATATACAGATGTAGCAAAGGTGTACAATTGTAAATTAGCATAATTGTTAATGCATTGCCAAAAAAGTTTATTGAAAAAATAAAATAATGTGACATGCCATGGATCTAATTATCTCTTTTTTGTCTCACCCATACTTTATCCCATTTTTGGGAGGGTTAATTTATTAACTTTCTTCTGTTTGCATATCTTGCTGCCGAAAACAAAATGACCAACAGCACAGATAGGTAGACTGACCAATGCAGCTCAGACCAACATACCTCCACAAATGGCAGCACAGACACCCAGCACTTCAGGTTCATGACCTATCAGTGTTGCCTCTGAAACACCTGCCTAACCTGCTCCTCCTGCATTAGGTAGCTCTGCCCCCAGCTATTGGTGCAGTGGTATCATCCAGGAGAAGAATAAGTAGAGGTGTTGAGTTTGTCACCCATTAGGAGCTGACAGGGCTGGTAGAGGATATAATTGAGAAGGGCTTCAGTACATGTATCGGCAAGATTGAAAAGGTCCTGTGTCAGATTGCAAAAATTAATCCTTATCTGGCACTGACTCAGGCAGCTGGTACAATAGACAGGGATGACAGCTCTTATATTAAGGACTAAATCCTCACTATTCTTAAGCTGGATATATACACATCTCTGATGTCCCCTACCTACCTATCCCGAATCATGCTGTCTCCTAACCATTTATCTATATCACCATCCTTGTCTGTTTTGTATGTCCTGTATGCCTGTGCATGCTTCCTAAAATTCCCTGTCCACCTACCTGATCTTCTGATTCCTAAGTGTGTTCTACAACATTCCTCTTGCTCTCTCTCTTTCTCTCTCTCTCTAGTTCCAAAAACAAGGGGCAAGTTTCAACAAAAAAATGACAGTCTATACATGGCTCTCCACTTCACTTATCTGTCATCTTGACACACTTGATTTGATCCAATTGACAATACAACATTTTTCTGCTTTTGTCACCCATCCCTGAAGTGGTGATCCCTCAAAGTCATGATGTTGTAAAGAAGTGGATATCTTTGGTCCCCCCCACCTCCCTCCTGCAAATTCATGTATTCTTTTCCCTGAGTCCTACCCTCTGCTTGTCATCCCCATTTTCACCACTGTCCTATCCATCCCTTTTTCATACATTTAATCTGGTCAAAAATAGATACACACACAATACACATGGATAGAAATGATTCATGGAAATGCTTTTACTTTATGTCCTCAGCATTTCCATACAGGCTTGCAATGTACACCAATACTGAGTGAATATGACTGCTGCTTAACTTCCTATTGCAAAACCTGAAGATTTATATTTCAGCTGCAGTGGTCCAGTTACTTTTGCTAAAATGTGCTTAAATCCACTGTGCTATGGGAATACACAGTAAAGGCAGACTAAAGGCAGTACTGTGAAACAGTTACTGCAACAGTTCTTAAGCATTTAGATGCAATGAGCTGAAAGTTCCTTTGTGGCATGTCAAGATAGTTCCCCTGTTTGTACAGTGATGTTTTTGCTTAGTGTCATAGGTTTGATTATAGCTGAAGGCAAAACCGAAGAAGTTTAGAAGGACAAAAGTGATCTTTGTTAACAATTGTTTACGGAAATAGAATATGATTTGCACAATAAGTTTTTTTTGCATGCAAAAAAATATATATATACATAATATATATATATATATATATATATATATATATATATATGTATATATATATATATATATATATATATATATATATATATATATATATATATATATGGATCTACAGTATATTAGCGAATTTACATTTTACCAAAACGTAACTTAGATAATATAATTACATGAAAGTGTATTTTATCAAAAATGCACTTTTGTGTAATAAAGGTTACAAAATAGAGTAGTAAGGGGGGATGCTGCTTGAAAACATGCTGTTTGCATGTTGTATTAGTTGTACATCAACATTTAGTGTTGATGTACAACTAATGGGACTTTTACTGAGATCGCAGTACAGTGGGGATGAGGGAAAGTTCCCTTTTCCCGACTGTAGTGCGATCTCGGAGTGAGAATATTAAAGTAGGAGGGTGTGGGTGCAGGGGGGCTTGCCCCCTTGCATAACAGTGTTTTCAGTATTTTTTGTTTCTTTTTTTTTTTAATGGATTTACATGAAAGTGTGTTTTCGTTAAAATGCACTTTCGTGTAAATGCATTTGCGGATTTACATTTCGCTGAAATGTAAATTCGTGCATAGACATTAAATCCATGTATATATATATATATATATATATATATATATATATATGGGTCTACTTCATATGATCGAAATTTCATTTGACTGACATTCATTTGACTAAGACAATATAACCTAAAGTTCATAACACTGAAAACTCACTTGACTGAAACGCATAACACTGACACCCTACAATCCTAAATTTCAACATTTCCTAGAATTTATAAACTCAAACCCCCAACACTCCCACCAGAGGTGACAACATATTGGACCTGGTCATCACCAACATGACATGGGCGACCGGTGTTCCATACTGGAAGTCAACCCCTCGCTGGTTAGATCTGACCATAAACAAATCACTTTGGATATCCACATCCTGCCCCCACCCCCAGACAAGGAAACCACTGTGAAAAACTTTTCAAAAGCAAACTTCACATTACTTAAGACGGAGGTGGAAAGTTTCAAAGCCCCCATGTGAAAGGATAATTCTGTCCAAGCTGCAAAATCTTTTATTACTGCATCTTGCGGGCACCTACAAGAATGCATGGATTGTGCTATCCCAAGCAAAACCAAGAGTCACTCCTCTAAGAAAAGGAAACCAGTCTGGTGGACCCCTGCTATAAACAAGCTATACAATAGAAGGAGGAAACTAGTACAGAAAAGAGTAAAATCCCAAGAAGGGAAGACATCCCTGATCAGTATCAGCAAGAAACTATGATCCCTCACAAAATCGTCCAAGGCGAGCTTTGAAAGAAAACTTGCCAAGGACTCCAAAGATAACCACAAGGCATTCTTTAGGTATGTCAAGAATCTAAGTGGCAATGCTCAGATCTGCTCTGAGTTAGTGCAGAATGACACAAAATACACTGAACAAACCGATATTGCCAACATCCTGGCAGATAGGTTCAGTGCAAACTTCACTCCCCCTCTCACCCCCAGAAGGGTTCATAACCATACCAGAAGAATGTAGAGCCCCTGAAATCACAGACACTCAGGTTAAAATAGCCCTCTGCAAAGCCGAAAACACAACATTAATGGGACCAGATGGTGTCCCAGGCTGTGCCCTACACGAGCTCAAAGACAAACTAACCCCTCACCTAAACACACTGTTCAAACTCAGCCTCTCCACAGGCTACACACCCATGGAGTGGTGCACAGCAACAGTTATTCTGCTTCACAAAGGTGGAGCCACAACAGACCCAGGGAACTATTGCCCTATATGCCTGACAAGCTTGGTCTGCAGGGCTATGGAGCGCATCATCATGGAACTCATTAACAGTGCTTGGCTATGTCTTGATTATTGACTCAATAATTATGCTGATAAAGCAAGCAGCAAGATAACAGAAACATGTATCTGGCTATGTCCCTGCTCAAACCCAGACTAGCTCTGTGCCATTAACTAAAACATAAACAACTAGCTAAGATGATAAGTACTTTGCATACTGTGATAAAGAAATATGTATCCTGTCTAACTCTATGTCATTATACTGCCTACCGTCCTTGCTAATATGTTATTAATGTTACATTTGTAGTAATCTCAGAAATAGTAATGGCAGTCTTGTACTTGTATGTAAATAGCCTATGTTTTTGTTAAGTTCGTTCAGCTCATTTACTGTACCTAATTATCGATGTAACTCTGTTGGAGCTTTTCTCCCCGGGCCTCCGCTGAAAAAGGACATGTATCCAGTCGGACCATCCCGGTTAACAAATGTAAAATAAAATAAAATAAAATAATAAAATAAATAATATGTAAAGAAATGAAACATGCACTAATGTGTTATTATGTCTATGCTGTCTTTTTCTGTCACTAACTGATCTAGTCTTCCCACCAATTCCAATAAACCTCTTTGATTACAAAATGTTTTGAGAAGCCATGTTTCTACCAGCAATAACAAGTTTGCCGCCTTGTGTATTTCATAATACACCCGTAATATTCATATACGGATCAACTAAATGCAACTTCATGACAAATGTATAAATCATGAAACATGAAACATGACCATAACACATATCTTTTTTTCTTTTCCAGCAGGTTCACAAATGGCTATATGCATGTAATGCTTTTTTGAATGAAAGTGGCAGAAAAGTTTAACTGATAGTCCACTGGTTTACAACTGTGATTTTCCTTGACATTTCATACTGTGAAACAGATACATGTCCCTCACAGTAATGCAATGTACTTAGAGGATAGTATCTTAGTAGAGAAGTATGGCATTACATGATATGAACACAGTGATGCTACACTTGTGATGCACAGTACCATCATTTCCAAACGGAAGATTTTTAACAAGTATAGCTGTGCTTTACCACATTCATAAGTTCAGACTTCATCTGTGGTGCTTGCAGCTAATACTGTGCTCTCTAGAATGGTTAACTAGATAGGTAGGAGATTCAGTGCTAAATGTGGGAAACTTGTGTGTGCGTGTATAATGCTTGGTACCAACACCCCTAAAAGGAATACATTTAACTTTGAACACAGTTCTCTTATCACACTTTTAATAGAAAAATCCTCTCTGGAACACACTGATGAGTTCAAACTGTCAAAAATGCACTATCTCCCCTTAAGAGTCAGATTTCTCCTGTGTCATTTGCAACTAATACTGTGCTGTCTAGACTGTGTGATGTATCAACCTGCCCTGAGAGGAATTCATTTAACTTTTCAGACAGCTCCCTTAGCTCGCTTTTAACAGAAACATCCTTTCTGTAACAAATTGGTGAGGTCAGCCTGTTAAAATTTCACCCTTTCCCCTTAAGTGTCAGAATTCTCCTGAGTCACTTGCAACTAATACTGTCGTCTCTAGAATGTGTAACTAGACAAGGAAGAGGTTTGATGCTCAATGTGGGAAACTTATGTTTGTGTGTGTCTTAGACGGTGTGTTTGTTTGAGTAATGCTTGCTGCTGTGTGTACTTGCCCTGAGTAGAATACATTTAACTTTGCAAATAGCTCCCTTGTCCCACTTTTAACAGAAGCATCCTCTCTACCACACAGTGATGAGGTCAGACCATCAAAAGTGCACTCATTGCTTTTAAGAGTCAGACTTCTCCTATGGCTCTTATGACTCATATTATGCTCTATAGATTGTATAATTAGGCAAGTTGGAGGTTCAGGACTCAATGTAGGAATCTTGTGTGTGTCTGTGTATGTGATGGGGTCCATGTAGAGTCATATGAGCATGTTCTCTAACACAGCTGTGTTCAATCTACTTCCACTCTAGAACAATGTTTTAAACTACTAGATGATTCTATCATGATCTTATCCCACCTTTCACAATAGCATCTTCTCTACAACACACTGATGAGGTCATTCTTTCTAAAGTGCACTCTCACATTTTAAAAGTCAGACATTAACTGTGGTGCTTGCATTTCTTACACTGTTTTGTAGAATGTGCAAATAGATAGGAGGATGTTTGAATTCAACAGTGATTACCTTCTAAGACTGTGGGTGTGTGACTGTAAACAGATTCAGGACTAGTTTGCACACATTTGCAGTGGCAACTTTACAATCCCAGATGGCTGTAAAAGCCATTTTAATACACACACACACACATCTCCTTATCAATAAACTGCGGATGACATCCCTTCATAGAGGCTGTCTGCCTCACTTGTAATCAAATATTTCCTGTGGTGCTGGCTACTAATAATTTGCTTATAGATGGTGTAAGTAAATAGTTAGGTGTTTTGAGTCCATCACTGCTTAAATAGTGTGACTGTGATTATTATCATATGTACTTGGCTACCTCTCAACCACCATTAAGTACATCTACTTATGAGATGTATTTACAATGGCGCAGTGTTAATCTAGCAAACTTTTATCATTCCCTGATAAAATACATTTTTTTACAACACGATTACATAATACTTACATAACTGCAGTATCTCACAGTTGTAATGTGACTTCTTCTGTGCTGCGTGACTTTCATAATGTGCTTTATACGTGTACCTAAATAAGTAGGAGGTCTGAGTCCAGCTGTACATAAGTCTTTCATCCTCATTCTGTGTAGACTACTCTTCAGATACATATATGATGTGTAGCTGTACAGTGTTATTGTGCCCTTCAATCCTTTTTATCATAAACATCTAGTTAAAAAAACAATGGTGATGTCATCCATTCAACTATGCACTGTCACAGTAGTACAGCAAAATGTGTGTGGTGCTTGCAGTTCTGGTAGCTTGTGATCTTAGGTAATTAGTTCAAATCCAGATATTACTGTACAGACTACCTTATGTCAATCTTATTGTGACTGTACACTTGGAAACACTATAGCTAAACACATCTGCTGTGTACATATATATATTCCTCAAAAAGTTATAAAAATGTCTCATGAAGCAATACTCTTATTCAGAGTAATGATAACATGTGATTACATTTTCCTTACATAACAGTTTAGTAAGTGCTCTCCTCTTGCACAAGGGAATGAGACAATATTCTGTATGTTGGTACTTTAGTACGACAATTACATGCACACTTATCCCTTGTAGCAGTAAAATGATGCAACACCTGAAAATACCGACATATCTTACAATTGTAACAACATTTCTGTGGCACATTCATTTTCTACAGTATCATGCCTTTTCTCTGGTCAAATGCTCAGTTGTTCATAGGTTTATAGGTTCATAGGTTGGTACTAGGCTATCGGTCCTAGGGCCTATACAAGCCTAGCCATAACAATTCCCTGGCTATTTCTTCCCACACTATTTACTTCCCTGGACCCCTGTCTAGCTGGGTGACTGATGTGATCCCCAGGATGTATTTCCTTTCTCCCATCCAATCATCAAGGTTCCTTTTGAAGAGGGCCAAAGAGGCGCTCTGCTTGACATGTATGTGCAGTCTATTCCAGAGTCTGGGGAGTCTCTGGATCAGGAACCTATCCCTCCAGCATGTTTTGTTTATTGTGATGACAAGATTTAGATCCCTGGAGCGTGTGGCTCTGAGGGTTTTTTTTAAGTGTAGCATGTCCAACAGCTCTGGGTTTGACATGGCCTTGTATGTTAAGCAGAGATTGCCTCGGAGTAGATGATATGTGACAGAGTATAGCTGGAGTTTTTTAAGGCAGTCAGCATTGGGCATCTGCTTTAGGCATGTGATTATTTTAGTGAGGTGTTTCTGCAGCCTTTCCAGTTGTTGCAGAAGTCTTGAGAGGTACATACCAAATGGGGCATTATATTCTATAATGGGTCTAATGAGGGATGAGTACAGTGGGACAATGATCTCCTTTTTTCTGGATGAAAAGCCCTTAGTGATGAGGTGTGCCACATAGAAGGATTTCCTGACTGTTGTGTTGATGTAGTTATCGAAGTTGAGACCACTGTCCTCCTGTGTCCCTAAGTCTCTTATCACACTTTTGGTGTTTAGTGTACTGCCACCTATGTGATAATTCATGTGAACGTGTTTTTTTCCCAAAGGGGATAACTATACATTTCTTGGCATTGAGCTTGAACCCATGGCTCTGGCAACAATCATCTGCTTCTGTAAGGCCCTTTAGTAGAGTATTCACATCATTTGGGGATTCAATAATGGCTCCTAGTTTGCAGTCATCTGCAAACTTTGTTAGCCAGAGTCCCTTAGTGTTGGCCTGTACTTCAGAGAAGTAGATGCCAAACAAGAGAGGGCCCAGGACTGAACTCTGAGGTACTCCACTTGTCACTTGTCTGAAGCTGGATTTGGAGTCAGCTACTTCTACAGTGTGGGTTCTGTCAGTAAGCCAGTTGGCAACCAATCAAGTGACACAGGGATTAATACCCAGCTTAGTAAATTTGGTGTCAAAGGCCTTGGTGAGATCCAGATAGGCTGTGAGGACTGCCTTACCCTCGTCCATGGCTCTGGAGACTGAATCAAAGAAGTCAGTAAGGTTCAGGAGACAAGATTGGCCCTTCACAAACCCAAACTAGGTGGGGTCCAGTGTTTTAAGGTTGCCAATGTCTTTGTTTATAAGTTCCATGATAATACGTTCCATGGCCTTGCAGATCAGGCTCATCAGACTGATGGGGCAGTAGTTCCCGGGATCCATGGTGGATCCCCCCTTGTGGAGTGGGATGACTGTAGCTGTGCACCACTCAGTGGGCATGAAGCCTGAGGTGAGGGTATGGTTAAACATGACTTAGGTGAGGTGCCAGTTCATTTTGTAGTTCATGTAGTACACAGCACGGGATGTCATCTGGTCCCATGGATGCTGTTTTCTTAGCTTTGGTGAGTGCTTTTTTTATTTGTGTGGCCATTATTACCGGAATTTCACAAAATTCCAGTATTGAGATGGGCCATTTAGGGGGTGCGGGGGTGAAGTTGGCACAGAATTGATCTGCCAGGATATTGGCAGTATCCTTGGGATCGGTATATTTAATGCCATTCTGTTGTAGCTCAGAACAGATCTGAGCATTGCTATTTAGATTCTTGATGTAGTTATAGAATGCCTTGTGGTTGTCTTTGGAATCTTTGGCAATTTTATTTTCATAACTAGCTTTGGAGGATTTTATGAGGGATCTCAGCTTCTTACTGAGGCTGGTAAGGGAGTTTTTTGCATCCTGGGATTTTCCTCTTTTCTGCAACAGTTTTTTCATTTTGTTGTAAAGTTTGTTTATGGCAGGGGGCCACCAGATTGGCTTCCTTTTTTGGAGGAGAGCATCTTGGTTCTATTTGGGATGGCACGATTCATGCATGAGTGGATGTGCTCATACAGTGCCTCAGTGTAGGACTCAGCAGTCGAACGTTCAGTTCCTGTCTGCATGGGTGTCATGAAGTTTGTAACTTCTGACTTGAGTAGCATGAAGCTGGCCTTGGAGAAGTTTTTATGGAGGTTTCCTTACTGGAGGGTGGAGGTGGGATGTGGATGTTAAGGGTGATTAGCTTATGGTCTGACCTGACCAATGAGGGGGTGACCATAGGTGTGGAGCATTGATTTCCCATGTTGGTAATGACCAGGTCTAGGATACTGGAGACCCTGGTGGGACTATAGATTAGTTGATCCAGGGTATTGGAATTTATGAATTCCAAAAACCGTTGGGTAAAGGTGTTGATGCACGAGTAGTTTTCCCAGTTAATGGCAGGGTAGTTGAAATCACCCAGTATTAGAGTGTTTGGATGTATATTAATATTTTCCAGTATGTTTAGAAAGGTATAGTGAGAATCTTGGGGCATGGTGGGGGATCTGTAGCAAGCTACAATTTGGATTGCAGTCTTACCTAGTGTTAGTTGCACCTGGAGAATTCCAGACATATTGTGTTGGGCAACTAACCTGGTGGTGTGAATATCCTTGGTGAATATGGACAGTGGACACTCCTCCACCTTTAGTGTTTTGATCCTGGTTTGGTAGCCGAAAAGTGTGGTAAGAGTTGTAGCCTGGTATTGCAGAGGTGGTCTCTGGAGCCTTGAACCAGGTCTCAGTTACTGCACAGATATCAATGTTCTCCATTTTTAGGAGTGCCTCAAGAGAGTGCATTTTGAGGTTTAGACTTCTAGCATTGAGTAGCATTACTTTCAGATTTTGCATGCTTGTACCTGTCATGGTGGTGGTTTTGTCCTTTGAACTTTGCCTAAAAAAGGCAATATAGGGGTGACAAGAGCCTTAGCCAGTAACCTGAATCCCAGGGGCGACAGGTGCAGACCATCTCTGGAAAAGCATTGTGGTCTGTCAATCATGTCTTCCCAGGCAGACAGATACTGGATCCCCTTTGAATGACACTAGAAGCTTAGCCAATTGTTAAAGTCAATCATTTTGTCCTTATATTGTGGTATCATTCTGGGCCAAGGCAGGATGCTACTTAGGGCTAAGGTCATACCTGCCTGGGCCACATGATCTGAGAGCTCTTTCATGTCTCCTTTCATGTAGTCCAGGGATGTACTTCTCAAGTCATTCACTCCAACATGGACAATGACAGAGTCATATTTGTACTTGTTGTGAAGTGACTTGAGTGCATGATTTATGTGGTGGATCCTGGCAACCCAGCAGGCAGCTCATTGTAATTCTCTCCATGTTCAGCCTGGTGAGTGGGACATCAGTGTGCCTGACTATAGAGTCATCTATGAATAAAGTGTTAGGTACATTGTCTTGCCTTAGAGGCTGTTGCTGGGTGGCACACTGGTGTTGAAAGCTATGTGGCACTTTGGTTGTGATTGGCGTTTGTTTGCGTTTCCGCTTCGGAGGTCCTTGTTGCTTGGGCAGGTTACAGTTAAGGGCCTCTGCATATGTGGATTTAGTGTTGCTATGTGTGGGTGTTGGTGGTGTGAGTTTAGAAGCGCTATGTGTTGCTTGGGGTGTAGTGCGGGTGATAACCTTTTCCTCTTGATTGTCTAGCACAATCTTGGGTGGAGAGAGTGTTGCTTCCAGTTTGGCTATGTAAGTGCATCTCTCACAAGTTGTAGTGTTGGGTGATAGGAGGAGAGGGTTGTCTGTGTACATGAGGCAATTGCTGCATTGTCCCAGTATGCCCAGATTCACCAGGTGGACAGGAGAAATCAATGGAAGCTGACCCTTGGACATGCCTAGGTTGGTGCTTTTTTTTTTTTTTTTTTTTTTAAGTACAGGAGCTGTTTTCCCTTACCTTAGCAAGGTACTTTGCAATTATACGCTGTTCAGTGCCTATGATTAATTTCTCCTTATTAATAAGGAGAGTTGAGTGCTTGTATCAGTTTAAGGCTTCGTAGAGCTTTCCAGCAGGTAGAAGAGCAAGTGTTAGTCACAGGGATGCTTAAAGGTAAGATGCAAAAAAATGGTTTATCCTAAACACTGCAGTGTGTACTAGAGAAATTAGATGTGAAAGTAGTAATTTAAGTTTTGCCTGTCTAAAAAGTTAAGTTTTAGTGGAGAGTCACTATTTTTAAAACAGCAAGATAGATTGAAAGGGGGTGATCATGTTTGTATTCCGGTACTATGGAATACAGTAGAATGGCCAATACATTTAAATAGTTGAAGGGGAGTGATTTCATTTTGTGCTTATTCACACAAGCCAGTGAAAGCAGAAAGGAAATGAGATATATGGTCAAATTAACATAAGAGGCAGGCAGCTAGAAAGACAGTGGTATTTAAGAACATAACAGTGACAGGGTGGGGGGGGGGTGAAAAATTTCTGCCTGACTCGCAAGAAACAGAGTTGTGGTGTCTTCTGAAGTTTTAATATGCAGTTAAAAGCAGAACACAAGCAAAACACAAGGTAAAGAAAACAAATCACAACACTCAAAATATAAAAAGGCAATAAACCAATAAAAAATACAGCAAATAAAAATCAAACCAACCTTTCCCTCACAGCAAAGTGTAGCAGAGTCTGGGTGAGCCTTTCCAATAAAGCTCTGAAATGTTTTATTTTACCCCTTAAATAAAAGGTTTAGTTCCTAGCTCCACCCCCTCAGTTCACAAATGATTAACCTTAAGTGACCTCTTCTATCTTATGTATGAGTCCTTAATTGATCAGTTCTAATTTCTGCCTGACTCACAAGAAACAGAGCTGCGGTGTCTTTTGAGTTTTAATATGCAGTTAAAAGCAGAACACAAGCAAAACACAAGGTAAAGAAAACAAATCACAGCACTCAAAATATAAAAAGGCAATAAACCAATACAAAATACAACAAATAAAAAGCAAACCAACCTTTCCCTCACAGCAAAGTGTAGCAGAATCTGGGTGAGCCTTTCCAATAACATCCACAGTCAGTGACTGTTAGCATTGTGCAGTCTTATATAGTAATGCATGAATGGCATCCACTGCAGTTATAATGTGTGCAACCCTGTTTCATAGCATGGAAAAGGCCTTTCCTTCCTCCTTACTTTATATCCCAGAGATATTCTTTGAGACACAATCATACAATTTAGTGACTTAGCATAGGTGGAGTGTTATACTTGTGCTAAGACTGCTAAGACTTCTACTGTGGTGCTTGTGGTTCATCCACATGTCATTAGTCAGTAGGGTTGCATAGCTTGCTGTTCAATTCCGGAAAAGGGCAACATTTTATGAATGCACTGATGTTCCACAAAAACATTGTATCTAGTAATTTCTATTCATTTTTATGTTGGACAATGATATGTAATCACATATTGTGACTGCATGGCAGTGAAATGTTTATTTAGGGCATGTTGTGCTATGAGTGCTCCTGTGACGTGCATTGAGTACTGACTTGTGTAGCATACCTACACAGATAGAATGTTAGAATTCTGAGTCAGTGTGTGCACTACACAATGTAAACAGCTTCCTTGGAACAAAAGCATTGATAATTGTACTGCTCATTGTTGTTTTGGAAAATAACATGTGAAGTTTCTTTTCAGCATTCTGACTAAATCAAAGTGTTCAACTTATATTCCTAGCTCCTTTCTTACTGCACACATTGATTTCAGTTATTTTTGGCAGCCTCTTTTGCTATCGCCTGTGACATAGTCACTACAAAGATCTGTAGAAAGGCAAGTATCATAATGAGGGGTTAGAATCTGGTGACAGCTGTCTGTCAGATAACTTTGTCAGACAGCAGTGCCTTACACACAGAAAATAGTTATAGCACAATCAGAGGGCTACATTTTTCAGACCTTGTCTTACAAGGTAGGTATCCATACCACTTATGATAGGAAAGTGCTGCAACCTTTTCATGACACAACCAATATCCATATTTCTGAGACATTCATAACTGATATGTATCTCTCTGATCAATGTCCTGGCATGTGTTTGAAAATTACATGATATCAATGTTTATTATGTCGTTCGTTGCTCATAGGCATTACTTATTTCCAAAATAATTATGCTCTGTATTGCCTGTCTTCATCCAAGCATTTCTTTATTTCTGTAATTCTTTTCTTCACACTGTACAGCTTTATGGCAGCTTACATAAAACATTCCTTACTGTATAGTATGTTGCCATAGCATCAGAAAGTGTGATTGCACCTCTGTTATGACACTTTCTTGTGTGTTGGTGCTGTTATGTTACTGCTCTGTTTAATACCTGGTGAACATGCCCAGTATGACAATGTATGATATGTGTGTCATTTACCAATGGAAATCATAAAACTCCATCTGATCTTTGTTGTCATTTGTCACTTATGTATGATGAGAGTTATTATATTACTATTTAGCATTTACATGACTATACAACAAATGCTTGCCTATTATGACCCCTTTCCTATGGGTGTCTATGACAGTTATTTGCAAAACATGTCCCTTTGTCATGTGCATGACACAACAGCTATAATTTGTTCTTGTGTGTACATGCTGAGGTTGAGAATACGGCAGTGGTGTCAGATACAGAAATTCCCTTTATATACATCTCATATGCAATAACTGAAGTCTATGCATTTATGCCATAATGTATCTTCCATCCTTGTTAAGTGTTATCCCAACTCGGCATTTTATTAACATGTATATCACATTAACTCACATTTGTTACACTGTAGCTTAATGTCTCTCTCACATCTTTTGTTAGTATGTCCATTTTTATTTATGTGCATAAGTCATGCATTGTCACTGAGATTATCGGTACATCAGTATAGCAGTATTTATGTTACAAATGTTTCTTTGACACTTCAGCACATTTGCCTGCATTATCTGAGTACATTTTTCCCATTTCCCCTCCCCTTATAATTACTTCAGCAGTACAACCAATGTTATTTGTGTACAATTCCCCCATTTCACTTCCTCTCCTTTAGGATTCTTTCACTCTACTTGCCCTTAGTATTTTTGGGCTATAGCGCATGCTATTATATTAAGTCTACCTACAGGCAAGATGTTTCGTTTACTTTCTTTTCTCATACTTGCAAACAACTTTTCATAGCCACAGAAAGGTGCCTACAAATGTGTAGGCTCAATGACCAGCATGCATACTCAACTAGTGTGGCTGCTGTTTGCGCTAATGCTCTTAAATTGTGTGGGCTTAGTGCAAATCCTACATGATTGTTAATGGATTCCAGGGATTCATTATTTTTTTTTTTGCACATAAGCATTTTGAGTGTTTTAATTCATGTTACATTAAGTACCTCTGTTGTACAAGCTTGGCAATGGTGATTGATTTTGAACTTCTCCATTCAGATCTCAACTGATTCTTTTATTCCAAATTCTGCAACAGAGTCTTGCTCATTATACCTTGTTTAACTTTTATTTTGCCCACAAATAATTTTCTGTTTTCTGTTCTACTACATGCATTTTTGTTACAATGTCATTTCTTGCATTTTGTAATTTTTTTCAGAATGATTTCTTATGTCAAAGCTTTTGCATAGTTAACTCAGTACGGATATGATTTTTTACCACACTTATAACCCCACCTTCTTTACAAATTATCAGTTACAAATGATGTCCTCAGCATATTTTCACACTTGTTTTACCTGATTCATTTCTATTTGTTTTCAGGTGCAGTTGTTCATGCTTCTAATCTAATGTAGTTATCCTTTTATAAAAGTAATTTCACTTGTGTTAAATATACTTAGTATTTGATATTAGATCTGATTCTTAGAATAATCTGCCTGTCATTCACTGCCTTCAAATAGCACAAACACTTACATTTCATTAAATTAGTGGTACGGCGGTAGCATTGTTTCCTCACAGCAAGAGGTTTTCCCATTCGATCCTCAGCTTTGCTTGGGAGTGCCTTCTGTGTGGAGTCTGCATGTCCTCCCCGTGGTTGGGTAGTGCTTGAAAGACGTGCGTGCATAAATGGGCATGCCTTCGTTGAAGGTTGGGTGTCGAGCTGGCACCTCGGCGTTTCATAAAAAAATCTACTGCAAATCATTAGGGGACAGGAGGTTACAAGAGATGCAGTATTACACATTTATGACAGCCCCCATCCCATGCCCTCATGCACACACACTGCACAAAGTCTCAACTAGAGCAGCACAAAGGGAGAAACTGCCTCAGGTGCAAACTGGTAGAAGGAGGGAATACTGGTAGCTGCCAATGGTTTGGAGGTGCAGAACCAGTATCAGAACTGCAAAGGATTTTTGGCTTTTTTTTTCAGACATGCACAACATGCTTTTGTACATATGTGCCTGAAACAGTTATGCAGTGTTGTGTGAGCAGCTAGGGAGCATGTCAAAATTACACCTGGCTGTCTAGTTAAGGTAAGGTGTAGGTAAAGAAACAGATTTAGTGCTGGGGCTGAGTGTTGCTTTGTGTGGTGTGTGTCTGTGCCTGTCTTGTGTAGTGATAGTGTTACAGAAAGTTGTTTTTTCTAAGTAAAGGTTCACTGTTATGATTAGTGTTAGAGGGAGGGTTAGGATTTGGGTTAGCATGAATGTTTAAGGTGGTGCATGGGGGTGAAACATTTACATAGCCTATATATTATTTAACCTTACTCATGTGGTAAAGGTTATGGCTGAATATGATCCAGGGCCAGCCTAATTACCTAACAAATCAATCAATCAATCCATAAATAAAATTCTTCATTTGAAGCGATATACATATAAGCTCATGAAGATATAATCACAATTTGATTTCATAAATAACTAGAATCTATGCCTAGTACTTTCAGTGAAATATTACATCTTGAAATAATATGCTTACAAGGGGATAAATTAAACCCTTACAAAGTTTTTGTAAAGTGCAGAATGTTGGAACATTATAATTAGTAACAATTTGTAACAAACAAATCCTTGTATTGATACTGAAGTTCTGCATACCTTCGTACAACTTCAAACACCTCCCTACAATGCAGATGATCATAATGTATTTTGAGTTCCTGAGAAACGTTTAAGATAACACTGTTTCTCTTTAACACGAGATTTGTTTTTATTTATTCTTTTTTTCATCCTCTTCACTCAAATACCTCTGTTAATATGGCTTCATAGTTGTGCTCCTGGGAAACTATATTAGCCAATGTGACAGAGAGAGAGAGAGAGAGAGAGAGAATGCGGATATTTTGTGATTAGTTATAGCCTGCTTGTTTAAAACTAGAATACATAACTTGCCTTTACTCCGGTTTGCACTGATTTTTTTCTCTTACCTAGCGCCTGATGTCAATCTGGAGCTAGGTCCTGTCTGAACAATAGTCCCCATTTTGCTTAGGAAAAGCTACTACACTAAAAAGGAGCAGGAATCTTATGATTCTTTGCCTAGAAATCCATTGGCAAACTCATAACCTTTTGGAATGGTTTTATCTTTGATATATGTGTACACCTAAAAATGTATACTAGCAAGCTTGTATCTGCTTAATGTTTTTCATTCTTCTGCCTGTTTCTATTTGTTTCTTGATTTTACTTATTTGTTTGTTTATGTTTTGATAATTAGATTGCCCAACTATGTTGTGGCCCATTTGAATTGCAGAATCTATGAAAAAAGATCCACTATAGTCGGTATAATATAAATGTACAATAGCTGCTGCTCCAGGACAGAGTAATATAAAAGTTATGCATCCATTACTATACTAGTGTTAATGATTTGGTACATTCATAATGTCACATGATGCCACTTCTAACACAAAAATTCTGTGATAGAAACATGATAGTAAGAAAAATACATTTGAGTGAGAAGTATATGTGGCAGCTGTATGTACAGTACAAGTGATTATTTCAATATAGTATAAAAATAAGGAAAATGTGAAAAACAATCACAGTTCAATTTACTGGCTTTAGTACAACAATTTAAATCTAAAGACAGAAAGTCCTTCAAAGTTATTGCAGCATTTTGATGTAAACATACTACAATGGTTTCCTTATGCTATATGAAGTCAACAGAAACTGAGTTGCATTTTTCCAAAAATCAGGTGATAAAGACACATACACACACACACACACACACACACACACACACACACACACACACACACACACATATATATTTATAGCCAATGACCCCTTAAGGACATCAAGTGTTTCAACAATATAGCTTATGAATGTCCATGACTTATTACTTTTTCTTTTTAAGTCTTTGTGGATACATTCAGGCCAAAAAAGCCAAACACCACAAGCTCTGTACATGCATGTTTCAGCCTTGTTATGACTTCATCAGCAGGGCATAAGTAGAATGTTTGACTATGCTTTAGACACACATGCTCTATAACCCAGCTGATGTCCATAAAATTGCTATGAAAAGCTAAAATACTGCCTCACCTGGTCCTGACAATATCCCTTGCTGCATCATTGGGATGGTGCAGTGGTGCAGTGGTTACATTGTCACCTCACAGCAAGAGGTTCTCTGGTTTGATTCTCAGCTGGGGTGCCTTCTGCGTAGAATCTGCATGTCTCCCTGCATTTGTGTGGGTTTCCTCTGGGTGCTCCGGTTTCCTCCCACAGTACAAAGACCTGTGTCTGGAGCATTTCTCCCTGGGCCTCCACTGAAAATTGGCTTTGTTCCAAGTCGAAATTTCCTGGTAAACAAATAATAAATAATGAATAAATAACATCATAACTAGCATGATTTAGATACACCCCTAACAACACTGTTCAATCTCAGCTTTGCAACAAGCAAATGAAAAACAGCTACAGTCATTACCCTGCATAAGGGAGGACCTTCCACAGATCCAGGCAATTACAGACCATAAGTCTGACCAACCTCATATGCAAAGCCATGGAGAGACTTATCATGGAACTAATCATTCAGGATATAGGGAACTACCACTGTCTCAGTTTGTATCTTTAAAGTGCAAGTCATGCTTACTCAACCTGGTGGATTTGCTTTGAAAAGGTCACCAAAGCAATGGATGATTGCAAAACAGTACATATCACATACATCAACCTGGTGAAAGCTTCTGACACAATTCCCCATAGTGAAAAAGCTAAATCAACTGGGAATAATCCCCAATGTCACTGAATGAATTGCCAGCTGGCTCACAGATAAGATGCAGAATATCAAAATAGGTGAAGTTACCTCCACAAAGAGACCAGTCAACAGTGGAGTCTCCCAGGGTGTTCTATGCTGGGACCGCTCCTGTTTGGAAACTACTTTTCTGAAATAAAAGCCAATACTAAAGGGCTCTAGTGAATTAATTTTGCAGATGACTGCAAGCTAGGAGCAGTCACTGAATCCACAAATTACTTAGCCTTCCTGGAGAAAGGTTTTTCCCATAAAAAATAACTGGTGCCAAAATCATGGTCTAAAACAAGATGCCAAAAAATACATTATTCTATCCTTTGGGAAGTCATTTACCCCAGTGAACTACTTCATAGGTTCATAGGATCATAGGTGTGTACTAGGCTAATGGCCCTGGAGCCTTTACAAGCCTAGCCCATAGAAGTGCCCTGACCTTGTGCTGCCCGATATTACTTCCCAGTGCCTCTATCAAGTAGAGCCACTGGAGTGATCCCCAGGGAGAATTTTCTATTTTCCATCAACTCATCAAGATTTCTCTTGAAGAGGGTCAGTGTGGTGCTCAGCTTGACATGTATGGGAAGCCAATTCCAAAGCATGGGCAGTCTCTGAATTATGAACCTGTCCCTCCAGCATGTTATGTTGATTGCGGTAATGAGGTTGATGTCTCTGGAGCATGTGGTGCGAAGGGATTGGGATTTCTTTAGATGTAGCATTTCTAACAAAGCTGGGTCAGACATGGCTTTGTAAGTCAAGCAGAGATCACCTCTTAGTAGACAATATGAGACAGAGAATAGCTGGAGTTTTTTGAGTCTATCCATGTAGGATATGTGTTTAAGGCATAGGATCCTCTCCGTGAAGTACTTTTGTGGCCTTTAAAGATGCTGCATGTGTCTAGTGAGGTACATGCCAAATGCAACATTATACTCGATGATTGGCCTATTGAGGGAAGAGTAGAGAGAGATGATGACCTCTTTCTTCTTGGATGCAAAACTCTTAGTAATGAGATGTGCCACATAGAAGGACTTTCTGACCACAGTGGCAATGTGGTGGTCGAAGGAGAGGTTGCTGTCAACCTGTGTCCCCAGATCTCTTATAACGCCTTCAGTGTTCAGTGGACTCCCATCGATGTGGTAATTACTGGGAACTGAGTTTTTCCCAATGGGGATGATGACACATTTTTTTAGCATTAAGCTTAAGGCCATGGTTTCAACGCCAGTTATTGGTCTCAATGAGGCCTTTTTGTAGGATGTCTACATCACTTGGGAAGTTAATAATGACTCTCAGCTTGCAGTTATCTGTGAACTTGATCACTCAGAGTCCCTCCATGTTGGCCTGGACTTTTTGATGTAGATGCCAAACAGGAGAGGACTCAGGACCAATCCCTGTGGGACTTCACTCCTGACTGGTTGGCAGTCTGACTTGGAGTCCATTACTTTCACACTGTAGGCTCTAGCTGTGAGACAGTTTGTAACCCGCCTAGTGATATAGGGATCGATGCCTAGTTTGGTGAGTTTGTCAATAATTCCTGAGTGGGAAATGCTATCAAAGGCTTTGGCCAGCTCGAGGTATGCTGTATGAACTGCCTTGCCCTCATCCACAGCTCTAGTGACTGACTCAAAGAAGTCTGCCAGTTTGAGCAGGCATGATCTACCTTTCACAAAACCAAATTGTGTGGGATTTAGAGTTTGGAGATTTCCTATATCCTTGTTAATTAGGCCATGTTGATGCACTCCATAGCCTTACATATCAGACTCGTCAGGCTAATGGGATGATAATTCCCAGGGTCTGTAGTCACTTCCCCTTTATGGAGAGGGATGACTGTAGCAGTGCGCCATTCAGTAGGGCAAAGCCTGATTTGAGGCTGTGATTGAACAGGGCATACAGATGTGGTGCCACTTCACTTTGTAGTTCATGTAGAACACATCCAAGGGTATTGTTGGGTCCCATGAAAGCTATATTCTTGGCCTTGGACACCACAGCTTTAACCTGTGCTACAGTAATGCTGGGTGCTTGACATTCTTCTGGCATTGTGATTGGTCCTTTGGGAGTGAGGGGTTAAGTTGGCACTTAATCTATTGGCCAGTATGCTGGCAATATCTGTTGGCTCAGTATAGGAGGTACCATTGTGCATTAACTCAGAGTAACTTCCAAGCTGCATCTTGTCAGTGAACTTACAATAAGTGTAGCAATTCTTAGTTAATGTTTGCAGGCTGATTGGTTTTACATCCAGCTTTCACTTAACAGACCTATTCCAGGTAACCCAAGCTGGCTAACTGGACACCGGCCATCCAGTAGCTTATTGACCAAGGGCTACTGGGCTTTATGGAAGGGATACACTAACCAAACATAACATATACACCCCTCTCAACATTATCATGGATCCCTGGCTTAGGTCAGAGTAGGCCAGGTCTTCAACCCACTTATCACTGGAATAACCATGCCCACTTTTGAAAACATTAGTCAGCACAACCAAATCACCTAGAGCAAATTTCTACAATGTCAAGTGGCTGAGCCCTGACATGATGTACAGTCTGTGATCTGTGTTCTTCTATCTTTTCTAGACAATACTGCACACCAGAGCTGAGGACCAACTTACACCATCTACAATCCATGCTGCAGCCCACAACTCCATTATTGAATGAGTTTGAAGTGGAAACACTCACCTTGTTTTTGGAAGGTGGGAGGAACCTAACGGAGGCACAGGAGGAATGTGCAAACTCCATACAACCATTGGCTGGAGGTCAGGATCTAACCTCACATCTCGCGCATTTTGAACAAAGTCCTTAACCATTATCCATAGACTATAGAAAGAGAATATTGAACAACTATCCCTCAGAAATGTCAAACCAGCAGAAGTGGACTTTGATTGGGCAATGCTCATGTTTACAATATTCCAGGTTGGGCATGTGAGCTGTCAAGCTGCTGTTCAACCATGTTCTGTGGATTCCGTATTGGCATCATAAGACAAAGCTCCAGTGGGCATCCAGCATCACCTGCAATGTAATATAACATTTTTGGAAAGAATTATTAGGCTTACACACACAATAAATGTATCTGTCTGTGTTAACATTAAGCAGAGGACCAGCACTTAGATAGCTCTGTTGCATTACATTATGCAGGGAGCAGGTATAGAGTGACAGTGACATTTAGAGATTTAACTGAGATGCATGTCTTGCATTTAAAGCATGAACTGCATGTCTACTTTGAAGACAGATTAGTTACAATTCCTTGTTCATTACACACTACCTGGAAATTCATGGAAGGTTAGACTTTCCTGCTCACAGCCCTTTAGGAATGTGGGCCAGGTTGAGTCTTTAATGATATGTGTGCAATCTGTGTCACCCAATATATCAGGGAGAGAAGTAGATGCTGGCATAGAAGGTAAGGTTAACTTTGTGTCTCTCATGTAGAGTGCCTGAAAACCATATATGCTCTGCACATGTAGAAGCATTATGGTGAGGAATGTGTTGAGAATTCTGGGGGTGGAAGTCTGAAATACCCAAAATGTTGCAAGATGGTTTCTAAAAGATTGTCAATAGTTTAAAAGAGCTTTATATACCATAGTGTGTGTGTGTGTGTGTGTGTGTGCGCGCGCGTGCGTGCGTGCGTGTGTGTGTGCGTGTGTGTGTGTGTGTGTGTGTGTGTGTGTGTGTGTGTGTGTGTGTGTGTGTGTGTGTGATCAACCAAGGTTCATAAAATATCCTACTCAGTTCTAAAGTGACCAATGATCTCTTATCAGTGAACCTGTGGAAACTTACCCTCTGCCATAACAATTCCATTTGCACCAAATCCCCATTCATTTATAACAGAAAGAACCAATAACAGTAATGGCTAATGTATGTTGTTGTTGTATGACTGCTGCGGTCACTAGAATCATTTATAATATCTACAACTCTAATATTTTTAGTGTGCCTTACCCTTTTATAATCAAGTACACAGTAGCATGTCATTTCCTTTACATGTGCTTTGAATCACTGCTATGTTCACCTTGCATATATTTAGCTTGCACCCAACCGTGTAGGTTCAGAAACACCATGGTTTAAGAGGTAGATGACCTCATAACGGGGAGTGTCATGCATGCTGTAAGATTATTGGAGCTCTGTGGCCAGTGTTTGCTCTTAGCTAAGCACAGCTAAGGAAGGGGGGTGTATGTGGCTGCCTAGCAGTGTTTACATTGCCTAAACTGGTGTGCACACCACACACTGGGTTTTAAACAAAACAAACAAAAAAAAAAAAACAGGAAATAGTAGCTCTGTTCACATCTGAGCACTGTGTATGCGTGCCACGCCTCGGGGCTTAAATGGGAAGGGAAAACAGCAGTAGGAAGGCAATCAAGGAGAGCTAGCATAGCTGGCAGGTGAAATGTATCAGAATCAGCCAATTACACAAGCAGCAGCTCAGCCCAGCCCAGTACACTACTATAAACTATGCAAACACCTTTCACTCTGGTTTTTCCCACAAACTCTACACCACCAGTGTACACAGATGGGGAAATTTTACCTGACAAAACTAACAAAATGTTAGGGGCTGCTGTTGTTCTCATACATCAATATGTGGAAGAGACTGAGGGTGGTGAGGATGTGAATGCTGATGAGCAACCCACAGTGAGGAGGAGGAGAAAGTGTACAGACCCAGTGTAACCTACCAGGGGCTACATGAGCTGGAGATAGTGGAGTGCTATAAGGTGGACAGGGACATTTTACAGCAAATCATTGAGCTGTGCTGGCCATGCCTCACACACTGAACCAACAGAGAGGAACCCATCCCAGTGGATACCAAGGTATGTGTAGGGTTAAGAATACTAGCCACAGGTACATTCCAAAGGCCAACTGGGGATATCACACAGGCATCAACATCCAGGGTACTCCAACAGCCCCTGGATGTCATGTCAGCACATGCCAGTGAGCACATATATTTCTACAACACCCGTGAGGTGTTGGCCAGCAATATGCATCTCTTCCACCAAAAAGCAGAATACCCTGAGGTAGTGGGTGCTATAGACTGCATGCACATACACATCAAAACACCACCCAGTGAGTGGGGTAGGGTCTACATAAACCACAAAGGCTTCCCCTCCATCAACTGCCAGGTCGTGTCCAATATGCCCAGGGCATTATCTTAAATGTGTGCGCTGCCAGCCCTGGAAGCTATCATGATTACCACATCTGGCATATGACACAGCTGTACCAGAAATTTGCCAGTGGGGACATCCCATATGACCACCTAGTGGGGGATGCTGGTTATGCACTGGAGCCATGGCTGATGACACCCATCAGAAATGCACACACATTCCAACAAGAACTTCATAATGAGGCACACGCACAAATCAGAATCATAATAGAGCATGTGTTTGGGATGCTCAAGTCACAGTTCTGGTACCTGGACATATCCAGTGGAGCCTTGCAGTACCCTGCAGCTACGTGTACACAAATGTTCATTGTATGTGCCATGCTACACAATATGATCCTGTGGAAACAGCTGCAGCAGGAACAGCATGGGGCAGGGCCACACAGCCCCCCACCATTGCCAAGACCATCACAGGCACAGAGGGACTCAGAGGAGGAACAACCTGAGCCTGCCCATGTAGGCAGAAGCAAGCATGCCCAGTATGCCCAGGCTTTGGCAAAGAGGAAACACATAGCACATACACTGACACGGTAAGTATCTAGGGAATTCCACCTCTCTCTGACTTGCACATACAGTAAAAGGGATGTCAAACATGACACTACCTGTGCTTTACCATGTATAGGGAGCGTACTATGTGCAACCGACATAGTCAGCCCTCTAGCACCGTCCTCAATACTGGCATAGCCACAGGGTAAGTCACTCTTCCTATCAACTGCTGAATGGAGTAGTATATTCTACTAGCTGTATCTATGGTACAGATGTGAGCATGCAAGGGAATCGGGTAGCTGAATGGGATGGCAGAAGATAGTGGACATCAATATGGGCAGCATGAAATCCATGACAAATACTGGTGTCAACAAAGTAGGCAGTACTAGACAAGGTGACAAATCCCACTACAGTACATGTGGTGGCCAAATGTATGCCCATAGGATACACACACATGCATGTCAGTGAGGCATGTTAGTTCTGAAGGGTAAGAAGTCTGAAACTGAAATGTAGGTCAATAAAACCTAAGATCTGTACTCTACTGATATGTCTCTAATCTGCATGATAGGTCAGAATACAAAATGATATGGAAGATAACAGAGTACCTGAAATGCCAGGACAGTCATAGCAAATGTTTGCAGTTGTCAGGTGTGCCCCCCCCCCAAACAATCCTATGTAGAAATGCAGTAACATGTACATGTGGAGTTAATAACTGTGGAGCACAGAGTACCTCAGCTGGTGCAATTTACAGGATAGATTGTTGCATGTGTACAATATACGGGGTCCATGTTTTAGGTTGTTGTGTGTTTTATATTGTGTGGAAGTGGTCAGTATGTAGGCATGGAGGGTTGTGTCTTAGTGGCCTATGGCCAATACTCTGGATTACATGGCCATGTTCTGATAACTGCAATGCCAGCCACAATGTATCTCAGCAATACCCAATTCATCAGTCATCCATATTCACTATCCAGATGTCAATATCTGTCACTGTCTGAAAGATGGACATGCCATGAATGTGGGCCTAGACATACACACAGTAAACAGGTGGAAGCACCCTAGACAGAGTACATAAAATGCAACTGTCAAATGCACACACCTTTGGAATTGTACATACAGGTTAGCAGCACATTAATTGTCTGTGTAGTATGGAATACTGATGTAGTGTGGCCAATCACTGGCAGACCACAAAGGCACAGACTACCTATGTCTCTGCACAAGACAGCATAAGGGGATGTCCCAGGTATATCTGTGAGTCAGCTGCAAGAAGCTTCCATATAACACATGCACTCAGCTCACCCCACCATCAGCCACAGGTTATTACAGGTCATTATCCCTGCTGTTGGGATTGAGTACATACACTTCTGTATGGAAATACCCACAGAATGCAGCATGCTGAAGAGGTGTCTCATGCAGGTGTGTCCCTAGCTGTAAGCAGCCCCATGACCTTACACCATCTACAATCCATGCTGCAGCCCACAACTCCATTATTGAATGAGTTTGAAGTGGAAACACTCACCTTGTTTTTGGAAGGTGGGAGGAACCTAACGGAGGCACACAGGAGGAATGTGCAAACTCCATACAACCATTGGCTGGAGGTCAGGATCTAACCTCACATCTCACATTTTGAACAAAGTCCTTAACCATTATCCATAGACTATAGAAAGAGAATATTGAACAACTATCCCTCAGAAATGTCAAACCAGCAGAAGTGGACTTTGATTGGGCAATGCTCATGTTTACAATATTCCAGGTTGGGCATGTGAGCTGTCAAGCTGCTGTTCAACCATGTTCTGTGGATTCAGATTGGCATCATAAGACAAAGCTCCAGTGGGCATCCAGCATCACCTGCAATGTAATATAACATTTTTGGAAAGAATTATTAGGCTTACACACACAATAAATGTATCTGTCTGTGTTAACATTAAGCAGAGGACCAGCACTTAGATAGCTCTGTTGCATTACATTATGCAGGAGCAGGTATAGAGTGACAGTGACATTTAGAGATTTAACTGAGATGCATGTCTTGCATTTAAAGCATGAACTGCATGTCTACTTTGAAGACAGATTAGTTACAATTCCTTGTTCATTACACACTACCTGGAAATTCATGGAAGGTTAGACTTTCCTGCTCACAGCCCTTTAGGAATGTGGGCCAGGTTGAGTCTTTAATGATATGTGTGCAATCTGTGTCACCCAATATATCAGGGAGAGAAGTAGATGCTGGCATAGAAGGTAAGGTTAACTTTGTGTCTCTCATGTAGAGTGCCTGAAAACCATATATGCTCTGCACATGTAGAAGCATTATGGTGAGGAATGTGTTGAGAATTCTGGGGGTGGAAGTCTGAAATACCCAAAATGTTGCAAGATGGTTTCTAAAAGATTGTCAATAGTTTAAAAGAGCTTTATATACCATAGTGTGTGTGTGTGTGTGTGTGTGTGTGGTGTGTGTGTGTGTGTGTGTGTGTGTGTGTGTGTGTGTGTGTGTGTGTGTGTGTGTGTGATCAACCAAGGTTCATAAAATATCCTACTCAGTTCTAAAGTGACCAATGATCTCTTATCAGTGAACCTGTGGAAACTTACCCTCTGCCATAACAATTCCATTTGCACCAAATCCCCATTCATTTATAACAGAAAGAACCAATAACAGTAATGGCTAATGTATGTTGTTGTTGTATGACTGCTGCGTCACTAGAATCATTTATAATATCTACAACTCTAATATTTTTAGTGTGCCTTACCCTTTTATAATCAAGTACACAGTAGCATGTCATTTCCTTTACATGTGCTTTGAATCACTGCTATGTTCACCTTGCATATATTTAGCTTGCACCCAACCGTAGGTTCAGAAACACCATGGTTTAAGAGGTAGATGACCTCATAACGGGGAGTGTCATGCATGCTGTAAGATTATTGGAGCTCTGTGGCCAGTGTTTGCTCTTAGCTAAGCACAGCTAAGGAAGGGGGGTGTATGTGGCTGCCTAGCAGTGTTTACATTGTTTCAAACTGGTGTGCACACCACACACTGGGTTTTAAACAAAACAAACAAAAAAAAAAAAAACAGGAAATAGTAGCTCTGTTCACATCTGAGCACTGTGTATGCGTGCCACGCCTCGGGGCTTAAATGGGAAGGGAAAACAGCAGTAGGAAGGCAATCAAGGAGAGCTAGCATAGCTGGCAGGTGAAATGTATCAGAATCAGCCAATTACACAAGCAGCAGCTCAGCCCAGCCCAGTACACTACTATAAACTATGCAAACACCTTTCACTCTGGTTTTTCCCACAAACTCTACACCACCAGTGTACACAGATGGGGAAATTTTACCTGACAAAACTAACAAAATGTTAGGGGCTGCTGTTGTTCTCATACATCAATATGTGGAAGAGACTGAGGGTGGTGAGGATGTGAATGCTGATGAGCAACCCACAGTGAGGAGGAGGAGAAAGTGTACAGACCCAGTGTAACCTACCAGGGCTACATGAGCTGGAGATAGTGGAGTGCTATAAGGTGGACAGGGACATTTTACAGCAAATCATTGAGCTGTGCTGGCCATGCCTCACACACTGAACCAACAGAGAGGAACCCATCCCAGTGGATACCAAGGTATGTGTAGGGTTAAGAATACTAGCCACAGGTACATTCCAAAGGCCAACTGGGGATATCACACAGGCATCAACATCCAGGGTACTCCAACAGCCCCTGGATGTCATGTCAGCACATGCCAGTGAGCACATATATTTCTACAACACCCGTGAGGTGTTGGCCAGCAATATGCATCTCTTCCACCAAAAAGCAGAATACCCTGAGGTAGTGGGTGCTATAGACTGCATGCACATACACATCAAAACACCACCCAGTGAGTGGGGTAGGGTCTACATAAACCACAAAGGCTTCCTCCATCAACTGCCAGGTCGTGTCCAATATGCCCAGGGCATTATCTTAAATGTGTGCGCTGCCAGCCCTGGAAGCTATCATGATTACCACATCTGGCATATGACACAGCTGTACCAGAAATTTGCCAGTGGGGACATCCCATATGACCACCTAGTGGGATGCTGGTTATGCACTGGAGCCATGGCTGATGACACCCATCAGAAATGCACACACACCCGAACAAGAACTCCATAATGAGGCACATGCACAAACCAGAATCACAAAAGAGCATGTGTTTGGGATGTTCATGTCACAGTTCTGCTACCTGGACATATCCAGTGGAGCCTTGCAGTACCCTCCAGCTATATGTACACAAATGTTCATTGTATGTGCCATGCTACACAATATGATCCTGCAGAAACAGCTGTAGCAGGAGCAGCATGAGGCAAGGTCACACAGCCCCCCACCATTGCCAAGGCCATCACAGGCACAGAGGGACTCGGAGGAGGAACAACCTGAGCCTGCCCATGTAGGCAGAAGCAAGCATGCCCAGGCCCAGGCTTTGGCAAAGAGGAAACACATAGCACATACACTGACACGGTAAGTATCTAGGGAATTCCACCTCTCTGACTTGCACATACAGTAAAAGGGATGTCAAACATGACACTACCTGTGCTTTACCATGTATAGGGAGCGACTATGTGCAACCGACATAGTCAGCCCTCTAGCACCGTCCTCAATACTGGCATAGCCACAGGGTAAGTCACTCTTCCTATCAACTGCTGAATGGAGTAGTATATTCTACTAGCTGTATCTATGGTACAGATGTGAGCATGCAAGGGAATCGGGTAGCTGAATGGGATGGCAGAAGATAGTGGACATCAATATGGGCAGCATGAAATCCATGACAAATACTGGTGTCAACAAAGTAGGCAGTACTAGACAAGGTGACAAATCCCACTACAGTACATGTGGTGGCCAAATGTATGCCCATAGGATACACACATGCATGGCAGTGAGGCATGTTAGTTCTGAAGGGTAAGAAGTCTGAAACTGAAATGTAGGTCAATAAAACCTAAGATCTGTACTCTACTGATATGTCTCTAATCTGCATGATAGGTCAGAATACAAAATGATATGGAAGATAACAGAGTACCTGAAATGCCAGGACAGTCATAGCAAATGTTTGCAGTTGTCAGGTGTGCCCCCCCCCCAAACAATCCTATGTAGAAATGCAGTAACATGTACATGTGGAGTTAATAACTGTGGAGCACAGAGTACCTCAGCTGGTGCAATTTACAGGATAGATTGTTGCATGTGTACAATATGCAGGGGTCCATGTTTTAGGTTGTTGTGTGTTTTATATTGTGTGGAAGTGGTCAGTATGTAGGCATGGAGGGTTGTGTCTTAGTGGCCTATGGCCAATACTCTGGATTACATGGCCATGTTCTGATAACTGCAATGCCAGCCACAATGTATCTCAGCAATACCCAATTCATCAGTCATCCATATTCACTATCCAGATGTCAATATCTGTCACTGTCTGAAAGATGGACATGCCATGAATGTGGGCCTAGACATACACACAGTAAACAGGTGGAAGCACCCTAGACAGAGTACATAAAATGCAACTGTCAAATGCACACACCTTTGGAATTGTACATACAGGTTAGCAGCACATTAATTGTCTGTGTAGTATGGAATACTGATGTAGTGTGGCCAATCACTGGCAGACCACAAAAGGCACAGACTACCTATGTCTCTGCACAAGACAGCATAAGGGGATGTCCCAGGTATATCTGTGAGTCAGCTGCAAGAAGCTTCCATATAACACATGCACTCAGCTCACCCCACCATCAGCCACAGGTTATTACAGGTCATATCCCTGCTGTTGGGATTGAGTACATACACTTCTGTATGGAAATACCCACAGAATGCAGCATGCTGAAGAGGTGTCTCATGCAGGTGTGTCCCTAGCTGTAAGCAGCACCCTGCCAGCATACAGACCAATGGATTAATATAGACAGGAAATATTGCCATTAACACCTCACACACACTTACCCTGTCACCCCAGGGGAATCCAGTGGTTTGCAGCCTGGGAATGTAGGAGTGGCAGAATGCACTGGCCTGCTACAGATGGCCTGCATCACTACCAAATGCACTGCAGTCCTCTGTCGAAGGCCAGTGCCTCACCTGTACTGCCAGTGTATGTTATCTCATGGGGTCCCAACTAACAGCATAACACAGTCCACAGAACACAAATGCAAGGCCATGTTGACAAATCCCAGTAGCATGCCAGCCATATCTTACTGCATGAACTGTGGACCAACCCCTAAATACCTCTGGGATGAAGGGACAACTATAGGGATACGTCTCAGATATAGCTCAAATAATGTTAGGAAGAGGATAGAATAACAGAGTGGGGGTGTAGAAGCATGGACGTCATGGAGTTTGTGAAGTCTGAAACTTTGATGTGTGCCCATACTACCCCTGCATGCAAACCCAGTAATGGGTGGCTACAAACCTGGTTGTAAACCACAATGCAAAGGGGAACTGACCAGATATATGACCCCTGCCTCTGAGTAACCTGGGTGAATCTGTACAGCTGAGAGTTATGGCCACAGCAGGATATGGCCATTCTGTTACATTGCTATATGTACAAGCAGGCGATCCTCAGCCACCACAGTACCAAGGTGCTTGACAATTTACACAGACCCATCAGCAAGTGTCTGCAGCTACCCCTCCAGAATGGCATGAGAGTACAAGAAAATATGTAGGCTGCATACCACAGTATTGGACACAGCTTCATTCATCTTGTATTTACCAGGCAATAACTGCGAGAAAATAAGTATATCTGTCTGTAGTTGATGACATAATACATTTACATATGTCTGAATATCTCTGCTAATGCCAACCATGTAACACAAGCAGCAAAGACACAATAGTTACATTATTCCACTATCTTTCGCCCATTGTAACTCCATATTGTCAACCTATTTACAGATATCCTGCAGAAACAGGTTGCTAGCTGTAGGTGTAGAACACCAAATCCTGGACTCGAGTACAACCTACCTGGAATGGATTCATACACTCAATATAGAAGGTTATACTGGGCATGCTCCTACACTTAGAGAAATGAAGTCCATGTCTGACAACAACAACAGTGGACTATACATATCTGTCAGTCGCAGATGCCTGTGCACACACACCACATTGCACAGCATTCATGCTTTGCACACACATTGGATAGGAATACTCACACATATCAAAGGCCAAAACACTATAATATGTCAAATATACACACACAGAGATGTGGGAAAGAGACAGACAGACAGTGACAAGAGAGATTTCCATCACAAGGCCAGTCCCACCCACCACACATCCAACTGGCCAATATCACATGATGTGATGATGTCAATCACTGCAGACATTGCTTATGGTAGCCCTCAGCCTGATAGTGTCTGTAGTGCTTGTGATAACTGTGTAACACAATAGTACAAATCAGTATTCATCTAGCATTTGTATGCCCAGTCCTGTCAAATGTAAAGTTATGTGTGACTGAGTGTTGTGTGTGTGTGTGTTTCCAGAGGAATGATTTATGGCCCATTCACACACACTGCACTTCACATTACCCATGTTAGCACTTCTGCTGAAGTCAGTCACCTTCAAATAACCCTCTGGCCAAGTCTCAGCCCTATAAGCTGCATGGCACTTGTGATAAATGTGTAATACTGTAGTGTAAGAGTTCTAATCCCAAACATGGCAAGTGTGTGTGTGTGTGTGTGTGTGTGTGTGTGTGTGTGTGTGTGGAGATGAATGATTTTGAGGTCATTCACAGTCACTACACCTCCCATTGTCCTACTTTAGCAAACCTGCTGATGTCAGTCACCTTGAAGTAACCATTTAGATCAGTGCCAACCCTATAAGCTCTGTGGTGCTTGTGCTAACTGTGTAATTCTATAGTGTAGCATACTAGTTAGGTAGGAGTTTTAATCCCTGAGATGGCAACTGTCAAACTGTGCGTGTTTGTGTGAGAGAGTGGGTGTGATTGATAATACCTGATTTTATGGACATTGACAATTACTACTCTCCCCTTACCCCTCCTTTAGCACTGCTGCTGATGTTAGTCACCTTCAAAGATACCTGTGGAGAGCTCTCCAACAGGTAAGCTCCATGGTGTGTGCCATAAATGCGGAACAATGTAATAGTAGTAACTACACAGGTAGGGGTTTGAATCTCATCTATGATAAGTGTTTGTGTGTGTATCTCAAAGAATTTGGCCCCATTTACACCTAGTACACATCTCAGAGTCTGACTTTAGCAGTCCTTCAGATATCATCCACCTTAGAAGTACCTGTTGACAACCATAAACCATGTCAGGTCAATGCTGCATGTGGTAAATGCGTAACATAATGATCCAAAAAGATTGTTAGATAGAGGTTTGAACCTCACCCCTGGCAAATGTAAATGTGTGTTTAAGGTAAAATAATTTTTGGAATCTCTCACCCACTACATCACCCAGTGGCAGTAGTTACAAGGGCTGGTGATGTTCCTCACATTAGAAGTACCTTGGGACAACATCCATCATATACGTTCTGTGGTGCGTGCAATAAATGTGGTACACTATAGTAGCAATACCATACCCTAGGTAGGGGTCTGAATCTCAGTACTGGCATGTGTGTGTGTGTGTGTGTGTGTGTGTGTGTGTGTGTGTGTGTGTGTGTGTGCGTGTGTGCGTGTGTGCGTGTGTGTGTGTCATCAGTTTCCTGTGTGGAGGTTGCTGTAATTGTGTAATAATAGGATCCATCGTGGGGTGGGTTTTTGCTAAAGTATTATGCTGAGGACCTAGTATATGTCAGAATGTCCACCTTACAAGGACAACAGATGTCAAACACCAGAGAGGCTGGTGTAGACAATCCATAGCCCTACATGTGACATTATGGATTGGTGAACAATATAGGCGACCCTTCTATTACTCAGAGAACACTCTCTACCCACATCTCATACACACACTTGGCTAGGCAACAACCCCTATATTGGTAGTTACCTGCATATTGCCTCGCAGATAGTAACCACGGTGTGACTGCAGTGGACTGCATGCCTGTTGACCACAACAGTGCCACTGACATCAGAAAGTACTGTGATGTGTTACATCTCCTGACTGAGTGTGTGTTATCCACCAAGTAAAAGGACATGGTACCCTGTTCCATCCCCACAGTAGGCAAATAAATGCTTACAGGGACCCTTTTGCTATGTTCCCCACTGGACACCTGCAACAACTGTAGAGTCTGCAAATGTAACCCACAAAGGGAATACCATGCCTTATAAACATGCCCTGTATGAACAGATGCAACTAACTCCAGTGAATACCTGTATCATGTTGTCAGTGTAGGTGCAAGCACAAACTCAGTTGCATAGCCAGGTCTCACCAAATGAGGTCAGGAATGCTACATCAGAAGATAACAATCTGTCCACACAACATGCCCCAGAGATCTCAACTACACTTCCACATGTCAAAGAACATATGTGTGGGACATGTGCACAACCCAG